>NW_027273869.1:17595000-18195000 GCF_046630095.1 Trachinotus anak | reverse complement strand
GAAAAAGTCAATACTGATTTGAATCACAAGATGAGGAACGTTGATATTTCCAGTCTTTAAGCCAAACTACAATGTTTCTCCAACTGTAATTAAGTGTTTTTGGTAACCACACATAGGACTCGGGACATGAACTGTGTCTCTGGTGTTTGATTATTGAGCTTCATCCACCTGGATCTCCTTCCCTCGTTATGACTGCTGTGCAGCCTAAGACTGTCACGCTCCCTGAACTGGAAAAAAACACTCAGTGAATGTAATCCAGGCGGCAATTACATTTCCTCCAAAATGTATCTGACAAAGCAAATTAGTGGCATGAAATGTAGTTTGTGGAATATAGGGTTTCACTATGTTCCAATGCAGCTACCAGGTGCATCTATTTATTTTCAGGACAGACACAATGAAGATCAGCTGGCCGAACAAAAGATAAATCCTTAATTCAGCTCAATTTTCTGGCAGATGAGTGTTTACTTGTTTTATTCGCTTCATCCCCACTGATTCACATTTTGCTTCGTCTGACATTTTGAAAACTTCTCTTTAAATTTGCTTTACAGTTGGATGGAAGCGCCGCTGCCGCTTCTCCCTTCCCATCGTCCTCTTGCTTCCCTCTCTTTACTTTCCTCCTCCCACTCTCCATGTCTCATCAGGAGTGTCATCAGCCCCCACTCCGGTTGACGTCTGTTAATATGGCAGCGCTATTGTCTGCCCGTTCATTGCCGCTGTCTCTATTGTTTGCTCTCACACTTGACGAATTCATCAAAGGAAAGAGAAAAGGGGAATGGGAGAAAATAGCTGCAAATCATGTGGTTTCGCACAATTGACTGTGTAAGTCTGGCAGGTCGAGTCTTTGTCTTCAAATGGTGCACGAAATGTGTGTTTGCTTTTGTAATTCTGCACATATATCATTCGTTCTGCCATTAGGTAGGTGGGAAGGCCCACTCAGCCACTGAGCTCTGACTGTCTCTGTGTGTGTGAAGGGGATCTGGGTTCATGGAAGTGTGTTATTATGTCGGCATGATAGTGTGTTTGTATATGTGCATGGTGGTAAATGTAAGAGTGCGTTCAAACCCTCTACTGAAGTTAAACTAGCAACAACATTGTGGAGAAATCCTCTAAAAATACTCAGTTTAAATTCCACATTCACAACGACAAGACTTTATGCCTCAGGAGGAAGAAAGGAAGGAATGAAGAAAGGACAGAAGGAAGGAAAAATAAGCGGAGGGAGAGAGGACAGACAGAAAAAAAAAGAAGATATTGAAGAAAGGTGGAAGACAGGAAAGGAAATAAGGATGTAAAAGAAAGGAGAGACAAGGAAAGGAAGGAATAAAAAACGAGAGAAGGAAGGAAAAAGAAGAGGAGGGAGAGAGGATAGACAAAAAAAGAGAAAAGGAAGATAAACAAAAGAAGACCAGGAAGGAGGGAAAGAAACTCAAAAACAAAGCACATGATGAAGGAAAAAAGAGAAAACGAGAAAGGAAACAAAGAAAAGGAAGGAAAGGGAAAAGAAGAAAAGAAAGAAGCATGAAAGAACAGAAAAAGCAAGAAAGAAGGAAAACATGGAGGTGAAGGAAAGGAAACAAGGATGGAAAGGAAAGGAGAAACAGAGTGAGGACAGAAAGAAGGAAAGGACAGGTAGAAGAACAATAGAAAGAAGGAACGAAAGAAAAAAGGAGGACAGGAAAGATATTGACGTACGCTCTTGTAGTAAATGCAACTGTCGTGTGTGTGTGTGTGTATGTGTGTGTGTGTGTGTGTTGGTACCTTTGCTCTGTGGAGGGTTCTGGCTGCGGTCTCGGAGGATGTTGATCTGGTAGACGGCTCCGTACGGCTCAAACAGCTCCTTCAGCTCCTTCTCTGACCAGGAGCGTGGGATCTGGCCCACAAACATCTTGATGGCGTCCGGGTCTGGCTGGTCCGAATGCTCCAGCGCCCCGTTCATCTTCCCGGCCGTGCCGTTGCTGTTGAAGAGACAGAAGGCCAAACATTAAAAGCTTAGAAATACACTGTATTTAAACCAGCGACACCAGCAGCTCTTTGACTGGAAGAAAGGATTTCATCATTTTTATTGTGTTAAAACTTTTCAGATCTTGTTTCCTTATCTGCTCCCAGAGCTTGGGCCACGTTGGGAATTGTTACTAAGTGCGTGTAAATCCCACTTAGACACACAAACAAATTTGACCTGAAGGTTGACCGCTTAAATTCAAGCTCCATTTGCACTGGAGCAGCATCACCCTGCAGTTTTGTGCCATAACACAACTGAGCTAATTTCCCATCAAGCAGCTGGCAGGAGCTGCAATTCTTCAAACTACACTCCTGCTTGTTTACAGTCATTTTTCTCATGTGTCAACATTAATAATCTAACAATTTAGTATTGTTGAGTTTCTACACAAAGCACCATCATTCAACTTAACTTCCCTTTGCTAAAGGAAACCATTTTGTGACAAAGCATTTTTCAAACAATCCCAATTGGTTTTTAAAGGTCCCACACAGTCTAAAGGTAGATGTCTATGTGTTTTTGTTTATAAAGCAGGTCTAGGTTCTATATTAATACTGTGAAAGTATCAAAGCCTCAGTCCACAGAGAAATGCACACAGCCTGTATTCAGAAACTGAGCCTTAACTTCTGGACTTCTGGAACTTTGTGATGTCACAACAAAGCTGTCACTGCTCTCAGCCATGTCCCAAGCCCCACCCACCTGGACCCCTCAGGTTTCTCTGACTGTTCACCTGAAATCTGCTATATTTTTATTGTATCACTCAGAAAACAGTCAGCCAATCACAAGAGAGCCTCCGAGCCTCTCGTCCGATTGGCTCACGGTCCTGTTGTCACTAGAGCTTCACAGTGGAGCCTGAGAGAGGAGACGTAAAACTTGGTTTTTGGCTCTTGAAACCACAAACATATCTTCTGATGATCAACACTTCAAATAAAACACAGGACAAATGTAAATATGGACCTTTAACACAGTTTAAATGCCTTTAAAAGTAACTGGTCTCCTTTGGACAAATTAGCATGAAAGGAAGAAATGTCCAGCAACTTATATTTGAACCCTAACATCTTCAAAATGGATATAGGTGCAAAAAAGTCCAAAAGCTCTGGCAGATTTCATTCATAAGACAGTAAAAAGCCTCTCAAACAGCCTTTAGACCATCACACAGACACCCAGAGCCACACTAATAAAATTCTCTCAGCAGCCTTAGTAGCTCCTTACAGCGGGAAGAGACAGCTTTCAGTTCAGGTTTTTACAGACTGATATCCCTGAAGCTGGCAATTTATATATATGTACCTACACTGACCCGACCCATCAGCACACTGACATATCACTCTGACCCTAAATGTGGATTTTTCATTGCAGAAATGCAGTGATGGATCTAGAAAGGATGTCAGCAAATCCTCACTGCAGGGCTGAACTGAACACAGATTTTATTCCCAACACCAAAAGAGACATTTCTATCTATCTATCTATCTATCTATCTATCTATCTATCTATCTATCTATCTATCTATCTATCTATCTATCCATCCAGATGAGATCTGCTGTTGCATGAGCTGTGGCGACACTCAGTGATGTCATGTTTGTCTTCATCCAGCACACTGCCTGTGTGAATGAGCGCTGGATCAGCGGCGTGCAGCTTGTTAACGTGAGGCTGTGTGTGGGGGTTCGGGACACAGAACCAGTACAGTAAACCTCGGGGCCCTGTAACAGGACACAGATGCTTACACGCCGATCAGTCCGGTTGTATTTCCACATCTGGAATGCATATGAAATGGAGGTGAAGTGCTTTCACCCTTTTCAACGCAGAGGTACAACACTTATCTTCACGAAACACACTCGTCTGTCCACGCGTGTGGAATGCTAAGTCGTGCTACGCCGTCTCTGTTTTTCTTTTTTTTTGGACGAATAAAGGCGAGTAAAGGCTTTCAACAGCAAGGCCTGCCGGAGATGAGAACGGCGCCCGAGCATGCGTGAGGCAAAGCGTGACTGTGTTTGGAGAACAATCATACGCACATGGCTACAAACACACACACACACACACACACACACAAACACACACACATCACTGCCATCAAGGCCTGTGGTCTATTTAAGATGGCTGAAAACCAATTTAATGAAACCAAAGTCAATGGCTGTGCTGTTTTATTGCTCTACTTTCCCTTTTGTTATTCTCGGCAGGAAAGAGAAAGAGCATTATCTTAAAAGGCAAAAACAAAACAAAGCCAAATCCTGAGCTTGGTTAGCTGACAACACTAATACCACCCTATAAAGCTCAGCAAGAGAGAAAGAGAGAAGGAAGGAGGGAGGGAGAGGAAAAAGAGAGATATGGAGAGAGACTGGGAGGGAGGGAAAAAAAAACATCCAGACCTTTGAACGCGGGCCATCCATCTTTTGCAGAAAGAGCCAAGGCGCTCAGCAGAAACGCCCAATTCTTTAAAGGACTTAAAGGACATGTCAAATAAAACGCCAGAGCCGGAGAAGGAGTCAACGAGCCAAACCAGTGCTAACAGTCCTCGGGGCAACAACCACTCCTTGCTAAGCTGCCCGATAAATTGTAGGGGGCCCGAGCGCTTGAGGGAGCCCCAAGGGGTGGCAGCTGACGGAGGAGAGGAAAGAAGGGAAGAAGGGAGGGAAGGGCGGCGGCGGCGGCGGCGGTGAGGAGTTAGTGCCCCTATCACTGGCTGATGTTGAGGCACATAAACGGTGAAGACGACTGCATCGGACGAGCCTCGGCGGTCGCTGGGTTCAGGCTGCAGCACATCATCCCTTTGCCCTCTGATACACACACACACACACACACACACACACACACATAGCTGGTGTGTGTGTGAAAGTGAAAGGACACAATCCCTCATTGTTGGATGTTTATGTGAGGCCTGCAGGGATTGAGCGAGTCCACAGGGGAGACGATACAATAGCTGGTGTCAGAGAAGCGCCTCCCTCGTCCGGGACACTGTCCACCCCGTGCTCCCTCCACCATTCACTCCGCCCGCTAAGACAATGAATAGCTTCACACTTGCAGCTATAAGGCGTACGAACACTTACAGAGCTGTCTTGTGTAGATTGCATGCTCCGTCTTTTCCTGAGGTGGTTGGAAGTAGGTGACTCTCCTCACTACAAAGGAATGAGCGCCTCTTCCATTGCCCCCGTGGCCAAGACTGACAAGGTGTTATTGCAAGCAGACAGAGCTTTAGTGTGTGTGTGTGTGTGTGTGTAGATGTTTGTGCGAGTGTGTGAAGCTCAGCAGGAGAGTGTCCTGGGGCTCGGATTAAGTCGTTGAGTGGATCCACTCCTGCCATAGCCTCTCCATCTCCCTCCCTCTTTTCCTCTTCTTCCTCTTCTTTTCTCTCTCCCTCTCAATTTGAGCCAATTGTTTGCCTTAATGGCTTAACTATTGCTTCCATCACTCCAGTCTCCCTGCAGCACAGGGCCGTGACTGAGGGCTGATCTACACTGAGCATGTGTGTGTGTGTGTGTGCGCACTCAGCCAGACTGCAAAAAAGTGTCTGGATAGGTCTTTGAAGCAGCTGCTGAGGGCTGTTATTTCTTCACCTCACGCTCACATTAGACAGCCGGCTCATTCACCCAAACTACAGCTGCACAGTATTGACCATAAAACCTTATGACGGTTGTTTATTTATTCATTCATCATCTTCATTTTACATTCACAGCCCCTCAGACTGCCCCTCTCTTAAAGGAATTGCTCAACATGTCGGCAAATACACTAATTGGCTTTCTTTCCGACAGTGGGATGAGGAGATCAATATCACTCTCAATCCTCTGTCAGGACATGGTTAGCCTAGCTTAGCATAAAAACTGGAGGCAGCCTCGTAATAAGACAGCGTGGTAAGCTGTCTTATCAATGTGATGTATCTTGTTTGTTTAACACATACAACAACCAAAATAGAAGAAAAATAAAAATAAAAAAACCCAATTTGTGGTTTTATGTGGAGTTAGGTGCTGGAGTTAACCCATCGGCCTGGAAGCCTCATCCTGACAGCTTCCTGAAATTACACTGACCGTGTTGGTGTCACCGGTCACTGCACTGATTACATGCACTGTATTAAGGTAGTAAAGCCCCTACTCATGACCTCACTTTTGCACTTTTGCAGAGAGAGCAGACTCTGCAGGAGGAGCGAGCAGTGTTTCCTCACAGCGCAAATGAGTCTGGACTCAGGGTGACCTGATGCCCGAGTGGTTACGGTGCAAACACTCTGAGCAGAGAGTCCTCAGTTTGGCTCTTTGCTGCCTGTTGTTCCCCTTCTCTCTGTCCCTCCACTTCCTGTCCATCTACAGTGTTCTGTCAAATAAAAGGCCAAAAAATGGGTCTGGATTTAACAGTTAAAACTCATTTATTCAGACGTATACAAACTGTTTAGTGTCAGTTTCAGTTTCGGCACATGTATAAAGAACTGTGTAGAGACACAGGTATGTGGTACATGGCCAAGAAAAGCTTTTCCCAGGAGAAATCTATCTGAAGAAGTCAGTGGGTTTTGGGGGTTTTTTGTTCACATGAGATTCCAAAATACTTTAAGCCACATTCATGATTGCTTTGGCCTTTTGGGACAGGGGAACAGACTTTAGACACATCACTGATATTATCATTTTATAAAGTCTGTATCAGTATTCATTCCCCTATTACATGTTAAAGTACGTTTACCAGCTAGTTGCTAACTTTTTGTTGTCTGGAGCTGGGCAGGTTGTGTAAAGTCAGCTTATCTGAGCTTTTCTAACTGGAAACAGCTGCTTGGATGTAAGATTAAGGATGGAGATCAGAATGAACCAAAACATTAAAGCTGCAGGAAGAAAAACCAAAACAAGGAGCTGAAAGATGCTAAAAAGCTCAGTGGAGCTGATGATGATGATAATTACAAGCACCACCGTTCATATCAGCTGCAGTTATGTGATCTGTTGTTTATATAAAAAACTGATGAGTGCAGCTTTAAGTGCACATAAACACACTTATTGTATCCCGGTCAGATAGAGGCTGTCACCGCCCTGGGCTGCATCGCTGCAATGGCATTATAATAAAAAATCAAGCTATATATGGTGGATTATACAGGTGGAAGGGAAAAGGAAAACAAGCTCCACATATGAGGAGTAAACCATGACAGCTACGAGCTACCTGGGCTACATTAACTGCCTGCTACCCCCTCTGTTTGCCTTGTTCACAGCTGGAGTCCAACAGGCAGCCAGAGAGGAACATGCTACAAACAGACACCAGGACAGACACAGGGAGGACGAGCGAGGCAGGTGAAAGTGGGAATAAAAAAGAGGGAGAGAGAGGAGACGGATGCAGATGAGCCAGGTCCAGGAGTAAGCACAGCTCAGAGCTCAGCATGGGCTCTGTCAGAAACCATGCACACGTGCACACATGCATACACACATATCACACATGCATACACACATATCACACATGCATACACACTTATCACACATGCATACACAAATATCACACATGCATACACACTTATCACACATGCATACACACACAGGCTGCAGTTCAGGCTGGCTGCGCTGATCCCCCTGCTGTTTCTCCCTTCTGTTTCTGCTCTAAAACACACATCCTCACTGACTCCCTTAACCCCTCAATCGCAGCACACACACACACACACACACACACTCACACACACATTCTGTGGGTTTGTGGAAGGGTCGAGCTGTCACACACTTCTTCTCATTGGCAGCGTGTTTGCAGGGTGTGTAACGGTCCCACAGGGGAACTAATCTTGTTGACAAGCAGAGTGAGAAACATCAGTTCCCCCCCGAGGGAGCAGAGCAACCAAGGTCAGCTAAACACACACACACACACACCCCTAGACACACACACACACACACACACGTACTAACTTGTTAGGACACACACATACAGACCTGGACAGTCACATCTCCTCACATGTACACACCTTGACAGATTCTTACACGACTTTTTCACACAAACACAAACAGATAGAAAATGTGGACAATGCTGAGACAGAAGCGCAGACACCTGGACACAAACAATAAACCCTGAGTGACAATTCAGTGCCACTTTCAGAGCGATGATACTGAACTATAGGAAATGTATCATGTTATTGTTGCCATATAATGATTTATATTTATGTCAGAAAAATCTTCAGTACGATGACAGGCATCAGGAGGAGAACGGCTCGTGAGATGCATCTGATTTTCTCAAATCTTTGGTTTTTTCTTTATAAATAGCGGATAATTTTAAAATGATAAAAACCATATAGTCAAAGAAGGAATAATCATTTGTATTTTGCTTTGTATTTAAGGGTCACTGGCTGGAAACTTCTTTTCACAGGAGTAAATAATAATGGGATTTATCAGAGCACACAATTTTCTTCAAAGTCAGAACAGTTTGTGTTATTATTCAGTTTCTCTCCAAGCTCCTCTCCCTGGTTTAAAGTGGGCGAGAATGAGAGAAGAAAAAGGTGATGTCACTTTCTTCTGTGCAGCCAATCAGAATTTAGCGAATGTGACGCCAGTTAGTGGGATGTTTGGTTACTGTCGAACACATCTGATCAAACTGTACCCACACAGTCCTGATTACCTGGGTGTTTGAATGTTAAACACTTCATAAATAATACCAATTATTTTTAATGTTTAACTTTATTTAGTTTTCAGGGGCTTTAAATTGGCTCTTCTCCTCAAGGTGGTAAACACAACCCCACCTGAAGGCACAAGACAAATGGGGCTAATACACACCTCAGCAAACTAACACACAACACCTGTGTGCATACAAATTACAAGCAATACTACACACATCTGTTTCATCCTGAATCACACTGATTTTGTTGCAATGGCGGATCAGTGACTCGTACTGTAGCGACAGATTTCTTTGGCACATTTTTAGTTTGTCTGTAAGTGACTCACTGCAAGGTGAACTGGCTCCCAGGGGCCCCGTTCCAGCCAAACAAGGGAGTGTGATATTGCCTGTGAGTCACTTGAACTTTACAATAAGAAATATTCCACCCACCTCGAGTACAGCTCTGGGATAACAGCCACCGGTTCATACTGTGCATTGCACTTTTCATATATTCATTATCAATTTCTCCTGCTGCAGCTTTGATGCAGCTAGCACCTTTGAATGACTGTGACCAGTTGAAAGAGCTGGGTCTGTGTGAGAGTGTATGATTGTCTTTATGTGTGTGTGTGTGTGTGTCTGTGTGTGTGTATACACATTTGTGGTTGCCATGGAGACGTGGCGGTACATGCGACGCGGGGAAACGATCAGATAAATGTCACAGTAGCTAATGAAGCTGCACTGGTGCCCTGACGCTCAGCTAGCTCTGCGCTAACGAGCTACTGCACACTGCCGCCCACTAATGAGAGGATACACACACACACACACACACACACGCACGCATCTACACTTACACATATACACACAGTGAAGAAAACACAGCAGTGCATGACACACGTGGATACAAGTGAAATGGGTCTCATTGAGCCTGTTTCTCATGTCTCATATTTTCCTGCATGTATGAGATGCTGGAGGAGCCCTCACTGCTTCCTCAGAAATAAAGCTGCCTCGTTAGATGCTGCAGGTGCCGACACACGCACTGTTGGACCTGTGGCAAACAAAGCCGTCTTGATATGGATACTCGAATTGCACTGTAAATTAATGACAATGTAAAACCTGGCAGGAGAAGGAGAAATGGCTCCGGGGATGAAAATGCTTAAATGCAGTTGGTAAATTCCGTCATGGAAGCTGCTGGTGATTGGTTTCAACGAAAACTGTCATTCTGCTTTATCAGGCTGTGGCCAATTATATCTTATTGTATGTTGTTCATTATCATCACCTAAAGTAAGGCAGCTCTGTTGAACTGTTGACCTACTTTTCAGTATAGTATTCATTTTGCCAAGAGTCAAAAAAGACCTAAATGATATATAATAATATTGATAATAATGTGTTTAAATGCAGCACCAGATTTTGCTCTCCTCACTAAGGAAAACATAACAAGACAAAACCTTCAGCTATCTAAGTCATCATTTTTAGCCAGCACTGACTGGTTGAAGTGCCAAACATCCCGGGAGACGTCATCTCAGCTGGGGGAGTGTCAGCTGTTGCTGCTTGACATCAATTCCACAAGTGACTTGGCCAAAGAGTCAAATGAAAATTGGCCTCAAATATTATTCATGATTTTGAGAACTGAACTAAATCCATTCAAAAATAGTTGAATCACCCCCCCCCCCCCCCCCCCCCCCCCCGTTTCCTCTTCACTTGCTTTTACTGTAAACATAACACAAGCAACCCTCCACTTTACAGTCAACAGGGTCTTTTGGGTACAGGGAACACAACAGCATTTTGGAATGAAGTCCAGGTCAGAAGCGACTTAAACAGATCTGCTCCTTTTGAATACAAGTACTTTTCAGTGAAAATTGGTATTTGAATAATTCTATTGCATCCTCATTCAAGCTGAAGGTTTTTCTCACCTTCGTTTAAAAATGCTTCACAGTCCATAAAGAAACAGCATGTTTTTGCTGAATGAGGTCCTTTCAAAGCAAGTGCAAATCTTACTCCACGGTTTGCACCCTGTCTGCATGCGTGCACGTTATTTAAGCTGTGTTAGTCGTCACACAACCTCCTGCTATACACACATGCATGCAGCAGATTTGCATTTCATGTTCTCCAGAGAGCTTTGAGAACCAGAGTGAAGAACGCAGTCACAAGTGGAGGAGATTTACACTCTGAAAGTCTTGTCGACTGAATATCTTTTGATTGAAAGAAACACTTGGGTTCCTGTGTATTAAAGGGCCATAGAGTGAATATTAAAGGGCCATTCCTTAAATGCAAATCATGAGGACTTAATGTTTGTGCTGAATATTTTCAACTGTATGTTGCACACGTTTAGATTTATAGATGTTTTTCCAAGAGTTTCCATTCATTTTGGTACAATATGAAAATCAATCAAGATTTGCCGTTTTTCTTATAAACAGTGCTCATATATTTTATTTCCACAATTTTATTCCTGACGTTTTATACATTAAGATCCAGAGAGATCAATTTTTTCTGAAACTAATCACAAGATTATTGAGAACAATTGTTAGTTGCAGCTCTTAATTAGATGATTGATCAAAATTAACCTGCAAAAGTTGATATCCTTTGATTAATTGATTAATTGTTAGTAAGCCAAATTGTGCATTGAATGTTTTGGGTTTTACACCATTTCCTAACAGTTTGTAGACCAGCCTGATCTACTAATAGACTGTACATCGTGAAGTGGAAATCAATGGCTGCACTATATATGCATATTATATTATAATATATTTATAATGCATTTATATATTTAAAACAGCATATTGTGGAAAATTCTTATCTAAGTTGGAGAGAAAAGGGATAAAACTTGCACACACACTGTGATAAAACTACACACACTGCCTGGACATGAAAGTAACATTTATTATGAAGCAGGACAATCTGAACTGTGGTTCAGATACCACTGATAAATAAATAAATGCACAATTTTGATCTGGGCACCAAAAGAATCAATAGGTTCGTACCTGTTGGGAGCATGAATGTGGACAACAGATGTTGTGTGTTTACGACTAAAAGGATAAGGAGATTTTCTCATTTGAAAATCGAAAACCTGGCTTAATGGTGGCACTGTAGTAAAGGTCGGGAGGTCACAGGAATCAATAGACTTCCTCCTCTTGGGAGTGTGAATGAGCAAAGTGAATTTCATGCACATCTGGTCGCCAAGTTTTCAAGCTTAAGAACAGACAGATGGAGGTGATCATATAACCTCTGCTGAATGTAAAAATAAATTCCCACATGGGGAAAATTCTTATCAGACACACTGGCTGGTTGCCTACATGTTTTTTTTCTTTTTTGGGGTCCTGTATTTTGGAAAACCTGCATTAGTTTGTCGGACCTCTTCCTCCTACTACTCTGACAGTACAGTTCCTAGAATTATCTCCATAAAATTATGCTTTCTAGCTCACGTCAGCCTGACTTGGGGTTTGTGTGTGTGTGTGTGTGTGTGTGTGTGTGTGTGCACGCACGTGATAGAGGGAAGGAAGGGGAAAGGAATTAGAGCATCTTAAAGCCTCAACACCAGATTGGTCAAATCCAGGCAGCAGCAGCAAAATTCCGCCATAATCTTTAGCACACTTCTGCTCTTCTTCCCCCTCTCCTCCTTCCTGTATCTTGTTGCTATGGGAACAGCAGTGTCGGTGGGGCATGGGGTGAGGGTAGCTGGAGGTATTGGGTGTTGGGTAGGTGGGTGTCTCTTTGGATGACAGTGCAACGAATGCACACACACTCTCACCCTTGACTCTGTTAGATTTGTGGTGTGTCAACCTTTTCTTTCTTTTTTTTTTTTTCCACCAGCTCTTATCTCTTGCTGGAAAAAGCCGTCAGCTCCCTGTCTCACCTCCTTCATCCCCTAACGTTCCTCTCACTCAATCTCTCATGTTTTGCAGGCCTAATGAGAAACAGCTTGTTTGTGGTGTGAGTCTGCATGCGTGCCCGTGCGTCCGTGTGCGACCATGTGATGAAATGGCAACGGCTCTGATTGTCTGGCATCGCGCTGCGGCTGCATTCTGCCAAAAGTCATCATCTGACTCGCCGACGGGGATGATGGCCCATTTGACTAATGCTTCTCCACAAAACAGGCCAACAATGCTGATCCAACGCACGGAAGAAAGAGCGGATTGGGGTGAGGGGATCATATCAGATTGGTACAGGTTCAACTCAACAGATCCAGATTTGGGACGCGGGTCCAAAAAAGTCACCAGCAGCTTTTGACTGTGTGCGTTTTACAGTAAATCCTCAATTTTGTGTTCCTGTACAAGATGTAACACCTCCACCGCTGTGCCCTGCTTGAGCAATAACCCCCCCGGTGTGTTCACGCACATTGGTCGTGACACCTCTAAAGGGGATGACTGAGCAGAAAACCACAGGGTAGAGACGGAAAAATGGCGTAATAAGAACAACGCAGAGAGACAAAGAGAAACAGAGAAAGAGAGAGAGAGAGGGGAGGGAAGAGGCGGCCGGTTGCCAGCAACAAAACACCACTGATTTAACAACACGAGTGCATTTGTAGAACTGGCTTCAGCACAATTATGGTCCATTGTGAGTAAACCTCTTCGCCGTTTGTGGCACAAAGGTTACAAAAGCCCGGATATCACCTCTATGAGCGTTTGGCGAGGCCACTGTTTTCACACACAGCGCCAATAAAAACCAGAAAACACACATGTGCTGCAGGAATTGTGCAGGAGGGCACTCGGTGTGTTCCTGTGGCGAGGACGCACAGAAACCGCCTCTGACACTTTAATAAACCACCACACACACACACACAACCGGGGAGGGGATGCGGAGAGGTGAAGTTGAACATTGTGGAAACAAGACAGCCACAGGAAACCTATTTATTGGCTGGCAAAGGAGGGCAATGGTTTGTTTTTTTTTTGTGTGTGTGTTTTTGTATTCGGACAAGAAAAAAGACCATGCTGAGAAGTTCCTTTCCTCCACGAGGGCACATCTGAAAGCTCTTGTTCATACTGTAATTCCCCTCGTAGATCATTTCATGGTGGTTGCGACTGAGTGCGTTTGCGTGTCTGACCTCAGGCTCCCTTTAAGCACAAAACACAACGAGGATATACTGTCCACGTGTACAACACATTCTTCAGTGGTGGTGTCACATGCTCACCCCGGCTGCTCTCCAGCGTCTCCCTGCTGTGATTCATGTCAACGAACGGATGGGGTTTACCAAGTCCATCTACTCCCCTCTCTCGTTTTTCCACTCATCCTTGTTTTCTTTCTTTTGTTGACACATTTTTTTTTTCTATTATAACTGCCTTCCGTTTTACTCTCAGGGCCTAAAAGACACATCTAAGTTAAGTCACAAGTCCTTAAGTGCAAGTCCAAGTCAAGATTCAAGTTTGGTCACAACAAGTGTTAAATCTAATGTTGAGGCAAAGCTTTATGGGAAAATCCAAGTCTAGTCTGAAGTCTCGTTGAACCAAGCGCCAAGTCAGTGGAAGTGGGTCAATAACAAGTAACAAGTATCTAATAACAACTGAAGTCTCAAGGTCTTAAGTGCAACTCCAAGCCAAAATTCAAGTTTCGTCAAAACAAGTGTCAAGACAAATGCTGAGGCGAGTCTTGTCAACACAAGTATCAAGTCAAGTCTCAAGTCAGTCTGTACAGGTCCAAGTCAAGTCTCAGTGCCAATACAAAACTGAAACAAATCAGGATTCACCTGGATCAAGAGCTTGTCCCAAAGAATGTAAATCCATGTCTCAAATTTAAGTCTGTTGTGTCAAGTCTAAGAAATTGTAGTTGTTTCAGTAATTTTTGACACAGATTTATTGATCTGTATCTGTAAAATCCTTTAAAACCTTTTTGTGTTTCACAGCACAAAGGTGAGGTTAATTTGAGTATTACTCATTAATTAATAATGTTTCCACGTTTAACATTTTTGACTTTTATATCATTCATCCATTTCTTGCCTCTTTGTTTTTTTTATAACGTCCTCTCTTGTTCCTGTCCCTCTCTGTTTGTCTGAAGAGTGCTGTCACCATTAAGGAGGAAATCACTTGCACATTGCAGCCCTTTGTTTAACTGAGGGCTATTGAGTTTTACTCAATAAAATTATAACAATTCACACTCTGAGCCAAGTTTACAGGGGGGTTGAAAGGGGCTCGGATCTTAGAGGTTGACAGATTTCCACTGAGAGCAACATGACATCTCCAATCTTTGGACCTGCCTCCTGGACTGAGAGTGCCTCTAGAAAAGGGGTGGCTAATGCCCACTACAGCGTAATAATGACTGTAATGTTGTACAGGAGGAGGGGTAAGGGGAGAGGAAGGGTGGGGCAAAGTGCGGGTGATAGCATTAAGGGACATTAGGGCGGGTGGGGTGTTCATTTTCATTAGGTTTTATGAGTTGGAAAAACATTGTCATGCATACCAATTAGCGCTGGAACAGATGGCTCAATATGGTTGTATGTTTCATCACACACACACACACACACTGTGAGTGGCTGAAGAGTGTGTGTGCTGAAGGGAGCAGGAGTCTGACAGTAACAACCCAGACAACAGCATCAGGCTGGTCATCGGGTGGAGAGAGTTTAGGCTGACAGCTGTGTGGAGAGACAGACGTCTCTCCTTTTCTTCCTTTTGTTTTCTCTTTTCCTATTTCCTTTTATCCCCCCTTTTCCTTCCTGTCTGCCCTCTGTCCCAGGTCAGGACCTCCAGAGCAAAATCAAACCTGGATCAGTCTGTTCAACAGTCTCTCTGAGGAGGGAGCCATATGCTGACATATGCTGATGGACTGGAGAGAGGGAGAGGGATCGCCTGATTATGTATGTGTGTGTGTGTGTGTGTGTGTGTGTGCGTGTGTGTGCATACAGCCCAGTGTGAGAGATCCCAGATGTAAACAGTGTCAAATCAACACTAAGGTTTGACCAACACTTGATATTCAGTATCTTTAATTTGTTTTTTTTTTCTTTTTTGGTTTTAAGTCAGCAGTTTTGTCAGAATTATATTCATGTCAGACTTGAAAGCCTGTGAAAAAGCAGTTAGACAGTCAAGAGACACTCACACTGAGGGAATAATAACACCATTTCCCACATAATAATGATCCTAATCATAATAAAACAGTTTCGGTACATATTTGTTAAATGCTATATTTAATCAATTCAGCAGCCTTCCCAGACACAGTGCTGCATTGGTCTATTCCACAATAAATACAGAACAAAAAAAATTTGCATCATATCTGTCATATGAGTGTCAAATCAATATCCAGTAAATAAAGCTTTACGCCGACCGGAAGGCAGAAAAGTATCAAGACAAGACCGATACAACCACTGCCACTAGCAAAGCTTTTTCAGCTGTTGAGGCTAACGTGTTAGCAAACAGTTTCCTGCTTTCACATTCAGCAGAAATGTAGCAATGTTTGCATTTATTTGGAGATGAAAAGAGCTCCTTATAACTCTCCTCTGGTCTCCTGAGAATAGATCTGCCTATTTAGCTGCTAAAGCTAGCAACAGGTCGGTGAGAGTGGTGACCTGAACCCGAATGTGCCAGAAAACCCAAAACAGTGAAATAAAAGAGGCTACAAAGCTCCATAAAACCACAGAGTCGGAGAATAATTCTTCACAATTTTGGTACTGCGCTCGACCACAGAGTCATTTCAACCAATGCTAATGTGAAAAATATTGATTATAGCAGCTTTAAATGTTTAAATGGTTCACAACAAACAGAAAAAACATTTTCTAACTCACCCTGTACCTGTATCAAGCCGTACAAAGCTTTTATGTCTGTTAATGCTCGTTGAAAATGCTTTCCACAGAACAAAATGTCCCGATGAAAACTGTTCACAGTGAGGTCTGCGCATTATCGGGGACACTGCTTTGGGAGAGGTGCTGTTAAATGCAATTTTTGAATGATCTGAGAACAACAAATACAATTCCCTTCACCTTCTTTGTACTGCGGTGACAGCTGCAATCTCACAGACTGATATCTCAAAAGCTGACAAAGAAAACCAAAACCATCTGCATGGCTAGATATCACTAGACAAAAGTGAGAAAAATATTCTTTTTTGTTTGTTTTGTTGAGGAAATTGAGTGAATCTGCCCTTTAACACCCACCCACCGGACCCAAACAGTCCCCTCACTCCTCGCTATCTTTAGAGCTTAGCTTCACTTCTGTAGAAGGGCGGGTACAGGTGCGCCTCCCCACTTCAGAGACTTTACACTAGCAAACACTTTAGCTGCGGTGTTAGCCACGGCTCAGTGGGTCTGAATGGGGACGCGCTAACAGGCTAGCGCTGCAGTCCCAGAGCCTATTGATCTGTGCTGCTCGCTAATAACAGACAGCAGAGACTCCCCGGCTCTCTGGGGCCATTAGGATGCATGAGTGGAAACCGTGCTAAATGGGACAATACACAGAGGTGTGTACAAGGGTAAATACACTCCAGTTTATATGGAGAGGCAGATACACTGCGGGTAAGCTCGACTAACATGTAATTCCTTTGGCTAACCTTGGAATTGCATTACTCTGGCTGTTTGTCTTTGCATGTGTATGTGTGTGTTGTGATACAGGGATTAAGTGCAGCGTTACAGCACCGAGGTTGCTATATTTAGGGTCGTGCTGTTACATTTTCAGGCCATTATCTAGACCTGTGGGGACAAGGAGGGATTTCAGTGTGGCAGAAAACACACACACAGACATGCGTGTACACAAGCACACACAGACATTGTGGTGTGTTTCGATGCAAAGGCAGACCTACATTCAGCCTCCTATCTCCTGAACAGTGAGAGGAGAGAAATGGAGAGGCCTGTCTGCTCTCCATCCCTCTAAATGTTTAATGAACCATCTCTCTCTGTCTCCCTCCCTCCCTCCACTGTCTCTCTAGCTCTCTCTCGCCTCTCTCACCCGGCTGCTCAACCCTCACCCATCATATACGTTTTCTCACTTCATCCTTGTTTGTCTGTCTCTCTCTTCCTGCAGGCGAACAGACACCACAGCGTCGTATTGGTTCAGGATGAGGTTTGAATGCTGACGAGGAAGAAGAAGAGGAGGAGGAGGAGGTGGAGGATGTGGAGGATAGCTCATCTGCATCCTATTTCCCTTCATAACTCAACCTCCCTCTGGCCTGGATCCAGCCTCGCCAAATACATCATTTGTTCTCATTTAACTTTTCACTTGATGTTTGAAATTTTGCAATTTGTGGGCCCCCCGGCAGTGCATTCCTCTGATGGGACAGTTTGGGGTTGACAGTGTAGTAGATGCTAGCTTGTGTTTATACGTTAGGCACATGAGGAAAGCGTGCAGCGGCGCTGATCCAACTCCTAAGTGCTTGTAATGTAACTGGGAATTTTTTTTTTTTTTTTTGGCATGAGGGAAAGATGTGAAAATGCTGCGGTGCTGTTTGTGAACTCCATAGTCACAGCTGTTATTGTTTAGACAACAAGATTTGGCTGTGCAGGATAAATGCTGATCTGTTTCATTAGGCCTAATCTACTGCACACTTCTTTATCTCTAAATTCTGAAAAAGCTGTCTTTATCTTCTTACCTGGTCTGAATAAGCTGCTTTTTACCTATTTAACAGCTTTGGCAAATCTGTTTTTGTCTGTTAATCTACTCTGTCAACAAGATTGTTTACAGGTTAAACTTCTAATCTTCATCTGCCAAAGGCTAAATCTGAAAAAGAATGTCCTGCTTCAGTGAGCACATATTGGCCAGATTAAGAGACTAGATCCAGGTGGAGCTGAAGACTTAGTTTTGTTTTGTTTGGACTTGTCACAACTGATTTGGAGCTTGACTTGAACTTCTCATGACTATGAGACTATGACTTATTTTGACAACTGGAGATTTGTTTTGGACTTGTCACAACTGGCTTGAGACTTGACTTGTTAGGACCTGACTTAAGACTTGTTTAAGACTCGAGACTTAACTCCGTCACATTTTAACGAGGCTGGAGACTTGAGCTGAACTGGTCTCAACTGACATGAGATTTGTTTTGAATTTGCCCTTAAAGACTTTGGCTGAAATTATGAATGAAATAATAAACAAGTCCTCTCAGGAGACAAAGTCACTGTGAACTAGAAGGGCACTCAGAGAGCACAGACCTCTGCCGAGGCCAATGTTAAACAACATGCACCAGACTTCAGAGAAAAAAATCTAATTCAGGCTAAATGATCCAGATCTGCCCCAAAATTGGGTTCATCCCCAGCCCATCCCCCATCCCTCCACCAAGTTCGGTGCAAATCGGTTCCGTACTTTTTGCATAATCCTGCTGATAAATAAAGAGACATGGGTGATAACCTCCTTGGTTGAGATGATAAGTAACAATTATTTATTACAGGTCATAAGACAACTAATTCTGTATTTCTGTATCACTGTGAGCAAAAAGACCTGTTTTCTCTGATTTAGTTTTGCTAAGCTCCTCTGAAGAACATCTAAAATGCGTAAAACCTCTCACTCTGCTGTGAAAATATACACATAATACACTAGACAAACGACACTGCACAGTTGTGCTTGAGAGTGTGTATTTCTATGCTCGTGTGCATGCAAAAGTAAGTACGAGCGTGGGTGTAAGCAAGCAAGCGTACTTCTACTCCCAGCCCCAGGACTTCAAATTATCCTGAGGCTCCTCCAAAACACACTTCAGAATTTTTGTCTGCTTTCCAAACTCATTACTTTAGTAGGGCAAATCAAACAGGGCGCATTAAACGGAACTCAAACGTGAAGAGAGTGGAGTGCAGGGGGAAGAAGAGTGTGTACGAGTGTGTGTGTGTGTGTGCCAGAGAGAAAGTGAGTGTGCCTGTGTGTTAATTAGAAGGATCCTGCTCTAATTAATGGCCTATGAATAGCCATGCTGGGTGCGGAGTCAAGGTTAGACACCTGTGCGGCCATATTGATGCTGGAGCGAGCTTCTTCTCAGGGTCTATCAAATTACACACATTTAATGTAAATACAATATTGGCAGCCTCACCTGCTCCCGAGCCAAGAGAGGAAGCAAAGTGTGTATGTGTGTGTGTTAAAGAGACAGTGTGTGTCCAACATGGATGATGTCAGGGCAATTAGAGAACACATGAATCATCAATGGGGAGGTAATGACCTCGGAGCACCACAGAGGAGAGTCAATTACTCCATCATACTGAAACCTGGCAGTATTACAAATTATTTATTACTAATTTCAGAAGTGATATTATGACTTTGCCGCGCTCTGTAGTAACATTAATTTGTAAAAATCCCTAAATTACTTTTTTGTTGCACTCTTAAATTTGTAAATTGAATTTTTGCTTAAGCCAGGAGCTCGTCTAAAGGCTTTTTAAGACCAAACTGACTGTGAAAAGACTTTTACAGGTTACAGTTGCTTACATTCAGGCCTCTGTTGTTAACCGGATCAAACTACAGGATGACATTTTGTCCCGATTCTGCACGTTAAACGCACACATGTTTGAAAAGCAGTGACGGCTTAAATTGCTCAAGAGCACAATCCAAAAGGGAGAGATTAAAGTTATAGACAAGCTAACATGTACCATATGTCTGTTTTTTAAGGTCTTGACAAACAGCTGTCATAGCCAGACTGGAGCAAAAACTACATTTTGTTTCATGTTGGGTGTTTTTGGAGAATTAGCAGGACATCAGACAGCATGTATGTCCAATATTTGTGTCTATATAGTGTTTACTTCCTCTGAATGAAAGTGAGAGGTAGTCAGGTTTGTAACAGTAGACTTGCATGATATCTTTGATCTGTGGTGTTTATAGAGAGCCACAGGAAGGACGGGTTTTTGTTGGCCAACGTGGATGTTAGTGTCGACAAAAAGCCAGTGGGATTTTACATGGACTTTTGGATTACTGCAGAAAACACGTTTTTACACGTTTTGTTCAGCAGGATAATGATGTTGCATAAATTAGACTTTCCGCTTCTTCCACAATGGATTTCTCCCTTTGTGATTACTGAAATTTGGAAAAAGTGAATGCTTACTGTTGACATTTCAGGCTACTGAAATATTTATGCACTAAAACATTAAAAGCTGTGGCTTCCTGGTAAAGCAGAGAATTCTCAAAGGTGACCAGATGCTGCACAAGCATGCAAATGCATTCAAACCTTTTAAAGAGCTTGAACAAAGTGGCCTTATGCCAAATCAAACCACCTTCTCCTTTCAACTGATATCAAAAGGAGTTTTTCTTTTTTTTTTACTGGGGAACTGTCTAGATGACAGTTTGATAGCATTTTTTTCCAGGGCCTCTGGGTCTCCGCTGGAATCCGCTGCAACTGCTGTGAAATGAATCTGACTCCAGCTGCCTTCCTCCAAGAAAGAACAAGCTGTTCCTTTAAGAATGTAAAGACACCTTTTTTACCAGGCTTTTAAAGCAACATTATGTCTTCATCTGCATTTCGGGTGACGAGCGCTTTAGGTTGAATGCAGGAGAAAAATCAGGGCTTTGGTTATAAAGTCTTTTTTTGCTTGGGAAGGTTCCTCACTGAGTGAAATGACCTGGAAGTATCGAAGTGGCAGCCATGATAAGAGCTGGTTGAATTCTCTAAATGATAAGGAAAAGGAGCATCACTGCTTCCTATCTTATCTCCTTTAGCACAGGAAACACTAGACCTTCCTTTATAGTAGAAAAGGAGAAAAAGCCGTCCCACAATTCCTTGCCACAGCAACATTTAAAGTGACGCACCATTGCAGTTTCAGCAGAGCAGAGCCACATAAATGTAGAATTACCAGAGAACCTGTTTTATGTTTGAGACCCGATCCAACACTTATGGAAATCCTTGTACGATTGGCTGAGCTCCAGATCCATAAATATAGATTTCCTTTCTTTCAAAGCTCTCCAGTTAGGAGTCATCACGAAGAGCAAACATATTGAATTTCTAGTTAACAATATCATCATCATAACAAAACAGTACATACATAAATGTTGTTTCAATAAATCCCCTCCCATTGTGTAATGCACTAAAAATGAATTTTCTCTGTTTATCAAATGTATAAAAATGTCAAATGATTCCATGTCAGGAAAAATGTAATATAATTATGTCTGAATAGAATTTATTCTGGCCTCTTGCTCAGTTGTGCATTCCTTTCATGTTATCTTATTTTAACATTTCATTCCTCATTCCTGTTTTTTATTTGTGGTTAGGAAAGGAGGATTTACTGTCTGTGTGTCATAAATAAAGTTGGTTTAAAAAAAGTGTGAGTCTAGTGTAAGTGCAGTCAGATTCTCTGAGCACCACGGTTGTCTTTTCCTAAGTCCTCACATCTTTCCTTGACATCCTTGACATTTTCCATTGAGGTCAAGGAAAAGTGGTTAGGAAAGGAGACTATTTGGACTTTTCAGCCACAGCCTGAGTGTAGGCAGATACGTACTGAAAGACTGGAGCACCGTGTTTCCATATCTACCACCTTCTGAGCAAGTGTAGGAATTTCTGCATCGACACGAGCGCAGCCTTCCTCCCTCTCCAGTGTGTATGTGTGTGCATGAACAAAGAGAGCATTCCCTTGCCAACAGATCAATACCCGGGATCCATTCTGGTTTGTTAAGAGTAATAGGCATGGATTTGAGAGAGGGGAGGGAGGCTAACGGGCGCTGATTTAGCCAGGATACACCGGACCCATTTACTTCTCAGCTAACAGCTAACAGGGTTTCTCCTGCCTCCAAAACACGGTGTACTGCTATCGCAGCACTGTATACGGCAGAAGAAAAATTACCCCCATTATGTAATCTCTATAATGATTCCTATTGAGAAAGCAGAGGCTACAACGGCTACAGTAAATTACACTAAACACCATTACTCTTGACAGCTCCTTTTGAGTGTGTGCGTGCACGTCCGTGTTTATTTGAGAGCCGGCGTGTGTGTGTGTGTGTGTGTGTGTGTGTGTGTGTGAGAAAGTGTTAGGTGAGTGAATGATTGAGTGTGTGTGTGCACGAGTGCATGAGCGCCGCTCTCACAGTGAAATTAAACTGGGGCTCAGGTGAGAAACAGAGCAAGGCTTCGGCACAGAGAGAAGAAGGCGAAGGAGAAGTGGCGGCGAGGAGTTAAACACCCTGAGGACTGTAGACGATGCAGAATAAGCCTGTCTGGGTTAAAGAGGAGGGGGGAGAGTTGGGGGGGGTGGGGGAGATGGGAAGAAAGGAAGAGAGAAACAGGGAGATGGAAAAGGAGAAGGGGAACAGAGGGAGCTGACAGGGAGATTGAGAGATGGGGAGATTGATGGCATGTAATGATGAAACGGATGGAGGACGAGACAAGAGAGACATGCACGTCAGAGGCCATTACTCATCTGCAGTGCACACACACACACACACACACACACACACACACACACACACACACACACACACACACACACACACACGGCAAACGCCACCCAAGGGTGCTGGAGGAGACGTCTACCACCCACCATCTACCACCCACCTCTCTCTCTATTTCCCTCACCTTCATTCCTTTTTCTCTCTGTCGCCCTCCCGTTCATCCCACCTTCTGTGTTCGCCTCCATCTTTTGTTTTGCTCTCCTCCTCCTGCACTTCAGTCTCTCTCTGGAGACTCTAATCACTCACATCAAATCATATCATTTGCCACAAACTGTGAAACCTGTTTATACCATTTACATTTCAAGTGGTGTTCCAGTGGACAAGATATTACAGGGTGATAAATTATCATCAGACGGAGTTCACTGAGCTTGGGTGAAACTTTGCTCCTGAATGCTGGGACTTGAGTGAAGGGTCTGACTGCTTCTTCCACCACTGCTTACAGAGCTGCCCTCGAAACACTGATGATTCAAACCATCATTTGGCACATCAGACTTCTTTTTTTCTTCTTTTTGCTGCATCACTGTACATTGAAATCCACAGGCTCCACAGCCCTGCCTCAAAATTCCCCAATGACAAACAGAGAAGGAATGGAAAACCAGAGGAAAGTGATGGAAAATTAAGGTGATTTTTCCGGCTTTAATTAAAATGTGTCCCACATATAAAGGAGCTGAGTTGAAGACTGTTACGGGAGTTTAGTCTTGGCTGGCTGCTCTGCACGGTGCACTGGACTGTGGTGCGATTAGGCAGCAGCTATGAATTTATTTAAATTCTCCATGAGGTGTGCAGATAAAAATACATCAATATCAAACACAGAAGCAGGAGCCACAAGCACAGAAAATGAGATTTGACTTTTTAGAAAATTCTAATGTGGTTACAGGCCTACTTAGCAACTTTGTGTTTGACCTTTGTGCTGCCCTACGCTGGTGCAGACGCTCAAGATTACATATTCCATGTGCTAAAATATGAATCGAGTCCCACATCTTGACCTCTTGACTCATCGCTGTCGTCAATTATGTGATTGAACCATGTGAGACAGAGAAATTCCTCTCTACAGCTGGCTTGTGTTTGTGTGTGTGTGTTTTAGAGAATCGGTCTGTTTTACAGAGCAACATTTTCCCTAATGAGCACTCAGGGGACTTGTTGCACTGCACTCTGTTCACAAAAAGGTCTGCACAGACTTCTGGGATACCGCTGATGGTCCCCGGAGGCCCCAGACAGACTAAACACCCATTTCCATAACAGCATACTCACAAGGACTGCTATCAGTTCTGTCCCGTGGGCTTTTCATTCACACTTAGGATAGGGCGGTGTGTAAAATCTGATCTAGAGCAAGAGGTGTGTAAATATTTTCATGTCAAGGAACTCAGTCGGCCACCAGGCCCCATGTGATATAATTTTATCCCCCTGGGGAGATACGAGAACATTTTTGTTGCTGATTTGTGTTCAGTCAAATTAATGATGACAGTTCATATTTTTCCCTATTGTAACAGAAGGCCATATATAAAAATTCTACCTCAATCTTCCACAAAGTTAAAGCTAATGCTCATGGACCACTATCACACAACATGGTTTTTGTTGTTCACAAAATCAACATTACAAGTGGATGAACATCACCACCTCCAGCTTATCCACTCCATCTTCAGACAGAATAAGTAAGTTCTCTCTTTTCGAGGTTATTCATCACTAATGGCCGACGCTGACGCCAGTGACCTCCAACATCTAGAAATACCAGGACGGAAAATTGCACTTAACCTTATGAACGATGAGTTCAACAGGTCAATAAAGAAAAGGGTTCTACTGACTGGCCTGCACAGAACTCTGACCTCGACCAAATCTGACAGCTTCAGGGCGAATTGAACCGGCAAAGTAGGCCTCGTCGCCCAACATCAGTTGGTGACATGGGAGAAAAGTGGGAGCAAATCCCTGTTTCCAAGTGGAGTCAGTTATAGCGGAATATCAATGACAACCGTTTTGGAAGGACAGCAATAATTACATATGGGTGTAATGTTTGGCTGTCTGCATACTTTTGTCCATGTAGTGTAGCACCATAGTGAATAATCTACCAGTGACAAGAAAAAAAAAATGTTGTTATCAGTGCAGGCAGCTCTCCAATAAAACAAGCTGTATCCATTTGAAAACCACTGAAGTGTTGTAATGTAATTCAGGTGCATCTCTGTAAGTTCAGTTGGACTGGTATACAATCACACAAAACCAAACAAGCAGCGTGCTGCTGTCTAAATGCCTCCACTCTGCTGCCGTGGACCTGTGTAGGCCGTTCAAAAATCCTGCACATACACACACACACACACACACACACGCCGCTTAATACAATGAGCCGATATGCCGAGTGGCAGAGTGTGTGCCGTCCTCTCTCCTCGTGGAGGCTTCAAATGCATCACGCCTAATCAGAGAGGGTGGCTCAGCTCATAGCGCCGGCTAGTGCTGCATGCTAATCCTCTGCAGATGAAGACGCTAAGCTAAGCGCAGGCTGACAGCCATGTGGTGGGAACGGCAAAGGAAGCTAATGCTAACTGCAGTGTCACAGCTCCCTCCTGCCTTCATTTCACACAAGCACACAAACAGACACACACACTTCTCAAAGGGTATTTGTTGTAAGAGAGTATTTTCATGGCTAAGTGTGTGTGCGGTTTGTGTGTGTGTGTGTGTGTGTGTGTGTGTGTAGAGAGACTGGCCAACAACAGCTGCATTAAAAGCCTTCAACGTCAGTCTGGCCAGCTGAGATTTGATTTGGCTGTGAGCATCTGTGTGTTTCTGTGTGTGTGTGTGTCCGCCTGCGGGTGTGTGCGTGTGTGTTCATGAAGGAATCTGACAATAATACTAACAAGCGCCCAAATGTGGGATGCAAGACAACCTTGCAACATAAAGTTAACTCACAAACACACACACACACACACACACACACATATAGGAAGAGTTCAGTGAGTTTTGTGATTTGTTGTTGTTTACCAACGGAGGTGAGACAAAGCCGTGGCCTTCTCATTAAAACAAAAACCTCTGGAACTCTGGAGCTTGTCTCATTAGTGTGTCTCTTCAGTGTATGTCTGCGGTGTATTTGTGCGCTAAGAGCTCGCGCCGAGGAATGATTTGTGAGTGGATTTGGCCCAGAGTCAGTTTAAACACACTTGTGAGTGGGTAAACACACCATCCATCCGTCAGTGTGTAAGTGTGTCAGAACATCTGTGTGCCTGGCTAAAGATTTTGAGAGGAAACCACCTGCCTCGGAGGGATCAAAGTGGTGATGCGCACACTCATGGACACACTAACTGGCTGTAGTTGTGCGAAAGCACCCCGGAGAACCACAAAAGGCTATGATGTCTGCCAGTCAGAGGAGCACTTACACAGAGCTGTCTGCCAATCTCAGCCAACCACAGCCGCCACAATGCCCACCGCTGTGCCCACTCAGCGTCAATCACATCTCACCATCACACCCACTGCCTGACAACCTGCAAAATGTCTTGCAGCACCCAGCCAGCACTCCTAATTACAACCGCCGCTGCCAACTGCAAGCCACTAACCCTCTGCAGACCAAAACCACATAATGTACATGCTGCTGCCAGGGCTCCACATGCAAAGACATATAGAGCCGTGCCCAGGACACAAACCCCTCCTCGCCTCACGTTAGCTTTCCACGTCCCCTCTGACACGTTACATCCCATTAACGAAGTGTCACCACTAATATTTAAGATGTTAATTTGTGCCGCTCCTGAAGCCGCTTTGATCCAAACAGAGTGTGACAACTTTAATGACTAAACAAAACAGAGGACAAACAAACCTAAAGAGCGACTGCTAAATCATGGCGGGGTGGTCTGCAGGGAGACAGCTTTTAAAGCAGGGGAAAACAATGAAGGAAACCTTTTTATGTGGCTGTGCCATCATTATGCTGGGGCGAGGTGAGGCAGAGGCCTAATTAGGACTGGGATTGATTGAAGTGGTGTGTTCTTCTAAATTCAGACTAACACAGGGAACAAAAGGAGAGAAAAATTAGGAAAATCCCAGTAAGTAGGATGATCCTCAAAAGAGGTGATTTTTGGAGCGGGATTAGAGTTTTGGGTTCAGACGTTTTAAAATTTTGCATTCTCTTGGGTCTGTAACCTCACTGCCAGGTAAACTTTGAATAGAGAATGTGATTCATCAGAATTTAAAAGCAAAAGCACTACAGTTTCTTCTTAAAAGGAGCCATTACTAAGTTTTGCTATTGCTACATAGCCAGCCTTAGCATCAACAGCTCTTTAGCCATTGTTGCTTTTACATTACAACAGCACTACTTCCTCAGGGCAGACTGGACGCTACAGTGACTCGGTATCGGAAAGTGAGGAGATTCTGACCTGCCAAGGCTAGCTGGTTAGCATGCTAACTTCAGTACAAGAAAAGAAGTAATAGGAATAAAAACAAAACAAAAGGGTTGCTTTCCACTGCCGAGTCACTTTTTGGCAAGTAAAGGAATGAAGTTCATCACAACATTTCTTTTAGTCAGTTAAGTAAACAGCTGCAAATGATAACAATGGCTATGTAGTGATAGCAAAACGTACATGTAGCTCCTTTCCACCATTGCAGTTTGGCCAGGACAGAAAAAAACATATGGTCCTTGACATTTATTGACATCACTGTTACAGGATTTCTGGGAAGCAAAATTGTTGTTTCCAACAGTTACCTTTGGCTGGCATTTGCAGCTTCAAAATGACAATTAGCATTATCTCAGGGGTTGCAGGAATCCATTAATTTGTCAGTGGAAGTTCTGACAAGATGATAGGTTGGGGATAAGTTGGAGAATTTAAAGAAACACATTTTCACAGATACAAGCACCGGGAGAAGAAAAAGTCATTCTCTTTAAAATACAGAACATACATCTGTGGCACATCCCCGCTCTTCTGCAAGAAAACAGCAAAAAGCAGCGCCTCATCCTCTCTTCTTCCCTCCCACCATCCCTCTCTCCTTCCATTCCATCTTCTAAACCAGTTATTCTTGAGAACCGGGGCTCCTGTCAGCTTGCACCAGCTCTTGCCTCTAAATGGCAGAGGTAACCCTCTTATATGAGCAGCCACTGCTAAAAGCATGTCATTTTCTCCTGCTAATGTCAAGTGGGAACAGATCAGAACAGGCAGGGGGAGTTAATAACACTGCATTCTCTCCTCGAACAGATCTCCTTGGTGCTCGCGTTTACGTGAACTCAAACTTCTTTCATGACCTTCGTCTTTGTCAATGCAGAGTAATCACCTGGGGTGACCTGTTCTCCAGCTTTGTTTGCATCTCCTAAAAGCCCTCACTCATGATGAGGGGGTGTAGCAGGGGTGGAGGGTTTGACATCTTTCCTTCGCAACACATCCTCCAACCTTAGTTTCTAAATTGTCTAATCTGTCATCGTACCCTGCCTTCATTTTTTCCACATTTGATCCATGGCCGTTACATAAATCCATTCCTTTGTGTAATTATCCTGGAGATATTTTAGTCATACATAGCTTCTTAGACACATTGAGTGACTTCTCCCATTGATCTGTACATTAGCAGGCTGTTGAACGACCTGGAAAGAAATAGTGGCAGTTTGATTGGTCTATTCAGAAAGGCTTTACTGCAATCACAACTAATCCCCGAGATCACTGATTGTATGGAAACAAGGTGAAGCAAATACATTGGTTGCAAAAGGTAAAAATACACAAACCGCACATTCAGCACCAATAACAACAGAAAAAACATCAACAGAAAGGAATGAATACAGTATAGCTTTTCTTTTTGGCTCAAGTTGCAAGTAAACTTGTCTCTTAACTTCGCAAATACCATCTTCATGTTGTGAGTGAGCAGCTAACATTTCCAACACTTAACAGCAGGAATGCTAATGCTAACAGCTCGAAAACTCTGACCTGTCCACATGTGGCCTCAGGAGCTCTATAAAGTTGAAGGTGTGTTGTTCATGTGGTCTTCATCTGTAGGTTTTACTCCATGTTCTGGACATGACAACTGTTGTGTCGCTCAAGTTTGAAATTGACGGCTTGTTGAGCATCATACTTAGCTAGCTGCACAGTTTTATGAGGAATGTATTGATCAGAGCAAAGTGACACAAGAGAGGAATGCGTAGGGATTCGGGGCTTTTACTTGCTGCCCACTTTGTGCTGAAGCATCTTCTAATGATAGAGATATGATGAGATATTCTCTTGTAATTTTAAATCTACCAAAAGCTTTGCCGCATTGCTGCTGCGCCTGTCCTGCTGTAACTCCTCATAATGCCAAGACAAGACAAAGATTTGTACTTTTATTTTTATTTTGACAATGAAAACATGTTCTATTCATCCACCCATCCCACTGGGTGTGATTGATGACTATTTATAGGGTTTTCTGAGTGAAAAACAACAACATAAAATTCTCCTTTTTCCTTTCAGGTAAAGAGAAACAAGTAATTTGTGATGATACACATCAGTCCACATCTTTTATGCTGATGAGAGAAATAAACCCGGATTCCCACAGTGCATTGCTGGGCTTCCTCTAAAAGAGGCTGGCGCTGTTTCATCCATAACCAACAGAGCCATCAGCGGGAGAAACGGCGTCTCTCTGTATTCCACTCATGCCCCCCTCCTCTCCACTGCAGAGGCTAGAGGTCCACACACACTGTGGCTACACTCATTACCTTGCCGCTTGGATGCCAGACCCCCATTCACCCCGCTGACACACACACAGATACATGTGCGCGCACCCACACACTGCAAGCCCCCTGATTAATCATCTCTTTTTAACCCCTCCCTCTTCGCATCGCCCGCCACCCTCATCCTCACAGGATGCAACATGCTGGGTGAATGAAACGTGATCCTGATTGTGATTGGTACCTTCCCGGCTTCATGCTGTAGCAGGGCAGCTCAAATTATTTGACCCCACCTCGCTGGCTCACAATGGAGCTGGTCAGACGTGGGCTTTGGAGGGATTTGCTGCCGATGTTTCTCTGTGGAAATTTGATCAAAATGTGTTTGCGGTCAACTAACAGCACACTGTGGGGTTTCCTCAGTCAGAAAACAGCAAACATGTAGTCAATCTAACTCATGCCAGAGGTGGACAATAATAAAAGGACCACATATATGAATAATTTCTAAGATTTGAGCGGCTCGAAAAGAAAGTTAGACCTCCTGCTCCTCAGCACAACAGCAGGACAGCGCACCGTGACACTTAACCATGATTTACGTTTCCTCTTTCCTCGCTATTTCATCCCATTTGAAGGATGCTGGAGGTTGCAGATATTCCTTTTTTTTCAAAACACACTAACATTTGTCACTGGCAGAAAAACACGGTAACAAAAAGTAACAAATCTGTATGTTCCTGATCTGAAAGTCTTCATTTCTTTTTCTTTAAGCTGCCAGGTGATCGCTGTTACCTTTAACAACCTGCATGTAAAGACGGTCGGAGGTCAAATAAAGCAATAAGGAAATTCACCTCACATAGCGCCTGAATGCACCTACCTTAAAACCTTATTTACACAGTGCTATTCCAGTGATTTTGCACAGTAAATTCAATATCTGCAGCAACAGTCAACTGCCTCCCTAAGCTGCAAATCCAAGCGTCAAGATTTAAATTAATGTGATATGTGATGTGACACTTTTTGGAGGCCGTTCGGCTGATATTAAATTAGCGACTGAATACCCGAGCTCAAAGAATTTTCGCTCCAGGTATCCCCACCCAAATGAGTTTTACTTGAACGTCTGACTTCCAGCTGTGAACGAAAAAAAACATCATCCTCGTATCCCGGCTGCTGTCACAGTGTCCTGGGAGTCGTTCCATTATTCACTGTCTGCAGAGCAGCTCCAGGATTTGTCTCCAGATAAAAACATCTCCACACTCTCGCTGCCTCTCCGGTGGTTTGTTTATGGACAGACTTGTTCAAATACACATATTGAATCTGAGATGTGAAGCACTGGATAACAATCATTCTGTGCAATTCATTTTTCAATGTGGAATCTCCTTTTTAATCAACGCTGAAACAATTAGTCCACTGATAGAAAAATTAATCAACAATTTTGCTCATTAATGAGCCATTTTAAACCATTCATAAAACAAAAATGAGAAAAAGAAATGATTTGCTGCTTGTTTCTGTTTTATTCTCTTTGATATATTTCGGGTTGGACTCTTTGAACTCATCTACTTGGGCTCTGGCAACATCTCATGAGCAGTTTTCACTATTTTATAAAGTTTTATTGGCTAAATGATTAATCAAAAAATAATCAATAGGTGACTCAGTGGTGATATGCTGATCTGTTTCACTGGATTGGTATCGATGCTGATACTAATCTCTTTAGGTGGAGTGGGTACAGGCCAGACTTGATCCATATTAAAGTACATGGAGCTCTAGTAAGAGCAGTATTTAAAGAGTCTTTAGTCTTAAGCACGAGTAATTCCCTCGTACTGGCTGCTAGCTTGCGTTGCCCTTTTCTAGTTAACAATAGCTAAAAAAAACCTTGTTTTTCTGACTTCCTGTGTCTCCCACCTTCCTGCAGTGATGCAGAGGTGTACTTCAGGGTGTGTAGGTACACTGTGACATCACTGGTGGGTGTGGTTGCAGAAGGATGATGTGAGCTCATGTTATCTTACACATAAAATCCAGATTAGTTTAAATTGAATGAAAAAGGGAACACTGGTATCAGACTGGTGCTCTGTAATGCACTAGGTTTAGACACTGTTATTAGTATCTGATGAGAAACGGTGGGATCAATGCTTCCTTATTAATCCATAGTGAAATAATTATTAGACGCAGCTCTGCCTTCAATCAAACCTCAATGCTTCAAACATTTTGGTCAAGCTAACAGGGAACAAATGAAAAATACATTAACTAAGTGCAGTTTACTCTTGTCTGGTCATGTTCCTCCCTTTGCACGCCCCCATCCCTGTCCTCAGTCCTCAGTCTGTCTCCACTCCTTTATCTCCTGCCCTCCTCTCTTTCACTCCGCCTCACTTTCCTCTCTATCTTACAGAAAACATTATGACTTAGCAGGGCCAGCTAGCCTGGGTTAAATACACATAACCTCACGCTGCTCCAAAGGGGGGGGGGGTAGAGGCATCCCAGAAACACACACACACACACACACCCACTCAAACACACAGCTGCAGCTTTAAGAGCAGTGATTGCTGTAATAGCCCTACAGAGGAGAGAGAAAAAGACAACAGATAGGGAGTGAAAAGGATTGAGAGAAGGAGCTGATGGATGGGTTTGCTTTCCAGGTCACTTAGGCCCCCCCCGCCCTCAAAACCTCCCTCCCTCCTGCCCATGTCAAACCCTCTCCCCAGGGTCACTATTACTGGGCACACACAAACACACACACATACACACACAGCAGCGTAACACTGAATACAAGAACAGAGGCAGGTCGTACCACAACGGGCAACATCGATTTTACAATATAAACTAATGAAGCAGACCAAACTCAATACATAGAACGCGCACACACACACACACACACACACACACACACACACACACACACACACACACACACGCACACACACCTTGTAAACACATACCAACACTGTCCCTTTGTTCCTTTTCAGTACCCATAATGTAATTGCTGATCTGAAGATAAGTGTGTACATTACTGAAACACAAACCAATTATACTCATGTTGTAGCCAAACAAACATGGCTGCACACACAAGCATGCTAAAATACACACACACACACACACACAGACACACACACACACACAACTTCTTCCAGGCCTTGTCTGAGAGAGAGAGAGAGAGAGAGAGAGAGAGCATTCCCTTGAGGCAGTGTCTCTCCTCTCTCCTCCTCCTCTCTTTATTTCCTTGGTGACAGCTGTCATCCTGTCAGGCCTATGGCAGCAATGGCAGATCTGGCAGCCCATTCTGCTCACTCACACACACACACACACACACACACACACACACACACACACACACACACACACACACACACACACCAACTCTCAAACTTAACAGGCCCTGTAGATCCAGTGCTGTATCCCCCAAACCGCTAGTCAGCTCAACCAGACCATCCCTGCAAACACAGAAACGCTGAACCCGGCTCTGAGGGCTAACTAGCAAAAGTTACTCGTCTGTTGCTTCCCTTAAAGAAACAAACAACATCTGACAAGAACAAATATGACATTTTGTGAAATTCACTTGTTTCCTGTCACACACACACACACACACACCAGACAGAAAAAAATCAATATCAGTTTCATCCCAGTGTGTCCAGCACAGAAATAGATCCTGGATGTGATTAGATGTGATTAGATTAGTTTAGCACAGAGACTGGAAGCTGCTAGCCTCTTTCAACAACTCCAAAGCCAGATTAGCAGCTACGCCATCAGGAAAAAACAAACAGGGTTTTTTTTTATCACATTGTTTATGTTGTTTGACCAGTAACTTGATGTCAGTATGAACATGATCTACACTTTTGATCCAGCTCATTTTATTTATTTTTCATTAGCTCTATTTGCTGCTAGCCTAGCTCCATTAAAAGTCATAAAATACATCTTCCAACATCTCTAAAGACAGATTAGCGATTCATGTTGTTTAATGCTAACTTTATGTTGTCTGAATATAACTGAAACAACATGAACATTTATCATTCTTTTACTTTTTCTTTTGCCTTTTGACCAAGAACAATTTGTGTGAAATTTATCAGTTTGCTAAATGCGACACCTTCACCAACTTGTCGTTAACTTTGTTTGTCTGCAGTTCGGTGCGGGACAGGTACTGTACACTGGGTTTATTTGCTAAAAACATCTTCTGAATTTAGAAACAAGGCATTAAAGGTGCAGTCTGCAAAACCAAGACAGGGCTGAAAGATGCTAAAAAACTTCACAGAGCTGAGATCAAATGTAGAGTTGGGTGATAATTCTCTGTGGGTTTGTCACTATGAGTGACTTTCTTTAAACTTTACAGTCATTTACTCATTTTTCAAAATAAAATTATTGACTAGTGCAGCTTTAAAGAGAGAGTTTTTTCAGTTTTTCGTTCCTGTTTGCTGTAAACGTACTCAGTATTTTCTTGCAGCAGGACAAATAAGCTTTCATGTGTATGGGGATGTAAAATAAAAATGAAAACAGGTTTGAAGTGATTTGCATCTGTAAAATCAGTGCATGCTTTGGTATTTCACTCTGGCTTTCAATTAGAAGTGTTGAAATTCAGTCACTTCTCATTTGGCAATTAAACCAGATTCCAGTTACGGACAGTGCTGTATGTGCCAGAAACCTGCTTTTGAGTTCCAGTGGAGAGTTTTACTGTTACGTGGCCTTCATGCTGCAACCTGAACAGAATAACCCTCCATCTCAGACACTGTTTATTTATTACTGGGACATAAAACTAAAATATTGGGTATTGGCAGCTTCAATCCAAAATGATCTGTGTTGCCCTTTCGCAGCACATGTTGGTGCAACCCTAGTCTGTAATTCTACACCAGGCCAACACAAACTTGCTGCTCACACACATTCAAGTCATGTACACATCTACTGCAGCATGCCGAACACATCACACTGACTACCCACAGTACGCCCAGTGACCCACTGATGTATTACTGCATTTAAAATCTGACTTAACAGCTGAATTTGCTCTGTTTTTAGATCCATATTAGTCTGCTGGACCTGGCTGGTGGCACAGCTTCATTGTACAACCCTGAAGGGACCTTTTGTCCTATGTTCTGTCACTAAAGTAACCGATTAATTGAGTGATTGAGTTGATACACAGACAACAGGGAATCTGATAAGCGATTAACAGTCAGTGATCAAGCACAAATGCCAAACATGTGCTGCTTCCCGCATCTGAAATGTGACATTTTGTAGCTTTTCTCTGTTTTATATCATTGTAATTTGAATACATTAACGGACTGTTGGTCACAAGATGTCACATTGGCCTTTGAGGAACTTGTGATGGACATTTTCTAGATTAAACGATTCATTTAAAAACAGATTAATCCATAATGGAACTAATCATTGTTTAACAGTAGTATTGTTTATTTTACAGTTCAGTCCACCCACTGATAATCTGAAATAGAGCTGAAATAAAATGTACTTTCCCAGCTACACAAAGTATAGATGAGCAGAATGTATATTTACAGATTATTTACCATGAAGAAAAGAAACAGAAATGAGTCACAACTTCAGCAGCTCTGTTTCCTCTACCTGACCAGGAATATTCACGTACATTGTATAGTATATGACTTTAAACAGGGCGACAAACATGTAATAAACAAACATAGATGCCCATATAAGCAAACACACACACACACACACACACAGCCAGAGACTGTTTGGCAAATGGCACCCGGTTGGAAAATGTAATTGCTTGAACTTTAGAGAAGCGACTGCAGCTTCTGAAATACCCACGGGAGCCATCAGACTAGTGTTTTACAGCACACACACACTCACAAACACACATATACAGTACACACACACACACAAAACCATGAACCTCCCTTTCAGCAAGTGCAGTACTTAAAGTAGTAATAACTGCTCTGGCTGTTAGGGTGAAGAGGGAGAGGAAGGAGGGAGGAGAGAGTCTGAGGAGGAAACAAACGCAGGGGGAAAAGGAGGAAGAACAAGCAGCGCTTTAATCTCCATCAGCTGGAGTTTTATTTTTCCCGAGCTGGGCAGCACAGCTTTGAGAAAATGAGCTGCGAGTATCGATAATTCTGCAGTTAAAGGAAGAGCAAAAAAAAAAAAATCTATTTTTGAGTGTCTTGTAATCACTCCCTGCTATGCTGTGCTCTGCTACGCCACCAATTTTACACATGAACTCCAGTTTACACATCTTGTGTGGCTCTGGAGGAGCTCTGTCAAATCAAAGAAACAACCACTGATGATGTCGTAGTGATGTCATCAGAGTTACCATGGCTAATTTGATCTGTTTTGGACAAAAATCACTATCCATTTTGATGACGACGATTTTTTTCGTGGTGCTGAGATAGGGATAGCTCTCTTATCCCAGTGAACAGGCCTCATCATTTAAAACATTTAAAAACATTTATATATTATTATCTTTTTTATAATCACATCTTTTGACCAAAATTTCACTGCCTTGCAAACAATATATCAGCCCAATAGAGTAATACCTGTGCAGCCCACAGGTTGGGAACTGCTGTTTTAGGGAGGGAGGTGTAGGATCCAGAGGTTTTGAAGCTTGATCAACATCTTGATATCTAGGTTTTCACAAGCTTTCTTCTGCCATGACTCTGGGTCACTATTCAAATCAGTCGTAAGTGCTGTGAATTCAAGCTGACTACAGCTGCAGCCTCCAAAAAGGAACACGCTACAAACCCTCCAGATGTTGAAAATACACCAATCAGCCACAACATTGACGATTGTTGTTCTTCCTCTACCCAGGTTGGCTGTGCAACAAATAATGAAGATCCTAAAAGTACATTCTAACACAAGGACCCAAGACAGAGCCCATGTAGCCAGGAAGTAAAACACCTTAGGGCGCTTACCCTGTTAGTTGATATTATGATTCAGTGGTGTATATTCCCAAACTCATTTTCAATTAAATTTGCCCAAACCAGCTGAAAGCAGTGCGCCTGGAGCTTTGAGGGGTCCCTGAAGTCTGCTTGGTAATCCAGCCTTGGTTATTATTGCATGAGAGAAACATGTTCAAGCCAGAGATGATAAAAGGCTCTTGATTGAGTCTGAATTTTTTTTCTGATTGTAAAATCACTTTCTGAGAAAAAAAAAACAAAAAGAAAAAAAACACCTGACATTTTCCTGTGAGGAAGAAAAAAAGATAAATGGCTAAACAGATTTATCAGAAATCAGCTGCAGTACTAGAAAGAAACGTCGTGTCCATCAATCCAATATGCAATTATACACAATTACATGTGCAATAGATATTCAAGTGATAATGATCCAGTGACTGTAGTGTCTGAAAATGCAACACAAAAACGGTCCAAGACGGTTTGAAACTCAGTCCATCAAGCAACCATTACAGACAGATTACACATGAATCACCATCTGGGGGATTTATAAACCATAAATCCAAGGCTATTTGAAAAATGGCCAAGCCTTTGTATATATACAGTGTGTGTGTTTGTTTGTGTGTGTGTGTGTGTGTGTGTGTGTGTGTGAGTGCACGGCCTCTGGGCACATTGTGATGCTGTTTTGGACGGCTGCCCTCATTCTGATGTCCCAATCGACTCTCTGGCCTACATGGCCGAGTACAGGCCTGTTTTCCACTGCAGGTCGATACAGACGCAGCGCTGAGGGGACAGCCCGAGGCTTACTCACAAACACGCACACACACACACACACACAGAGATGCTTGCACTTAAACACTTACAAGCATGGAAACACAATAGTATCACTGTGGTTCGAGCAGTCAGCATGTTCCTAGAAACACGAGGCGAGGGACTAATCTGTCCGGGAGAGTGTGTTATTCTGTGTTCTGATGGGATTTCCAGATTAGTGTTTTAATTCAGATGTGTGATACGCTCAGTGATTACAGGTCAACTGCTGTTGGTTTGTGAAGCTGATCATTTTGGATTAAGGTGTCAATCTCAAAACAATATTTCATGGAAATATATTTTATTGAGTTATTAGTATATTTTCCTCTTAAGTAATATTTAAAGGTCCCATATTATACAAAGAGAGATTTCTCATTTTTTGATCATAAAGCAGGTCTAGGTTCTATATTAATACTGTGAAAGTATCAAAGCCTCAGTCCACAGAGAAATGCACACAGCCTGTATTCAGAAACTGAGCCTTAAAACCAGTCGTCAGGACTTCTGGAACTTTGTGATGTCACAACAAAGCAGTCACTACCCTTAGCCAAGCCCCGCCTACCTGGACCCATCATCCAACCTTGCAGGATTTGGTTTCTCTGAGTGTTTACCTGAAATCTGCTATATTTTAATTCGATCACTCAGAAATCAGTCAGCCAATCAGAAGAGAGGATCTGAGCTACTCTTCTGATTGGCTCACCAACCTGAGTTACAGATCGAATCCTGAGAGAGGAAATGTAAAACTACACTGAGATGGTTTTTGGTTCTTAAAACCACAAATATATCATCCTATCCCGATCAACACTTCAGATAAATCACAGGATGAGTGTAAAATATGGGACTTTTAACGGAAAACTCAATTTTTGTCCCAAGGTCGCCAGGAAACTGAACACAATGTGTGGTTGTATCACGAATATTTGTGCTGCATGTTTTCTTATTATTGACATTCACATGGCAGATTCTTGCACGTCTTGTCGCAGTAGAAGCTGCGTGCAAAGATCCTTTTTTGATAACTTCCAGACAACAAGACCTCACAGCTGAGTGCTTCATTCACAAGTGATTGTTGGAAATTCAATGAAAACAAACAATGCTAGCAAAAGATTATCAAGGTGCCACTGGAATGTAAGAGGTACACGAAGGATTTCCACTAAAATCAGTAGAAACTACTGGAACTACAGCACGATAAAAACATTATATTCAACATAAATTTGAACAGGTACTGGTAGTTGAAGCCATAAAAGGTAAAAAAGGAAACACCAGCCTTTTTAAAATACCTGATTTCTTTTCTAACAGATGAATATAAACTTTCAAAATAAGGCGTTCCCATTTAATAAGAGTTTTTTTTTAAAAAGCAGAATAATTGTGGTTCCTCAAATGATCGAGATTGATAAGTGTAAATGATGAGAACAATCACAATATTTGGCAAATTACCTGTTATTATCACATCAGCCACGTCTGCTGTTTTAGTAGGAGCTTTAACCCAGAACCTTTCAGTACAGCAGGTACAGACAGCTGTAGCCTGGGTGGCTCGGGGGGGGTGGGGGGGTGGGGGGAAATCAACCCTCTACCCCGGCAGCATTTAGCACTCAGCTCCAGAACCACAGTACTGCTGCCACCTCCGTATCAGCAATTCCATGGACAGATTACTCCATCAAACCCGAGCAAATATGTGAAAACAAAATGATGTCTGTGGGTTTACTTGAAAAATAAGTTTGTCACTCTTATCGGGCAGCAGAGTTTTGATGACTAGGAGTTGCTGGATAAGTTGGGTTTAAATCATTGTGTCTGGGACAGAAAAAAAGACTTTTGTTCTAAAATGAGATATTTGAGATATTTGTTGCTGTGGTCTGGTGAAAGCTGTACCTCCAAAAAACACCTTCAAAATGTCAGGGGGAAAATAAAATGGCACAGTTTGATGACCACGTATTTTTCATTTTATCCAATACGTTTTTCAAGGAGTCTCAAAAGTCCAACAGTCGTAGAACTTTCTGAGAATGAAATACTTTGATGTGCCCTAAAAAAAGAAAAAAAAAATCACCACCTGAATTTAAGTAGAAACACCTCCTCTTTCTGGTTTTGAAAAAAAACTTTCTGCCCCAGCTAAATACAAACATTTTAGGGCTTGTATTCATCTATATCTGAAGAACTAAATTATAAATTTGAAGTGGTCATGCTTCACAGCTTCACAGCGCTGGCATTTGGGCTGAACTAAAACTAGCTAAGGTGCTAATTCATGTATCACTGGGTGACATCTTAGAGCCGCTGCTGTCTGCACTACCTTTGAACTGCACATCAGATGACTGTTTTCAATTATACAAATTAGGCTGACTAAAGGGGGGGGGGGGGGGGGGGGGGGGTCCTTGATCACACACACATCCAAACGTGCAGAGATCTCTCACACACACCAGGCATCCTGAGTGGGAAATGGTCTGGGACATTGCAAAATAGATCTGTGCTGAGGGAAATGAGCCAAACAGGCAAGATTGCCACTATGCTCCTTTAAGGTTCTTTCCCGCCTGTGTTAATGTCTTTCCAGTGGTGCCTTCAGTTTTTCCCTCTGCCAAAGCCATCGAGCCCGTTTGATCAGCGGCAGCTTGGGGGAATGAAGCCACGTTAGCCCCGGTAACCTCCTCCCTCCCTCCCTCGCTCCTTCACTTCCTATATCGGTTGAGAGGCCATTCTGCTCTCCCCTGCCTTGTGGCTGGTTATTACAGAATATAGAAAGACTCTGTCGAGATGTACATGCATGCGCGGATGAGCAGCTACGCTAACGGGCACACTCAGTGCACACATCCATGCACACAGAAGCATTGCAACATCTATCCGAGGGAAGCTAAAGCCCTAAAATGCACCAGATGTTTGTGTTTCATCTGCAGGGGAATGGCTTCCCTCCCCTCGTCTTTTTCATCCTCTTGTTGCCTCTCTCTGCCACTGAAAAGGCTTAGGCCAACAGGAATCAATGGCTCAAAAGACACCTCATGTTTCGGCTTCTCAGTGGCAAATTACAGTGCCCCCGCCTAAGTGGTGGCGTTTGAAAGAGAAGTGTCACTGTGTTTTCTCACTTCTTTGAAAAGGGACTTGGCTGCTCAGGGGAGTGAGAATCAGACGTCGGGTTTTTCAGGCCATTATCGTCACGAGATTCTTTGACCTCAATCAAACGCTGCATTGTGTCAAAACGGCTGACACGCTCACCTATGCCGATACACCAGGGGCGCCGGACTGACACAGACACATCCGGACCGCAGACACTCACACACATGGTGTGGCTGAAATCCACACAAACACAGAGAAGTCACAAACTGCTGAACTCAATCGTCCAGCACAGTTTAGACATGCTAGTTCTGAATATGTGAGATTAAAGAAAGTAAATAGAGGAGAGAGTATTACTTCCTTCATGCTCCACTGATCTATTGTGGCCGACTGTTTATTCAAACCTCCATCGAAATATGGGAGATGCGCTTCAAGCTCCCTGAGGTGGCTAATGCTAACTTTTTTAATGCTCTTTCTGCACAGTTTCCTCAGGCAGCAGCGATGGTGTCATTACATGCAGTAACTCTACTCCCACACACACTTTACTGACCCACTCACCCCCCACTATCACCTGTCACATGACACCAGGCATATAGGGGACATACATATGTCCATAGGATACCAGCTCAGCATCTTACATGGCAGTGAGCACGCAAGGCATGCCTCCTGTTAAAGAGGCTTCTGGCACAGTGCAGAGAGGTCTCACCAATAAGACATTATGAAAACAGGTTTATGGACACTGACTATGCTAGAAATGATACCTGACAGTTTCCCTAAATATTAATTCTATTCAATTTTGTTCTTAAAAGGTCAAAACCTCTGTATCACAGAGTTTTCCACACTTGAGAAAACAAAATTCAGGGACAAACAGCCAGTTTTAGGATAAATGAGTCATTTGTGCTTTCAGACTAATTCAATAATTTTAAATATTGTAGAGACTAAATTTACACATTGTTGTTGCTTCTCTGGTCAGTTAGTAAGGAACACATACAGCTGTGTTCCTTCATCTTACAGGCTAACTTACTAAAAAGCTGCATTACACTCATATTTTTGGTAGAAAGCTGCACTTCTGACCACACACAAAAGTGATGTCACAGTGTACTGACACGCCCTTTTTGTACACATCTACAGCAAAGCCATTAGTGAAACCAGGTCGGCAAAAAACACGGTTATGAGCAGCTGCTCTTTAAATCCTCACTTCCCCCTAGTTGTGAGGTCAAAAAACACAACTGACAACACTGCATGCCAAACCCCCCCACCCCACGTCACCCACCGGGCTCTGCACAATTTTTATTTTTTGCCATGAAATTGGCCAATTTGACAGATACTGAATATCTGCGCAAAATATCAGAAGTCAGCAGCTTCGATTCGAAATACCCTGTATCAGTTTCTGCCTTTAAAAGTCCATTGAACCCTACGGCTGCAGAAGGTAAATGGTTCATGGGGGAAGGGGGAGTGAAGAGGGGAGAGGAGGGAGATGAGGCCAATTGGATTTCAGCAGGATGTAGGAGTGGAAGCACGGACTGAAGGAATTCTGCAGCATAAAGGGAGGGATAAATTAAAAAATGGAAATGCGGGCTGAATGGATGGATTGGATGAAGGGCAGATAGATGACAGTTTAAATGGATGATTGGTGGCATGGGCACTAAGAGTGAGAGTGAGTGTGTGTGTGTGTGTGTGTGTGCTCTCCAGAGGTGCAGATTAGATCACTGTTATGACTGCACAAGCCCTCAGGACACAGCAGATAAACATCAACAGATAACCTACACATTTATTCCCATCTCTGCACCATCCTCACTTCCTGTCTCTATTTCCTCCCTCTCCACTCTCCTCTGATGCACACTTCCTCCACTTCCATCCATTCACCGTCACCAATTCTTCCCCTTTTTTTCCCTGCCCTCTCTAACTACATCTAAGAGTCCCGGGGCGGTGCACTAGATCACGCTTCTCAATAAACCCGTCAAGCTCTCCTCTGCACCCCCTAACCCATCTCCCCTTAGCTTTCTGAAACACAATAACAGCAACTCCGAACGCCCCTCCCAACAATACTACTATCGATCACTTCACTATCTGGAACACACACATCTATCACTACTGGGGAGTTTACCGCAGGCTCGGTGCCGACTGAACGCCCTATTGCTGTGCTCTCTATAGCTTTGCAAATGTTTTCATGTCACGGACCACAAATCGACAAACAGCATGCCCCAAAGATCCCAATTTGATAATGTCTGCCCAGGAAACTTCATGAGGGGAACATATTTGTTGTTTCTGAATTGTCTTCACCTGTACATAAAGTTACCATACAGTAGAGGAAAACCTATTAGAGCAGTATCTAAGGAAAGAAGCAGCTTTTCTTACATATTAAAGGATAGTCTGGCTCATATACTTCCACATCTGGGCAGAGTCCGGCTATTATCCTCCGCATTTCTGAGGATTTTCAAACAATCCACCACTTAAACGGGTCAAGCAGCTTTTCATGATGTACATTTTCATCTATCTCCAACATAAATCTTTCAGTCTTTGTTTGCATATTATTTAAATTACATTTGGTTTAGCTCAGCAACTGGTACAACTTCACATCTGATGTTATTCAAATGACCTACTATCTTTGTTAGCATGCAACACAGGAGCATTTGAGTATATATATGAATGAGTTTGGCACCTATGTCAACACAGTTTGACCAGTGTGCTAACCTGTTTTTGCTCTCAACCCCCTGGGATGTGTTTGGTGAGGGGAGAGTAAACGGAAAGGTAACTATTGTGCTTTAATCAGAAGCCAGAAAAAAAAAAAAATCTTTAACAGAGAGATTGTGCAGAGTTGGACTCCACAGGGAAGAAAGAGGCAGGTCGGGCAGAGACGAGCTGCAGCTCTCTGACATCCTGTTTGTGCCCCCCGCCCTCCCCTTTGCATTACAATTCATTCTCTGTGCGAGTCAAGGTTAGACCTGACAGCTCTTCAACTGTGTATGGATATGTGTGTCTGTGTGAGTGTGTGTGTGCTCATGTGTATGTTTTGCAGCGCCCATATAAAACAGATGGGGGAGATGGAAATGAAGAGAGTCAGACTGTGAAGAAGAGACTAGACAGAGAGATTTATGGGTAGGAAGTGCTGTCTGTGTTCTGTCGGTGTGGCTGGGCGGCACCTTCAGGTTTGGGCAGAAAACTCAGATGAATCCCTCATGCATGGCTGGAGGTTTGATTCCATTATAAGGTCAGGCCAGGAGGCTAATGGACTATCATAATTGTATTTTTTTTGTCTTAAACTTAAATTTTTCATCTCAAAGAAGAAGAAGTAATTGACATCTGCACCAGAACTTCCTTATGCCACAACTGAAAAGCTACTGAAGCAGAATCTAGACATTTTGACCCTGAAACTCCACTGAACCCAGGGACAACAACGTTTTCTTGAGTGGGTGAGCAGGTCCTTTTACACAGACTGAGAATTAAAACTGTGATTTACAAAGAGAGGCATTGTTTATTGGCCGGTTCTATCAGTGATAATTATCCTGTGTCCACTCATGGTACACGTTTATGCCCACATTTTAAAGGTTAAACAAGGAAGACATGGCACATTAATAGACAGATTGACCTCATAAAAAATCCCTTTCTCTGCCAGGCACTATCATAAATATAACCAAGTGCCACTGAGGTCCAGGCACCGGCAGGTTTTCATTTCAAATACTAAAGCTGATTGAAATTACCCCCCAACTCCTTCTGTCAGCATTTAAAGATAAGTTAAAAGAAGTAATGCATCATCTTTCACTATAAATTACAGCTTTGCCACCAACTCGTTGATACCACACACAACAACAATTCCACCTGCCACCCAGCCAGTCATCAAAATGATTACATTTGCTGCTCCAAATTTCCAGTGTCTGCTACGTCTTTCCTGGAAAACATCCTGTTGTGAGAAGGAAGAGATATGATTCACAATTGTGATTCTTTTTGAATAAACAGAAGCAGAACTGGATCGTTAGCATATGCATGAGCAGACATAGAAATGAGTGCCACCTAGTTGAACTTAATCAACCATAAATCCAAGAAAAAAGACTTCACATTCCTGGTCACGCTGTTTGTCTGACAAGTGGAAGATGCCAGAGAAAATAACTAACTAGCACCAAAGAGTGAGACAAAATCAACCAATAAGGACATGGAGGATTATCTCTTTAAAAAGCAAAAACCAGCTGCCAAAGTGGCTGGAATGAAAACCGGGCTGTGATGTGTACTGCCGGAGCTGCTCTGCACGCTAATAGCAGGTGGTGCTGCCCTTTCTGTGCCCTTTGACTGCCATGTGATCGGAGCCTTGAAGTGTCTATGCAAGTCTAATGTCACTGGGCCGGCTCTCACGTGGTCCACCAGTTACACTCATGCAAGCTAACCAGCCGCAACAACTGCACGCACAGGTTCAGTGTGTGCAAGCTGCATAAGAGAGAGGTTTGAAGGCCAGAGGTGAAGAGGTATTGAGATGCCAGTATTTCCTGGGAATTCTGCCCCTGTGTTTGTGTACTGAAGACAACGACACCTCATTTACGCCACCATGCAAATGTCATCGGTAAATACTGAAGTCTGACCCCGAAATGCCAATATTATACTAACACAATTTATCTGATCAGCCTCGTGCTGTTAGGTAACTGTTTCTTCCATTTATGTTTCACCCTAAAATGGCAGTTTAGCTCTGTAGCAAAAATAATATTTGGAGTAAGTGTAAAAAATGTGAAGGAAATCCGTGGAGTAGGTTCAAAAATGTGGCGGCATTCAACAGGTGGAGCATCGAGTGCAGGAAGTCCGTCTCATGGGGTTTTGTTTGCTTGAATTAAACTTCATTATTCCACCATATCTAAAGGCCTGTTCATCTTAACCTCTTCTTGGCCCATTTTCAAAAACTGTGTCTTAAAACGAGCCGTCAGGATTTCCCTAACTTTGTAATGTCACAACAAAACAGTCTCATCTCACCTACGCCCTCAGCACAACCTACCTGGACCCACCATCCATCCTTTGCAGAATTTGGTTTCTCTCTCTTTGCTAGATTTATTTTAGATCACTCGGAAAACAGTCAGCCAATCAGAAGGCTCAGAGCCTCTCTTCTAACCAACCTGTTGTTACTAGAGCTCCAGAGAGAAGCCTGAGAGAGGAGACGTCAAACTACACTGAGATGGCTTTTGGTTCTTAAACCATAAATATATCTTCTGATGGAGATCAACACTTCAAACAGAACAGTGTAACATATGGGAGCTTTAAAAATCACAGGAAAACCCTCAACCCTCATGATTAGAGAAGAACATCACTAACGCAGGTGAGTCTGTCTCTCTGTAATTCTGATGTCTCTTTTAGCTGAACAAGAGCCTCAGTCCACGAACGTTGCACCTAATCCCAAATTTCTCTCCTTCCTCCACAATAATGAGCTTCTCTCAGACTCAAGAGTTGACAGAGGTAAAGCATTTAGCACGCCTGAATGGAGAAAGAGGGAGAGAGTGGGAGTGCAGAGAAAAAAGAGAGAGAGAGATACAGGCCAAAGAGGGATAAAGCGAGGGATGGGGGGGAAGAAGGGGTAGAAAAAATCTACTGAGACATGCATGAGGTAAGCTCTCCCTCTGGCAAGGCAGAGTAATGCCACCGCACAGTACAAATGCAATGGCTGACTATTGAGGATGAGAGGAAGAAAGGAAGGAGGGAAAAAGACAGAGAGAAGAAGGGCTGGTGCAGAGGAGAGATACAGTACACATAAACTGAGAGAGGAAGAGATCATCATTGTGTTCTCTTAGTCTCTTAGGATTCAGTTATTTTTCTGCCCGTCACTACAGCCCAGGGACATGATGTGAACAACGTGGAGACTGTGTGTTTGCCTGCGCGCGTGTGTGTGTGTGTATCACGTGGTGTGTATTCTGCGTATTTATGTGGGTGGCAATGTGTGTATGCAGCAGTGAAAGCATGTGCATGCTTCATTCGTTTCAAGGCCCAGTGATGAAATAATCCTCTCAGAAAACAGAAGACACACACACATACACGCACACACATAACACTGTTTTACTCACACAGACAATCGCACACAAAAAAACCCACTCTTTGCACAGCTCAGTTCATAAGGTAAAGTGTGTGTGTGCTGTGTGAACATGTACTTGACTTGGATAAACAAACCAATGAGCTTGAAACTAACATAATAACATGCCGTGGAAACAAGAGTCAAATCAAGTCATCAGCAAAATTGTATGGAGATGAAATGAATCAAGGAGAAGAGCCGAGAGAGGCATCTCAAAAAAAAAAGAGAAAAAAAAAAAACCAAGCAAGTTTCTGCAGGCCTTGAACGCAACATGGCTGACAGAGAGAAAAGAGTGGTGCGACGATCACGAGCAGATCATCAGCTGGTGGAGGCTGCATACCCTCACAAACATGCAGATTAAGGAAGATCAGACACACACTGTGCAACAAGCACACCGGCATCATCTGACTGCCATCTGATCGGCACATCCCGGGCTATTGCACCCTCTCTACTTTCATGTAATGGTGGGAGCTATGAGCGTCATCTGAGACGCGCCACATGACTTGAGGGTCCAGTCACATTAGAGAGCAGCAGATCACAAGTTCTCTGTGTGTGGCTGCCATTTCTAGCCTTAGTCCTGACCACTTTCTGAGCTAAACGGGTATCCACCTCTGTACTCGATGGTAAAATGTGAAGAATTATTTTGAAAGGATGGATTGGATGAGCTAGTATTTTATTAGCATCCTCTTGCTAAAGCCACGATGGGGCTTTGGCTTGGTTCATGTCTGAAACTGCTACAGCATCTTCTCAGCTAAATGAAAGTAAAAATTCACTGTGTCATTTCAACCAAGAAAAAACATGGCAATTGTTTGGTTAGCATTCAACATGAGTTTATGCTAACATGCTAATCAGTTAATGGTTGTTTTATTTGGTTTAAGTATATTTTATCAGTGCATGTTATTGTACAAGCGAGCTAGCTGGCCTGCTAATGCAAAACAAAAGAACAGTAACACTGTTTACTCAATCGTGTATCATGTTTTAAATCACACCAATTTCAGCAACCTCTGAAACTGTGCTGATAGCTTTTTCTGCTTTCTGACTGCACCACCAATAGTCAGCTGTTTATGATGGATTGTTATTGATCAAAAGCACAAATTTCCTGTCAGATTTCAGGACAAGCCATGACTCAAAAAGTCTTTTTTTTTTTAATAAAGTGAATGTGGTGGGGAATTTTAATGTGAAAAACTCCAGTGTGACTGTTCCAGCTGTTAACATATCCAGTGCTAACAAATTTAAAAAGTATGACATATAAAGATGCTTGTTGACCCCGTCATGTATCCGCAGACACACCCCTGCCGCACACACACATCCACACATCCACCTCAGAACACACGGTCGTGATACATCACCACCTACACACAGCGGTGTCAGCCACAGACAACTGCTCCTGAGCCCCGGCAGAGCAAAGACATTCATCATTATGACAACACACACACTCACACACACACACGCACACACACTGGGAGAAAACAACATAAAACAACATTGCAGCTGGTGATGCGTGAAGACGACTCCATCACATCATATATCACACATACTGTACGTGTTTCCCGCCTAAATAACGATATTATGAACAAAAACAGTCATAACAGAAATGACAGAAATGATTCCTTTACTGTTGCTGATACATTTCTCCTCATTCCTCTATTTGTGTGTGTGTGTCATCCTCACAAGAGAGAATGAAAGGCCTCTCTCTGTTGCTTGGGAGAAAGATAACACCACCACCACTACCGATTCTCCTTTTTCTTCTCCTCTCATTTTCTTTTAATCTCACCATCAGATAAAACACAATTCAAATCCGACCAGCTGTCTGTCCGGGGAGTCGTACGCTGTCAAACCATCACTCCTCTCCTCCCTCTTTCAAACCTTTACCCCTGTAAATCTCCTCTTCCAGTCTGTCCGAGTCAATTTTCACCTGATTTCTCAAACTCCTCTTTTCTCACTTCTAGGATTAACTCTGATGCATCAGTCGGATCATCTACACTGGCCATGAATTAGCCACAAAGTATTATCTACCTTCTGTATAGTGGTTAAGATGCAGTTTTTGTTTGATTACATGCTTCATCAGTAATTGATCAATACTGAATTGACGGTCTGCGTGAAGCTCTTAACCTGAATTGATTTGTATCAGACCCACAAGGATCTTGGAAGAACTGTTAGTGGTGACTGGAGCCAGAAATGGCAGAATTCTAGATGTTGCAAGATATTTAAGTAATTTTTAAAAACAATAAGACGAAAGTAAAATCTTCAGCCTTGGACTATATTCTGCCTGAGGAGACAAAAATGATGGGAAATGAAGTCCTTCAGCTATTAATGTTTTTGCAAATGAGGTTGAAGGTTTCGTTTTTCTGACCAGAGTCCATTATGAATAACATTATTTCAGTTATATAGTGTTGAACTTAAGAATCTGCAAATACTCTTGAGTACTATTTGACTTTTTTGCTGAAATCTGACTGATTTTGCAATTCAATGATCACCAGAGGTGTTCTGAGACTTTTTCCTTCCTGATACCGATTCCAAAACAAGGTTTGTGTATTGGCCGATACCAAGTCCTGATTCAATACATTAAAAAGAAATTACTAGCTGTATATTACTGACCCTGTACCAGATATGATTGGTATCCTTGTTGTATGGCTCAGGTCAAACCCCATAGAATATGCCTTTTATTGTCCAATTTGAATGTCAATCAGGAAAAACTAATCATGAAATAACTTCCTAAACTTTCTAAAAAATAGTGCCACCCTTCACAATTAAAGCCTTGCATACTGCACATTGCCTTTTTGCCGGTGGGACTTGTAAGATATTGCCAAATTGGTGACATGTTGCTCATGGCTAACGTTACAGTCAACGTTACTCTTCCTGTGTAAACCACTGGTTTAGAGCAGCGAAGGAGAAAACTGCTGTTTTGCCCGAGTGTGAAACTATTAAGTTTATTTATAAATCGGGAGGTATCATATCAGTGCATAGACTTGCATACTCGCTGATACCTGATGCTGTAATTCAGCCAGTATCGGAGGCATTTCCGACACTAGTTTCGGTATCAGACCAACACGAGTGATCACCACATTGCAACTTCCTCCGTTTGAATCAATGTCTGGTCATTTAGTCATGTAATGTATCCACTTCTAAATTATTATTTGGGTCTTTCAGTGGGTTTTGATCAAAGTGGTGTTTCAAAAGCTTTTACGAGCGCAACATGGAGGATTAAAATAGTTTCGGACATAAATTTAAACAGAAAGAATTACAGAACTATAAATGGTGGAAAGAACAGGACGGACGGGCCTTGTCCTGCCTCTCCCTGTGAAACCACGCAGCCTGTCCATCCCATCCACTCCTCTAAACACACAGACACTCATATACATTTCTCATGAGAACCCCACATTGTCTGTCACAGGACCCTTTCAGCTGTTGGGTTCATGATTTGTGTCCTTTCAGGCTCGGAGGGGGGTGGGGATGGGGGGGTCAGGAAGGGGAAGTGAAGGGATGAGTGGGTGGGTGGGGTGGTCATGAAGAGACTCAGTGAGATATACATTCCCCCTCTGAAAGAAGAAGCAAAGGGTTGTCTGTGTAGGTGGTGGGTTTTATGTGCACACTTTGCAGGAATGTGGCATTTTCAAGCATCATTGTGAGTCTGTCTTGTGTTTTCCTCTGCACACACTGTACTTGTTAAAGTCGGCAACCTTGTGTTCTCGTTTACTCTGCGTTGCTGTGTAGGAATCGTTGCTAAAAGCTACATCTTCTACAGCCCAGACGTGTGATAGACCCTGAAGAACCTTTTCCTTTCGTACCAGACGGGGATTCAACACACGCAGGCGAAGGAGGTGAAGGGGGTCACATATTTCCCAGAGACAGATCCCGGTCTAGGCTTTAAAGCTGGAGTTAGAGTGGAAAGTAAAGGCCAGAGGTCCTGCACCATTTTCCCTGATTCTCTCACTTTACCCCTTTTCATGTTTCCAGGCTTGATAGGACTGGATAGAGAGAGATTAGGCTGTTAGTTCCACTTAGTTCTCGTATGATTTCAGCTAATATTTGTCAAGTCTGATGTTGTCAGGGGCTGTCAGTGTCAATGGGGAAGTCGCTACAAGGCCAGGAAAGGGAACGCAGCCAATTTCAGACCTAAGCACATACGTACAAGGATCAAGAAGATAATTCCAGAAATATATGGTGCAGAAGAGAGTTAGAGGGGCCAGCATGCAAATTACACCGGGGAAGAGTGTCGTTAAACATGATGACACAAATGACAAAACCAGAGGATTACCAAGAGTACCGCTCCAGAGCTAAACAGCCGGGGCTCAAAAGGCGTGTTCGCGTAAATACAAAGTGTCATCTCCTTAAACGCTACCTGGTTCAACCTGTCCGCCTCCTCCCCGGCTGGGTAAGAGGGCACAGATAGGCCTGTCTAATGCCGGCGACACATTATTCATATCTCCTTCACTGCGGGGCAGATACAGCCAACAACTGGTGATGCAAGACACATCAGAGGGAGAAAGAGAAAGAGAAGGGAAGAGCGGCTGGAAGTGTGATGGCTTCCTCGTCCACCCCCGCCGGTTGTACACGGGGTCCGGGGCTGATGACACTGATTAATGAGAAAGCCGTCTTATCGCTCGAGCATCTGGGTAACAGACTACACAGAGAGTCAATGGAAGGAGACTCCCCAGGGTAAAGAGCGAGCCCTGGACTTATATTAATGTGGTGGAACAGGGATAGGAGTAATTCCTGGATTAATGCAGTTTTAGAACATGAAACACTTGTTGGTATTTTGGACATTCTGTTGTATATATATAACTGTGCTGACATGTTTTTTGGCTTGTGTCCCTCTAAAAAAAAGCAATGTCCACATGTAAGGATTTGCCACAACTTTATTAGAGTGATTTTCCTTTGGTTTTTGAGTCTCTCCTAACACGTTAATCATCCTGTATCCTCTCAGTTATCTTGTGGCCCCTTTGTGGTTCCCACTGACATAAGGCATGACTGTGGTACTTAATACTGAGTTTATAGTGATTCTGTAGTACAGTACATTCCAAAATAATAATTAAACAACTTATTTTTATTTATGACTTTTATTTATGCAGATTATTAAAAATATACATTTTCTAGTTAAGATATGTTTGACAGTATTTTTATAATATTCTTATATTGACTTATAGTTTATTGCTCAAAAGTTTCTTTAGTCATGATCGGGTCTAATATACAACTTTTTACATTCGGCGGTGTATCGACAATATTTCTGTACCATATATAGTATTAATGTAAGATTAGTTTACACTGAATGAGTGTTCTAACATTTATTGTAGACAGATGTTTCTGTTCCAGCTGCTGCCTGATTTCATAACTTTTGTGGTATTTGTGCTGATTATCCTTAAAACATCCTGCATTATGAGTCTGCCAGATCTGGTTTTCATAACACCTCCCACACACACACACACACACACACACACACACACACACACACACACACACACATATTCACACTTCATTACGATTGCTCTGTTGTTTTACACCATGAGTCACCAGAAGTTAAGTGCACCATGCCAACATACACTGTAGCCTGCACAAAAAGACCTCCCTCCATATGAAGATGGGGGGGGGGGGGGGGGGGACTACAGCAGACTATACATTCTCTCTGCTGGGAAAGAAAGAAAGAAAGAACATGATCCATCAGCTACTGGGCGCTGTGAGCTGAGGAGACAGAAGTGGGACATGCACTGTGGAGAAAAAAACGCATGACCATGATCGGGATGAAACCTCCCTTTGTCCCTGCTCTAGAAATTCCGGAGTTTAACTGAATTACAGCAAATCCAATAGAAACGCACGGGATAGCAGTCATCCATGCATTCCTGCATGTTTCTCAAAAAGCCCCATGTGTTGCTTCTCCTCAGTGCATTTGTTCTGCTTTCCGATGCATTCCGCCTCATCCAAGTGTCCAAAGTGTGGAGAAAAACAAGCGATGAGGGCACAAAAAGAGGAGAAACCCGCCTCTGGGGGAGTTCAACCAGCCTCATGTGATCGCTCCTGCGCTTCTGAGCCCAGACACAGAACAGAGACATGTGTGTCTCAGCGTGGAGCGCTCCCACAGCCGGCTGTGGTCCGAGCCCACGGCGGCCAGCCCCGGCTCAGACCCACAGACGGTCTAATGGGCGGCTGCCGCAAATCACAGCAACTTCCCCTCGGCTGCTCCACGGAGCGCGGCGGGGAGCCGATGCTCTAAACGCTCTGAAGAGTCGACCTGACGGTTCCAACAATCTGGCGACATGCAAGCGGATAATACAGCTTCATAAAGACGAGGTTTATTCACGGCGGTGGCATTAACTCCCCCCATAATGGCGTTCATTCATCACCATCCTGTCTATAGCTGATAACAGCCCCGGGCGCTCCTGCGACCCCCCCACCCCCCTGCTGCCCCCCCCCTCGTACAATTTATCGACGGATATTATTAACAACAAGCTGTAAGTACCACAGTAACACACAGATAAAGCCATCGCGTTCAGTCTGACCCCGATTCCAGTCACACATCCAGCAGCAGAGCAACATTTCCACACCGGACAGCTGCTTTTCAGGACAGTGGAAATCACACGAAAAGCAGAGATCAGCAGCGGAGGAAGAGGAAGAGGAAGAGGAAGAGGAAGAGGAGGCGGGGAACTCACATTCTGTCTCCGGGAACGAGCAGGCGGCTCTCCACCATCATATCGGGCAGAAAATCCAGATTGTAGGATGAAGTCATGTTGCCTGCCTGCCCTGTGTATGCGCGTACAGTATATGTGTGTTTGTGTGTGAGTGAGTGTGTGTGAGTGAGTGTGTGTGTGTGTGTGTGTGTGTGTGTGTGTGCGCGCCTCCGCCGCTGTGCGCCCTGCCTGATAAATAAAGCGTCGCTCTCGCCCAAAACTGCGCCTGGCCGCGGAGACGGAGAGGGACAGGTGCAAGAGCCGAGGCCTCCCCAAAGGCAGTGTAGCCAGCCGCACACACTCTGTCCGCATCCAGCAGTTGTCACATTCTCCTCCTCCTCTCCCCCGTTCGCTTTTTTTCCTCCTCCCGCTTTTCTTCCGCCGGTCCTGTCTGAAAATCCGCTCTGCAACAGCGCAACTGACGGACTGTTGGAGAACCAGGTGCCGAGCCGGGGAGGCGTGGCGCACAACGCTGCAGCTGATCTTTAACTATTAGGTCTCCTCAGTCGAAGGTGTCTCTGCCCGGTGCTTGTGTTTAACCACCAGGCTTCACTATGGGCTCAGATGCCTTTCATCTAAGCACATTCTGTAAAGCAGAAGCTGGTTTAAATCATTTCTATTTAGATCCTCACACAAGCTATTCATCATCAACATCCTCATTATCCTACAGACACTGAATATGATTAGTATAGCTCTAGGTTTCTACCTGTCACGATGGTTTAACCAATAACCATTAACCATATTTAGCCATGATCTCCTCCTAAAATCCGAGGAAGTTTCACCTCATTTCAGTTTTGTCATTCATGACTGATTTGAAAGATGCTGACATCTCTCTCATTAGCTTTAATAACAAGTGACAAGTAATTTGCTCGAACTCACAAAGAGATTTCCCCCAAAAGTTAATAAAATTGAAATGAGGCAATAACTGATGACTGGGAATTATGGACTGTTATTAGACCAGGATCTTGTAAAATATGTATATATATATATATATATATATATATATATATATATATATATATTCTGTTATGGGTTTTATGTTATTTGAGTGAAAAATACAGTTTCAAGATATCAACTAGGTTTTCTGGTTACATGAAGTTAAAAGAATATATACAATACCCCATGGGAAAGTGTGTCCAAACTTTTGACAGGTACTGTACATACAGACTGCAAGAGAATTTGGACCTTATGTGAAATATATATCTTGACAAATGCCTTGCAAATTGATTTTTTTTATTGCCTGATCTTAGCTCAGGCTCAGTGTTAGGAGAGCATGGTACCAGTCAGCACCCATACGCAGGTCTGGTACCGGGCCAAATTACCACATTATTCTAGATCTGAAAAAATGCAATGTATAATGGATGCACTTACACTCATACAGTGAATAAATACAAAGCACCATCATGATTCATGTGCATATAAACTGCAGTCTGTTACAATCTCATGCTTCAGTGTGGCAACTTAATAACAACATGGGCAGATTTACAATCAAATGAGCTGGCCAAATTTTAAGAGGTGCAATTACACGTGGGGATAGCCTTGTAATAATGTACCAGCCAATAACTTGCTGCGAAATTGCTGACTCTGTTTTACGCTGTGTTAATTGTGTGGATCCAGTATGCCTCCCCGTGGAACCGAAGCGAGCTGGAAGGAGCCCCTGTGCAGTACGTCTACCAGGTTGCCCCATTTCCTCCCTCCTCCATAGGAGAAAAGAGGGGAGGCACTCCAGCAAAATAATGAGCCCCTCTTAGACTGAGAGAGGCGGCTCTCTGGGGGAAGAATATGAGTATCTGGGTCAATTGGAGAAAAAAAATGTGCTCAGTATGCACACATACAGCAGGGTAAGTGTATAGCGTGGGTGGGACTTGGCCTGCGGCTCTGCTCTGGGGTCAGCTTGCATGTTTACTTGCAAGGACCGAGGTCAGAGTATGGATGGGAAAGGCCGATCCTACACCAGCGCCTCGGGGCTCGCAGCGTCCCAGGAGTGGGGACGACGCTGCGTGTTTCACCACACTTGACCCTTCACAGAACAGGGGTTGTGGAGGACGTTATATAACCAACTGCCGCATCGCAATCGGCTGCGTTCCCATCGCAGGCTTTCATGTTCGGGCCTGAATTGATGCTCAGAGCTGTTGTTTCAGATGACACCTCATAACCCAAATCCAACACGTTAAAAAACTGACAATAGCATCACAAGAGGTAAGAATAAAAGAAGACATCAGAATTTGTGCACCTTCTTTTCCCTGCTTGTTTCTCGAGCAAATTCTGTTCACACAAAATCATATTTCACATTTAATCCTATGGAAACTGGGCATAAAACCATATTGTTTTGGTTTTATTTCCAGATGCAGCTTTTAAGAAATTGGTCTCAGACATTTCTGCCTCCACCCCAGTACAATGCAGGTGAATGAAATTCTGCATGTTGTGCTCCGAGGTGCTTATTTCAGCTATTTCAAGTGGGTTATTGCAGATTTATTGTCCATGCAAATACCATTCAATTTGCAATTTGAGCATTCAAACCCAGCTGTGCTAAAACTCAACTTGATCTCAGCAAACAGCAAAGAGGGCTATCTTTGGAGTCCAACCAATGGTCCAAACCTCAAAGACATTCAATTTACGCTTATATAAAATCGAGTCTGTGCTAAAACTCAACCTTACCTCACCTTATTCTACACTGAAAAACAAGCTGAGAATGGCAGTGCTCACTGCTATTACAACATAACAGACTGAAATGATAATCAGCACTGAGTAACACAGGGCGATGGGGGGAGGAACAGCAAGAAACTGCATGTACATGTTCCTGCTTTACATGCATGACCCTGAACAACTTGAAGTCTGCGGAGGAGAAATCCTGACCTCATGCTCTTCACATGACGACAGCGGGGCCTTGAATACCCTGATAAAGAAGCCTCATGTTTTTGTCGCTGGACCTTGGGATATTCATTTGACGAGCACTGAATGGCCACATTCATGAAGATGGGAACACGTACATTTGCTGTTCGCAGTGGATTCACGCTCAGGTTAAAGGACCCATGTGTGGGATTTAGAGGGATCTATTTATTATAGTGTGTGATAACCTGAAACTAAGAATAGTTGTGTTTTTGTCGACTTAGACTGAGCTCTTCATATCTACATAGGAAGCTGCTCCTGTTCCACGGAGCCTGCCATGTTTCTACAGTAGCCCTGAACAGATCAACCAAACACTGGCTCTAGAGAGGGTCTTATTGTAATATATATTACATGAAGGCCACTGTAGGTTCATCTACACATTTCCCTCAGTCAGGGTATTTACCATGAGATGAAACTAAATCCTACACATGGGTCCTTTAAGTTAGGCACCACAAGAACTTTCAAAATGCTTATTTTGTCCAATCAGCAGTCCAGACCCTGTAGACATGAGATAAAATAGAGGCTGTGCTAAAATCAAGTGAGAATGGCAGCGCTCACTGCTATTACAACATAAAAGGCTGAAATGATAATCAGCACTGAGTATCACAGGGCGGTGATGCAAGGTATAGCGAGAATCAGCTTGTGTATGTTCTTGTGTGTTTGCCAAGGGCTTACGAACACCTGTCTCACAACGTGCAGGCGCGTGTCAGCTGCTGCGATGAAAACGTGTCGGGTTCGGAGTGTGGAGAGGTGGGAACGCATGTTCTCATGTACGACTGGTAAACAATTATGCAATCAAATCTCCTCATTTGATTTAAATTCTGAACAACCCCCCCCCCCCCCCCCCCCCCCCCCATTTTCCACAAACAAAATGCACCCATCTATTAATAAAACATGAACATACTCAATGTTCATCGTAGCCATGTGAAACCAACAGCTCATGGGGGGGAAAAAAGTGGCGTGCAGCTGTTTAATATTGCATTTAATATGATGCATGTGTTTGTCAGCCTGTGTGCAGCTATGTTCCAATAACTGTGATGGTTTCTCCACTGGATTTTTTGCACTAAGCAGGTGATTTGAAAAGCAGATATAAAAGCTTTCATGCTTTAGTCATCGTTTGAATCACCACTGCATCTTCTGAATGCAGGGGCTAAATTTCATAAAAATCCACACAACTGAATCAAGGATATTATTATTCATAAAAGATGGGCTGAAAATGATAAGTTTTACTTTCTGCATCTTGTTCATATAAGACTCGCTTTATGTCTACAACAGCATGACCCTGAACAACTTGGCTCAAAGTAACTAACTGTGAAGCATATGGAGGAGAAATCCTGACCTCGTGCCCTCCACATGCCCTCAATACATTGACAATGAAGCCTCATGTTTTTGTTGCTGGACCTCAGGATACTCATTTGACGTGCACTGAATGGCCACGTTCATGAAGATGGGAACACGTACATTTGCTGTTCTCAGAAAAAGAGCAAGCCAAGTGTTCCTCACAGAGCTGTTGGTGGATTCACGCTCCAGTGAAGAATAATAGAGAGAAACAGCGAATCTTTACATTTGAGAACCTGAGAAAACATAAGACCGTCATATATCCAATAATTCAAAAATCATTTAAAGGTCCCATATTTTACACTTCTCCAGTGTTTTATTTGAAGTGTTGATCTCCATAAGAAGATATATTTGATATATAACCAAAAACTACCTCAATATAGTTTTACATCTCCTCTCTCAGGCTTCTCCCTGGAGCTCTAGTAACAACAGGTCCAATAAAAATATAGCAGATTTCAGGTAAACATTCAAACCAAATCCTGTAAAGCTGGATGGTGGGTCCAGGTGGGCGGGCTTGGCTGAGGTTAGTGACTGTTTTGTGACATCACAAAGTCACAGAAGTCCTGACGGCTGGTTTTAAGGCTCAGTTTCTGAATACAGGCTGTGTGCATTTCTCTGTGGACTGAGGCTTTGATACTTTCACAATATTAATATAGAACCTAGACCTGCTTTATAATCACAAACACATGGACATCTACCTTTATACAATATGGACCTTTAATCAAACCATAAAAATATGATAAGAATCTCTGTTCTGTTCTTCATAATTTTAACAAACTTAAATTTAGCTGTTTCTTAAAAAAATAAACAAAATAAGAAAAGGGAGCTGCCATATGTGCAACTGTTAAACTATGCAAAACTGTTTACTATGATTAAGCCTGGAAGACAGGTTCTGGTTAAACTTTCACAATAACTAAATAACTGAATAAATAAAAACCTCTCTTTCAAAATAGAAGTCTGGCAGGTGTTGGGAACATAATGATACATCTGCTCAAACCTTTAAGTCTTGCTTCTCTGCCAACTTTTCCTGAACAGATTTCATGAAATTATACACCGTGCTACTTCTGCTGACTAACGTCCACTGTACACCACCGCAAACCTCCACCGTTATGTTGCTGCAGCTCGGCCAGTTCTGCACCTCTGCAAAACTCAGAGTCTGCATGTTGTTGAATATGTATAGCAGGCGCTTGGTGAGGGGGTCAGACTCTGTTAACATTTCATACATTGTGTTGTACCTTATTTTCTCCCTGTTGCTGTTGTTGTTCTGCTCCTTTTCCCACCCTCACCCATCGTCTCTCCCTTCTCTCCATCTCTCCACCCTAGGGCCCCATGTTCCCCCAGATCCCCCTCATGGCAAGGTCTGCCTCTGCCCTCACTTGCTCTCTCCCACTTTTGTCTTTCTCGTCTCTTCCCTCTGTCTAGTTATTTCTATCTCCTCTCCGCCTTCATCTCTCTCACCTCGGGCTGGGGGGCCTCAGCTGCCCGAACAATACAAATCGATCACTTAGAAAGAAGGAGCGGGGAGGGCAGAGGAGGAGGAGGAGGAGGAGGAGGAGGAGGAGGAGGAGACAGGGTGGGGTGAGGAAAAAGAAAGAGACAAAGAGACAGGATCAAAAATAGCTGGTCTTACAGAGCAAATAAAAAAAAGAAGAATCCTAAAGCAGCCAAGACACTGTAAACTATCATCCAGGCCTCTCTATGCTTCCTCCTTGCATCTCACCCAGAGGAGAGGATTGTGGGTAGCTAATGGCGCCGGCTTTTCACACGTGAATATTTAATAAGGGGCTCATGAATAATTCAGAAAAGCAAGCAGCTGCGTTTGAGCCTAAGTGGACATGTGAGGAGCCTGAAACCAGATAGATGGGAAAAAACATTTTGATCAGTGTGTGTGTGTGTGTGTGTGTGTGTGTGTGTGTGTGTGTGTGTGTGTGTGTGTGTGTGTGTTTGCATATGAATCACTGGAGGTGTCCCGATCCAGTCTAGTCTCTGTACTACTTTCTTATTCTGTCAAACGTAGAACCCCAGACTGAAAACCAAACAAAACTAGAGATGAAGTGGATGGATACTCCCCCCACGTCTCCTTCCAACACCCTCTCCATCACCCTCACTGCCACTCACTGTTCAATCTTCAAATCTCATTCCTGTATTTTCTCCAGCCCTCTTCTCTCTTCCATTTTCATGCTTTCATCTGTCTCGTTCCCTCTCCTCCATCACTCTCTCTCTCTCTGTCAGGTTGTTATTGGTCCGTGCTGGACTCTGGTTAGGACACTGTGTTCCAGTTAACATGAATCCCAGCTCTACCTGTGGGGCTGCAGCCTCTAAATGTTCACTGACCTGTTTTGCACACAATCTGACACAACACACAAAGTCAAACGCACTGTGCACAGATCATGAGTCAGGAACTGAAGTTACAAAGAGAAACTTCTGTACATAATTTCTAGATGTATTTACTGACGTTAAATCAAGATTCGAAGTGACGACAGTAACTGTAAAGACCAAGTTCTGCCGATTTGACGTGTGACGCCTGTGTGTTTCAGCTCAAGACTTCTGACTGGTTCAAAGGGTTAAAAAACTCCCGTCATATCCATCTGTCCGTGGCACACACACACACACACACACGTACATGTAGACACTCACACATCCTGTGTTACAGGACGTTCTGATCAAGTCCAACGCTGTCGAGCAAATACCTCCTGACCTGTTCACTGATCCTCACACTCTAATGTCTGCACCGGTGGTCTCGACATGACTTTGTGGGTCCCTCTCTCTCTCTCTCTCTCTCACATACACACACACACAAATACACTTGATGTCCTCTGCCCCCGAAGAGGCCTCCCGGCTATACTGCGCTGCTGTCTGCTAGTTTTAATGGTCTCTGCTAGACTGGACTGGACAACGCTCAGCCGCACTGAAGTAGAAACATATCGCTGCCGTCGAGGGAAAACCTTGTATCTCCCAACTCTCAACAAGATGACTCTGCCCTGGTTTTGGTTCAAGCACCGAGTTCTCTTGGGTTCATCCAGCTGGGTTTTTAAAGGACCCAATCAAAGCAAGTTATTTTACAACCCTATCGTGCAGTTGCAGCTTTGACTTAAAGCTCTATGTGATAACATTTCCATCAGGGTGGTGCTGTTGTACAAAATCATGGCATACAGCAAAGCTTTAAATTTAAAAAGCACTTTAAAGCACCTGGCATGAATCTGGTCTATGCAAAATTATGCTTTTTGTGCCCAGGAAACTGTCACAGCCACTAATCCCTCTCACAGTGCACAAAACCTTAAAACATGAGGCATCAAACTGTCTCCTAAATGGCAGCAAGCTGTCACAACTTAACGCTGGCGTATTAAAATTTCAGCGAAATTACCACTTGCTGCCATCTGGGGCCACTGGTGCACAAAAGACTGTAAAACATATGAAAACTGGGAGCACATTTTTTCTATTGACAACATAAAAAGTGTAATAGGTGTAATAACCAAATCCGTCCTGTAACATGAAGATTTAAATAGTGCAGAATAAGAGACAGAAACTCTTAAAGGCAGTTTGATGTTTGCTCCTGCACTGGCAGTGCTGACTCCATCCTGTTGATGACATCATACCAAAGATTTTGAAGTAGCCTGACCTATGTCAGCAAAATGTGTTTATGCCCCCAGCCAGGAAAAAGCACATTCAGCTCTCCCTGTCACTCCCCATACTGTTAGCAAGTCAGCTACTGAGCGAGCTTAGCACAGAGCCGTGCCCCCTGATACTCCACCCTCCACCTGATTTCGGTTGATTTTTAAATACGAGGTGGGGACAGGCTGAAAAAGCGACGTCATTACTCTCTATTGCGTTTAATTAGCCTGAGAAGCCGAAGAATAAAAATCCTTAATGGAGCATATAATCCTTTGCTTTATCTGCGGACTGAAAGCCCACTATATTTGGAGATACAAGGATTTAGCAGGACAGGGTGTAAAAAAATACACTTGTATAGTGAAGTCCAGACCTGCAGTGGTGTTTGACATTAAATGTGGTTCTATTGAATCACACAGTAAACCCCCAAAGCTGCTCTAAGTTGTGCAGTGTGCAGTGATTTCTCCTCCTTCTCGATGCAAATGGAGGATGGAGGGATATTCTCTGGCCACTCAAAACACTGTCCGCTCCACCTGCGGTGCATTGGAGCGCGCTCTGACTGTAATTGGCCATCGCATCAGTGACAGAGAGAACCCTCCATTCATCACCACCACCCCACCCCACCCCACCCCTCCAACCTTCTCCATTCGTCTCTCTCGGCCCCTTCGTCGTCGCCAACTCCGACCAATCTCTCCCTCACTTTCTCCCCCCCTCCTGCCTTTGCTCCACCCCTCCCCATCCTCCCCTCCCTCCTCCACCTCTGTCCTCCTTCTCCTCCTTCTCCTCCCTCTCCTGCCTCCCTCTCTGCTCCTTTTCCTCATTAAAGTGGGACCCAGGCAGTAGCGGTCACTGCCTCTCATTTATTTTCATTTGAAACTGGTGCAGCTCCACTGATCCTCTGGGGCTGCAGGAGAGAGAGCAGGATGGTGTCATTCTGATAACAACCGGCACACACACACACACACCCTCACACAACACTCTCACACACAGATGTACTGTACGTGCACAACCTCACACACTCATGCACTCAGAAAAATGGAGGAACACAACACATCGCCTGTACATGCTATACACACGCAATGGAAAGAAACCACTTTCTAATACACTCGTGCACATTCAAACAAACACACACACACACAGACACACACATAAACACAAAGGGAGGTGTATACACATCCGCCCGCAAATAGATGCACTTTCACACCCATTTCAATTCATTTCACGCACATATTCACACATTTCATGTACCTGCAAGCTCCCATGCTCTGTTCCCTCCCTCCTCTTTCACATATGCAGCCTCTCCCTCCAAAGCCACCACCCCCACCTCCCACACCCCCTTGATTGTGTGATTGTGTGAAGGTGATGATAGCGGGGTGTGAATCAGGGGCAGATAAACCCGCGCCCATTGTCACCTGTATGATTGCGAGTATCGATCTGCGCCGGGGGCATGTGGTGCACATGTGTGCACGTGCAAGTATTTGCCGGCACTCCCTTGCCCGCCCTCACTTCCTGTACGTGTGTGTCCATGCATTGTATTAGAGTCGTGTCGAGAGCCGCCCTGCCTGACACTCTTTGATTGAAAAGGTGCTCGGCAGATTAAATCGTTGTAGCGGAGACGAGGTGTGCTCCCTTCGCCGAGGCTGTGACGGCTGGTTTAGCAGATTCAAGAAGGCTGGGAGGGAGGCGGGAGGGGTGGGGAGCAGAGGCCGTTTTAACGCCCATTGCCCTGACCCATCTGGGGAAACAGGAGGGAGAGGCAGTGACTCTAAACCAACGGTCATATCTCTAATAGGAGACTAATATCCTCCACACCATTAGATATGCACACTGTGTGGGGTGAGTGGGAGGTGGGGTGCATGTTTTAACTGCCAGTACACCCAGAGGATGGAAAGGAAGAGGGAAGAGGAGGGGTGGAGCAAAAGAAGACTAATTGCCAACTCACAGAAACAATGACTGTGAAGTTTGAACTTTGAAGTCCTGCAAGAACTGCACTTCTTGCAGTCCCCAACTGCAGAAAGTTGGGGACTCGTGAGAGGCAGATTCAAAACGAACCGGCAGATCGATGCTGAGACATCCCGGCTTTTGGTCCCTGGTAAGAGTCCAGCTCTCCTCTTGTGCTTAGATCCTCACTGCCTGGTTAACATCCACATGCTTCAGACTCTGCATCCAGTACTTTGTAATGCAACCTTAAAAATTTGCAGTCCCCAAGCCAACATTATAGAACTGTCTTTACAGGCTGGGGAGTACTCCACCTGACAGGCAAACTGATCGTGATGTGTAAAATCGGTAATCGTGTTTGGTGTAACATCAACAGAAACTTGGTACTTTCCTTGGTGATTCCTGGAGTGTTGCCATCTTTACTGGTCTTCAGCAGAAGTAACACTGAGGACTGAGGTCAGGTGTCTGACTTTTACACAAATATTAGCAGGTCGAAGAAGGTTTTTTAAATGTGGGTAAACCCGCTTAAAAAGGCAATTGATTCCTTTTGCACTGCCAGACAAGTTTGCTGGAGAGGACACACATAACCTCACCACATGCAGTTACAGAACAAACACACGCAGACACAGGGGCGAAAGAGGGTGAGCTGCTAGCGGCCATGCAAACTGGTAAAATGATTCTGCAGCATCTCGTCCCTGGGTTGGAGCTCCTGTCAGTGTTGAAACCTCCATGTGAGACGTCTCTGTCTGTGATTGTGTGTTTTTAAAACTTATTTCAGGGCTGCAGCTCACTCTTTCATCCCTGAGTGCAGTGTAGCTGCTGTGTTTCAGGTGTAATAGCACCGTGCTGAGCAGATGACAGGTCTTTTTACAGTGTTTGTGCTCTGAAAGATAGAAAAGGGGTGAAAATTAACGGGTTCACCCGGGTGTTTTGTTCACATCAATGCTGATTGGAGCCGGAGCCGATAAACACCTGTGTCTACTGCTGAGTCATTTGACCTGGGCGTGCATGCCGACTGTACTCTGCTAACCTGATGTTAGCAAATCTTAGTGGGTTTTTTAACCAGTGGAAAAGGGGCTATAGACATTTAAAATAATTACAAAATTTAGCCCTAAAAATTTCTTCATTGTCTTGTCTTGATTTGAGATATTCGTCCTTCTGCTGTGTTGTTTTGTATAAAGAGGGCCATGAATCCTACACTGTTCACCCAAGGTGGATGTGAACATCCATTTCATTTCATATTCACCATGTTGGGCTACAGACCAAAACAAGGAAAATATCTCTTAATTGTTTCTGACTGCACTCTAAATTCCTTTTCTGCTGCCTTAGAAACTCTTGCACTACAAAGATATCTGTCCTGTGATGTACTCTGCTACCTCCACCCAGCTCCAGTCACCCCACCGTCCTGCACAGCAGCTAAACCTCTGGAAAATTTCCCCCGTGCTTCTCGCTCGGAGCAACCTGCTTGATGCAGAAACCGTTCAAAGTCATATTTTTCATCGGGAAATTGCAAATGAGGTGCATGCCTCAAAAGCAATTTCATTTGTCACCCAATGAACCATTCACCAATTCAGTCAGTAAATTATGGTGCAATAAATTACTACCTGCAAACATCAATGAAATATGTTGACTCGTTGCAAAACAAGTCAACCTCAGCCTGACTGTTTTTCATGATCTGGTGCGTGGCAGACGCTTGTCTCAATCTTTTATGTAACAGGAGGGGAGTTCAGGCAAATTGTGACTGGTGGGGTAAAATTTATCAGTAATGGGAACTTTAAAATGAAAAAAATTGTAATTTCAGAAAGATGGAATACAGTGGGGATGGAGAAGAGGAGGCTGACAGGGAATGGTTGGGTATCTCCATTGTTTGGCTGTCTTATTTTCAGAGCAGAGATGCCTCTTTCCCTCCTCTCCCCACTGCTGGCACAGCTCTCCATCACCCCACCCCTCCTCATTTCACTGCTCCTCCTTCTCCTCTTTCCTCTCTTTCCTCCTTATTTTCCTCCATTTCTCAACAGGTACAGAACAAAAGCAGACACTTCTCCGTCACCTTCTCCTCATCCATCATCCCTTCATTTGTGCATAAAACACAACAGAAATGAGACAGACCTGAATAAATAAAATTAAATAAATAACAAAGACACAAACTTGGGCTGAGTTGCTTGGAAAATGTCAAATCCTGCTTCGGTTGAGTGGATGACTCTGGTCTTAATAGGGAGACCCTCCCATCCATCTCTTTAGTCTTGAGGAGTAAGTGCCAGAAAAACCCCACTGACACCTCATGAATTTGTGTTTTTTACCACCTTTGGAGGTGAATGCTGATAGGAATCTGAATCAACTTCAGATCTGATAATTTTTATGCCAGAAGGCTTGAGGATTGACAAGTTTCTAGTGTTTTAAAGCAACTGAAGACTCGATTATTAAAGTTAAAATCGATATAAGTTAAAAGTTAGAAGAGAAGAACGTGTCCTCCAACCTGAACAACCATACAGGTTGTTTTTTAAACCTCAGATACGAGCCATAGGAGTGTCTCCTGAAACAGCACCCCTATGGCAGCATACCGGACCTTGGTTGTCATGGCTTCAAGCAGACTATAGCAATGAACCTACCTTTGACGTGGACTTTTTCACTCAATATACTAACCACTGCACTTCTCCATTTGCTCCTGTCATAATTACTACGGCCACAAGATGTCGCCTAGCAACAAAATGTAACTTTGGGTCATAACAAATTACAGTTTTTGAAATTGCAGTCTCTCTAAAACTCAAAGGCAACAAAAGCAATTGACCCTAAAGCTGTCATCAGATTTTTATTTTGAATTGTACATTATTGAATTCTCATTGGTGCATGGAAATATGTGACATCACTGTGTACTAACAGACCCCCACCACCTTCAAACCAGTGAGAGGGACAGTCCCAGATGAAAGAACCAGCACCATTTCAATGGAAGATGATGGTTTGCTTGAGACTGAAAAAAATCTTTATTTTCAGGGACTTTAAAACTTCAGGATTTCATAATCAAATGTTCAGAATCAGCTCTGACGCCACAAGATGCTACGACTCTTGATACCAAAGAAAAAAAAAAGAGAATATAAATGATACATATTCATGCATATGTGGGTGGAATAATACCAAAATGTAAATTAGCAAAAGGGCAAAAACAACAACTGTATGATAAATACTGCACATAAATAAAATAACTGATATGTATGCATGATGTCAAAGGTGAGTGACACAGAGGTGCCTGATATTTAATTTAACAGCAGGAAAAAAAAGCTGTTAACGGCGCCACATGTCAGTTAAATTTTACTTCCTAATATTTCAGCTTGTCCCGGAAACAGTGCAGTGAACACAGGGGGTGGAGAGGAGGAGGAGGTTTGAATAGAGACAAAGAGAGAGACAGAAAGCGAGAGAGAGGGAGAGAAGCAAAAAAAGAAAAGAAAAAGAAAAAGAGAAGTACAAGTGTTGGATGTTGCGCTTGACTGGGCAAACAGTTGCAGGGAAGCAGGGAGAAACCTCCTGCCATCGAACAACAACACGGAGACAGAGTGCCCAGCTCGGAGGTGTTACAGTAAAACCTGTTAGGAGCAACCATCCCAGACGTCAAATCCTCTCAAATGAAGGAATAAGCCAGCACCAGCACTTTGTTTAATCCCCCTACTGTCCCCCCATCTCCACATAAAAATGCTCACAAACCTTGTTGATACAAAAGCGGCCATGCAACAACGCCACACCTTTGCTGGAAGTGTAACAATCCCCAAGAGGGATGCACGAACGCAGCATCTGGGTCAGAAAAATGGGTGCTCTCAAGTGTGTTTTGTGTGTGTGTGTGTGTGTGTGTGCGCAGATGTGTATGTGTGTGTGTACCTCAGCAGCAGCTCGTCGGTCCTCATGGATCCTGCGCTGGCGGCTGCAGGAGGGGGGCAGCACACAGCATCAACACACACTCTCCCCACAAATCCCAGCTCGGACGAGTGCTCCAACATTACAAACAAACAAATGCACCTTATCAGGCCACAAACTGCAAACTCTTCCTCCTTCTTCCTCTTCTTTTGTCCTCTTTTTCTCTCTTCCCTTTTTTTATTGGTCGTTTTCAACAAGGTGCCTCTCTCTGCTTCTCTTTCTGTCGCCTTGTTCCTCTCTGCCTCTGCCGTTGTTCCCTTTTCTCTCACACTGAAACAGCCCCCCCCCCTCCTCACCCCTCCACTCTCTCTCTGGTAGAGCAGCAGAGCAGTGGAGACCCCGCTGGCTTGCCTAGCTGAAGTAATCCCCTGTGACAGCTCAGCTCATGTTGTTATGTTGTGGGCCTATTTGAGTCTAATACTACAGCTCTGGAACAGCCTAGCCCCCAGTCCAGATCTGGACTGCCTGCACAGCCACTGGGCCTGGCCCAGAGTGGCGCAGTGCCATACCAACAATGCCCACTATTCATATTTACTGCACATCATCTCTGTGTTCTTGGCACAGCGCCGCCCGGCCCAGACTTAAGATGTACAGCTGGAGAGGCAGTGGAAAATAAACTGACCTGAACTCGGGCTGGCCATCTTTTCATAAAGTTTTTATGAGGTAAATAAATCGTGTACATCATAGTAAAGTTGTATTGAACCGATGGAAAGAGGCCAAGTTCAACATCAAGTCAACCGTGCGCTGAATTTTCAGCCTATTACAAAGGAGAATATATAACCTTAAAACAAGACATTACTATATCACAATATCCAATATACAGTCCTTGGTTTTTCTCCCAGACCCAAGACCAGCTCGGGGGTCCCTATCCAACAACAACAAAAAAACATGCTGGTGAGAATTTTTTTTTGTCAAGATCATTCATCCACCTGACAGGTGTGGCAGATTTTACAGTTGTGCCTTGGGCTGCTCAGAATAAAAAATAATAAAAGGTCACTTTAAATTGTGTAGTTTTATTTAGATAAAAGACATTTATTAGACATACTTGGGTTATAGATGAGCATTTCTTTGGCTGACCTTTCATTTATGTCTTAGATGTTGTAACATTCACAAGCCTTCTCCAGCATTGCATTCTTAGCCAAGTTTTCCACAAGTATCAAGAAAGTGATTCTGAGCCTCTAGAAAACAGATCATCCAGGCCTGATAAATATCCAACACTCCTCGTATTTATCTAATAAAATAAAAAGGTTAAGAGTTCCCCCAGTAAATAAATAAACAAATCTGATAAAAATATAGAAAATAAATATATAAAAAAATACTACATTTGTGTTTCCCATCCTTTCAGCCACATAAATATATATTTTATTTATGCTCATGCATTTTGATGAACACCAGCTACAGGTGATAGTGTGACTGACTGATACCTTTTAGTTACAGCTACATTACAGGCTTTCCCTCCTCAAGTGTCCCACTCTATCTGGACCTGAGCCGCCTGCAGGTACAGACAGCCGGTTTCGGCCGTGGCCAGTCTCGTCTCCAGAGAAACGGTCCGGTCCAGCAGATCATGCCCAGGAAGAGTCAGCCCAGACAGGCATGTCTCAGTGAGTAGCCCTCCCGAAGGAGGCGCTGCCAGATCCGGCTCCATATACCTGGCACATCACAGCCTCTCCTCCCCATAGGAGGCTGGGGCTGAAGACACAGGCAGGGAGCTGCTGATTAAAAATTCATCTCTCTGTTTATTATGATTTATGCATGTTTCACTGAGCCAGGAACGAAAAAGAGAGGAGAGGAGAACAGCTTCATTAGTGCATATTGTGTGTATGTGTGCGGGTGTGATGCCTATGCCTGTTTGTGTACTCTGTGTGTGTGTGTGTGTTTGTGTGTGTGTGTGTGTGGCTAGCTGGCAGGTGGGGGATAGTTAAAATTATGGATTGTACGTGAGCTTCATTAGAATGTTTGGCATACAGGGCAAAATCGTCTGTCTTCACAAAACACCTGCATTTCACTGAAAAACAACAACAATTGAAATCCTAAATTATCCGGCGTGCATGGGCCATCGCCATTAAAATGCAGCAGACACTTTTGCTAACTTCTAACTTAATTACCCATTTCCGCCTCTCTTGTTTACCATCCAAATCGGACCGGCCTCTCACCACACTCTGTCTCAGCCAAAAACTGATGGCAGGCGAACAACGGCGACAAATATTGACACGTGACGAGTGTGTCGACAAAAAAAGTGGCGAATAAGAGCACAAAACGGGGCCCACGGGACAAAGCAGCGCTCTGATATACTGATGTTCTGTGTTCCCTCAAGTCAAACAGATGCTGCAGCCACTGATCACATGTTGCTGATTGTTTATTGCAGTAGAAGCTGAATGTAGAGAGCGTCATGATACAGAGCATAAAAACAGCACAGAGCGGGTGAATGAGGCGATGCATTCAAATGATCATGTACAATTAACTTCTACAAATGTCCCACTTTTGAGAGCTGACAATGATGACTGATAACTTGCCATTTACACTGATAATAGTGAATATTTATGCTGATACTCTATGATTAAAGCTGCATTAGGCAAAGTTTCCACCTGTTTCATCAGCCACAGGAAGTGACCAAATGAAACTTTTCCCATCTCCTTCACAGACTCGCCAATGTTGCCATACATTAAAATACCCTCCCCTGCTCCTCAAATTTGTACCAAATATGTATCGTGATGACTTCTTCTGTTTGTATAGCACAGCCAATGTGTCACATGACGTGATGCACAGTGACACACCCTGTGTGTTTTGCCCTTTGGACTCTCTGCCTCTCTCCTTGCCTCGGTGATCTTTGGAATCACATGTCAGGTTAGTAAACATGAGCCTTTTATACGCAGTTTCCTGACATGATCATCTGTGACTTCTGAATACTGTTGACATGTGAAGCCACATGTGGACAGATGCTACTATATTCCAAAGGCTGGTGTGTACAGTTTCATCAAAATCCATAACCTGAGTCAAATGCTTGTTTTAAAGGTCCCATATTTTATACTTTTCCTGTGTTGACGTGCATAAGAAGATATATTTGTGGTTTTAAGAACCAAAATAAAATGTATATATATATAAAATATAGAACCTAGACCTGCTTACTAATAAAAAACACATGGACATCTACCTTTATACTATATGGGACCTTCAAGCTGGTCCCATCCTTTAAAACTGTTTCTTCAACAAAACACATACAAATGAATTTCATCTGACAGGGACCTGTCTGAAGGCCTGTATCTGTCTCTGTCTGCCTGATGGCTCTATACCTGCTCCCTGCACATGCTTCTGTGTTGAAGGGAGAACAGGGGACATATGGCAGCGTCTGGGAGAAACAGAAGCTTGTGGGTTTTGCAGGGAGGGGCAACTGGTAAAATCCAGAGCCTTCCTGTTTTTAATATGGCAAATTTAGCTCCATTAAATCCTTGTTTTTTCATTTTATATGTTGGGGGCCCCCTCACCTCCCCGCTGAACCGTGACATCATTCCCTCTGAAGACAAGCATCTTGTTTTTGTCATTCATGGGAAACGTGCACGCTCTGGCGTTGACACTGCAGTAACTTGAGGCCACGGCTCAAACCGAGCAGCCTCTGTCTCTTTTAAATTGTGTTTACAATTTAACAACCTATTTGTGTTTGTTGTTTCCGGCGAATGCCTACTTTGCTCTCTCTCTCTCTCTCTCTTTCCTCCCCATCTCTCTCTCTCTCTCTGTGTCTCTCGCTCCCTAACACACTCTGACAGCGAAAGGTCAATACCCATTGGCTACATGGGGGGCACTGAGTGATGTAAGGGAGGTTGTCATGGTAACATGCAGGGCTCGGCAAGGACGCAGGATGCTTTCTGTGCCAAACACCAAGGCCAGGACCTGAGCGGGATCAAAGGACTTGAGAGCTCAACTCTGCGGGCGGAAGCGCGCCGGACTGGGGCCGGACTGAGCGCCTGAACGACGCTTTAATTGACTGGCAGTTTACTGGCCTGGCAAATGGGAGGGGTGGGACTCAGCCAGTCGTGCCAGTGAAGCAGATCTGCATGTAAGAGACAGACAGTGAGGGCTAAAGACAGTCAGTTGTGAGCAGCTCTGTTATGTCTGTGAGCCCGCATTCTGCTGAGCTTGGCTTCACATTAATAAAAGAGGGATTACCAAAGTCTGCAGGCTCCTCTTAGGCCCCTCTCCAGCCAAGCGAGGGTTCACTCCCTCCACCTCCCTCCTGCCATACTTCGCTCCCCTTTCTTACTCTTGTCAGCATGCTGCTCACGTTCATCCCATTCAAAAAAAAAGAAAAAAAAAACACTCATCTGCCTTTCCTCTTGTCGGTCTGCGTTCCATTTCTTTCCACTCTCCCTCTAAGTACAGGAGGGGGAAAAATGCACCAAAACAGAGATAAATTATTTAGATTTTTTTCCCCCAAAGAGACAGAAAAAAAAATGCTTGACTCTGCAGTTTGAAAGAAAAGGGGTAAGGAGGGAAGAGAGAGAGGGTGGGGGGGGGGGGGGGTGAGAAATAAAAATTGCATTAGATACAAGATTCCGCAATCAGCCCGTGATATGAAGAATTAATCTTATCTTTCGCTAACACACACGGCCAAGTAGAAGAGCGCTTTCAAAGACTTGGGAGATGACAACAGGACGAATTCGCCTTTCCATTACAGCGCCATTCATCCATTGTGGCGGCCGACACCTCGCGATAAGCGGAAGTATTGTTGCCATTGACAATGTCATTATGGGACAGTAAACAAGCGATGCAGCGGAGGGTCGGGATGAACCGGGCAGGGCCAGAAGGTCACCGAGCCAATCTGGAATGAAAGAACGTAAGACCCCACGGGAGAGATAAGATTCCCCCTCTTCTTCCTTTTCTTCTTCTTCATCTTTCTCTTTTCTCTCTCTCTCTCCAAAGCCAAGGACGGGCATATGCTTAGAACAAAGCCCCGGCACTGCCGCGTAATCAACTCCTCTGTACTCCAACAGCAGCAACACAATCTTCCCTGGAGGTCATCCACGGGAAGAGGCTTAGGAGGCAGAACGGTTGCAGGATCATGGGCTATTAAGATGGGAAAATAGGATGACATTCACCCGGCCTCCCACCCCATTTTCCTCAACAAACATTATGTATATGTACAAACATGAACAGGGGCTGCAGTAAGATTGATGCCCTGAAGCAGCTGTATATGTTTTTTTGCAGTGTGGTTCTTATTTTTTGTATTCATGGTTGTTATTTGAAACATACGCTTTCACTTTAATGTAATTGCAATTATGCAGTCTTAACCTACTGTGCTGACAAAGTTCATCCATTACTAATTACTTATTAGTGCCCGCTGCTAATTAGTGCATGTTTTTTGTTGCTGAGATGTTTGTGAGTCTTCTGCGTTAAGTCACAGTCTCAAGTCCTTGAGGGCGAGTCCAAGTCAAATCACAAGTCCTCATAAGCAAACTACGAGTTTTCTGTCTCCGCCATCAGCATTTCAAGGAGTTTAAAGTATTCTGTGTTCCCACCTACTCTACCTCTGATGCATTGCTCTTGGGTAAATGTAATGAGCTTGCTTAAACTACACTTTGCTATTTGACGGTACATTCATCTTGTTGGACGTTACCCTGAGGTTTCCTTCTTGATCTTACTGTGCATCCTTGAATGATGATATAATGATATAAGTTGCCACCATGCTTCCTCAGTGCTGGTTGGATGGTGTCAGAGCTTCAGAGCCCCTTCTCCCCCCAACACCTTTCAGAAGTCGGATTCATGGCCTGTGTCTGACCATTTCTGTAACTTTCTTAAACCGTCAATCTGACATTCACACCCACGTCACGTCGTGATTGGTCAACTGTGTGGAGGGGAGAAAGGAGCCGGGGCTTGAACTCGTCTCTCAGCTCTCCGTTTACATTCTTGACACAACTATTTCTGCCTTTATTCGTGTGAAAAACTGAGTGTAACACTATGAATATCTTCCAGGAGAGCCTGTCTGAAAATGTACTCTCACATTAAACGATATGATGTTTCTCTGTATGACAGCCAGCCTCTCACTTTGCCTACCTGTGTGGCCATTCCAACAACTGGAAACACATTTGATTTCTGATGTGATCTGACAGATTATTGGATGAACCACTTCTTTTCTATTATGATGAAGGCCCTAAATAAGCTGCATCAAACTGACCAATGAGGTGGAGGATTTCTGATTCCTTCTCAAAACCAACACACTAGAAACGTACATTTTTGGTAGGTTGGTTTGTGTTGATCTTCATCAGAAGATATATTTGTGGTTTTAAGAAGCAAAAACCCTCTCAGTGTAGTTGTACATCTCCTCTCTCAGGCTTCTCTCTGGAGCTCTAGTAACAACAGCCAATCAGAGGAGAGGCTTAGAACGTTTCTTCTGATTGGCTGATTGCTCTCTCTTCTCTGTGGACTGAGCACTTTGATACTTTCACAGTATTAATATAGAACTTAGACCTGCTTTATAATCAAAAAAGACATGGACATCTACCTTTATATATTATAGGATCTTTGATAATAAAACTCTTCAACTTCATTTAGATCCTGAAGCTCTAAAACTTTCCTGAATCCCAAGAGAAAAGAATCTGAATATATATTTGGGTGTACGACCATTCATAAACCAAACAAGCTCCATCATCAGAGCTGACAGAGGTTTACACCAGCCTCAGCCTGGTACACTCACACTCATGCACACTCATTTGCGGCAGGTTGGTTGAGCGTGGTGGTGGCAGGAGTGGTCCTGTTCCATTTGCAGACATTAGCACAGGGAGATTAATTTGTCCCCTTCCATTAGGTAGGAAAGCAGCCGTCATGGCTGTTCAATTATCCCTTAACAAAAAGAATGAGAATTACTGCCTCACGATTGTGTGCCTCCATCAACCAGTCAAGTCGTAGTTTACATCCACGCCCATCCAGACTCATGTAATGTATGTAGACATTTGTGTGAAATGTTGGAACAATTAGATTATGAATTCTTGAGTTTGGCAAAAACTATGTTTCATGAGCTCATATTGACCTTGACCTTTGACCTTTAACCATCATCAGTTCAATCTTAAGTCCAAGTGAATGTTGATGCCAAATTTGAAGCTGCACAGATGGACAACACGAAAGCATGATGTGTCCAGACATGGCTGTCATCTTCACAGAGGCATTAAAATATTAAACAAACAGAAGCCATCCAAATAATAAGCACGATATAGGTGTTTGTGTTGCATCATATGGATGCATACATGTGCATATACTGCTCACATATAGTATCTGGGAGAAGAGGAGTGTGTGGGGTCAGGTGTGACCGTGTTTTCCACAGTGGCTGATGGCTCATTAACGGCAGAATCTGCATTTCCTATGTCTAATATTCAGCTATTCATCTCTGAAACGAAAGAGATGACGCGAGAGAAAACAGAGGGGTAGAAAGAAGGAGGGATGAAGGTAGGGAGAGAGATAGAGGTTGTTGTTGTTGTGTTTAGACTTGCTGTCTTCCTGCCTCTCTCTCCTCTTTTGTGAGGATTTCGACTTCATTAGAATTATAATGAATATCAGCGAGGCTCGCTGAAATATTTTTGGCTCCTTGAAAATAAATGAATACACAAGCAAATCAATTCAAATCTGCCCATTATGCCTGTTTTCTGGGTCGTATAAAACATGCATAATGGGACCCACTATAGGCACATGGCACTGTATGTTGCAGGCAGTCATAATAAGCTAACATTAGAGGATCATTTGTCATCATTCCCAAACATCGTTACATATTGTAAAATCAATTTCATATCCACAACAACATCGACAGACTCATGACGGCGTATTGACGGACTGAGAGACACATCACAGCATTACGGTGGTAATGTTAACACTGCGCCAGAGTTATGTGGAATGTTGCTATGTTTGTGTGTGTGTGTGTGCGTGTGTGTGTGAGTGTGTGTGTGTGTGTTTGGCTGTCGTGCTCCGCCGGTGTGATGATGTTGCTGTGTAGTGAGACTCGCTAATTGGCTCACCTGTCTCTCAGCCATCTGGAGCCTTTCAAAAAAAGAGGAGGAAAAAAAGGAGAAAAAAAAAAAAAACGTCACACCGAGTTCCCCCAGCATGACACACACACACTTACACACACACACACTTACACACGCGTGCGTGCACACACACACACTTACACACACACACACACACACACACACACACACACTTACATACACAGAAGCGTGCATATGCGCCTAAATACAAGAAAAGAAAAACATGGAAAGGAGCAAACGAGTAAATGTGAGGGAAACAGAAATTTTTCCACGTCACGCTCTTGTTATTGACGGGTTTTTACCTGCAGAAGTGATTTAATAAACAGAAACAACCTGTGTGGTTCTTTACTGCGAGAGGTGTGGTAATCATATAAACGCCTCAGAATGAATGTGATAATGATTAATTACAGCTACAGGGAGGTTTTCACTGGGGGAGAAGTTGCTTGTGAGTGTGAGCATACAATCACAACTGAACTGCAATGCATGTACAATAATAACAAATGATGTCTTATAAATAAATATTTGTTTTAGGAAATCACTGGAATGTGAAGAAGACACACCCACAACTCAAGCTCCCCCCCCACCAAAGAGCATCAGCTGGAAGAAAAAACACTCCACTATCTGAGAAAACCTGGGGGCACGCTGCTCTAAGAGTGTGTGCGTGTGTGTGTGTGTGTGTGTGTGTGTGTGTGTGCACGCGTGTGTGTCTAGTGATGGTGGTTTGGATGAATCTGTTCTCATCACAACATAACAAAGTGTGGGTCTGCTTGTACATGTTAACTGTGTGTGTGTGTGTGTGTGTGTGTGCGTGTGGTGTGTGTGTGTTTGTGGACTGTGTCAGAACGTGTGGCTGATAACCATGGTAACGTCTGTCACTGCCGCCATCTTGGGAGCAAAAAATGCAGGCTCTTTAATGATGTCCTTATCAATTATTCAATTAAAAAAATGTATAGTTTGCGAATGTATGAATAAATAATACTAATTAAGAAAAACAAGTTCACAAATATTAAATTACATAAAATCAATCATTAAATAAAATGAAAATTAATACTGTATGATAATTTTTGCTGTTATTATTATTAATTAATAATAACATATATATTTTAAAAATACATTATATATAAAAAATAAAAAATAGCATAATAAATAATATAAAAATAATATATAAATAGATAAAAACAATCTATAAAAATAAAAAATAGAAATATAATTTAAATATCATTATATAAAAGGATGATTATTATTTTATTATTATCATTATTATGAGGAGTAGGAGTATACATTATATGTTAAAGTGAAAAGAATTAAATAAACATTGGAAACAGAACACAACAGTAATGATTAAAAATAATTTAAAACAGTAATATAAAAGTATTATGACGGCCATTATTGTTATTACTGCTTTTATAGCAGGACCTGTATCAGCACTGATGAAGACTCTGAGCTAAGAGACCAGCAGTGCGTGTGTGTGTGTGTGAATGTGTGTGTAATAGTTTTTATTCTCTCAGTACCCAATGTGTTCCAGGTCAATGGTCCGAATCACACGCACAAAAGTAAGCCCCTCCCGAGCCACTGTATGTTCACCTGCCACCCAGTGTGTGTGTGTGTGTGTCACTCAGAGTGAAAGAAAACACTCCAGAGACAAAGAGTGAGAGAGAGGACAGATTGTGAAGAGGTGAGGGAAGACAAGATCCCAAAACGTCCATCCAGCCCTCTGCAGACAAATCCACCCCCCTCATCCCTCCCCTCCTCCCCCCACTGTCCCTCCCCGCCATTAGCAGTTCTTCATAATTCATGTGTTTAGATGAAAAATGGATGAACTACGAGGATGACACCAGCACAGCCTCTCACAATTAAAAACCCAGTGAGAATTTTCCTGCCGTGACGGTCGTACAGAGACACAGTCGGTTCGGGTCCTGGGACCAGGTGGGAAATGAAGGGAATGGGGATGAAAACAAATATTTAAAGGGTCAGTTCACCCAAATTACAAGAAAAATCTCACTTCTTTTGGTGACTACTATCTTGAAACAAAAGAATAATCCTGAACACTGCTTATACCATTGTATTACCTGCTCAGTCATTTGCACAACAGAAAACACCAGGCGGCTCTGTCTGAACACCCTGGGCTGCAGCTGAAACTTCAGAAAAAGTGTGACCTCTGATTGAGGTCATTTTATCACACACACTGACCTCAAGGTCAAGGATGAACTTCAGTGCTCCAGTTTTAGATACAGGAGTAATTTTGTTGGCCTAGTGGTGATGACACACATCATACATCACAACTGCAGTGTGCAACATTTCATTCTGCCCACAGACTTTTCCTGCACATTATAATGTCACCTCTGAAACCTGGGAAAATACACCTGTACTGCAAGGCTTCATATCACCTTCTGTTTGTAATTTGGGTGAATTGACCTTTTAGGTGCCTTTTAGCAAGGCACCAAAGTCTTCACCTGCTGCACTGGAGCCTGTTGTGATCCTTTATGAATGAACCTCAGGCTGCAGCTGGGAAACACAGGAGAAGCTGTTTCTTCTCTTTTCTTAGAGACAAAGAAAAGTCTCGCTCTGATTTTCAGGCACACAGAGATGAAGAAAAAAAAACTGCAGTGACTCAGGCCTGTGAGATTATCATTGTGTATTTGTACTAAAGTCTGCGTCATCTTCCTGATTGTCAAGACACACAGCATCATTGTGTTTTACTTTTCGCGCAAAAATCCGATGCCAAATGGGCAAACAGAAGCAAGTCCTCCTCCTCACTGTCAAATGACGCTGCGGTTTTGCCAGTTATGCTGACTGGGAGGAGAGTTTTTATTTTTTATTTATTTCTTATTTTTTTAGAGAGCACGTCTTCCACACTGCATCTCTTGTCGAACATTTTCTCACTGGGGGATAAATTAGGGCCCAGGAAGGATCCTTTAACACTGATAACTGTCACTGTTGAGGAGAGAGAATACTCCAGCCAGTGTTCTTCTGACTGCGGCGAGCCAGTTTCTGCCTCATAAATATTCAGATGTGGGAATACTGGAGGAGGCGGGGCCAGGAGCGGCGCGCTGAGCAGCTCGCTGTAGCGAGGGACCGCTGTTGTCATGTGGCAACCGGGGAGGCAATAACGGACGCAGCGTACCGGGACGCCACATTGTGTGAATCCCTGTAATTATAGTCTCTGCTGTCTATGTGTGTCTGGCTCTGTAAACAGGAAGTGCATGTGTGTGTGTGTTTGTGCTTTTGTGCGTCTCACGCACACCTGCAGCCCTCGTGCCAAAGTGGAAACTTGAGGCCTTTGGAGAGCTGTTGTATCTGTTCCACTTGTGAGCTGATGCTATTCATACACTAATCAACGCTTGTTTACGCCGATTGGTGTATTTTTTCATGCGAGGGCGGTGCGTGCACGTGTGCGCGTGCATGCGGCGTCCTCGCTGTCTCAGGAGGTCATGTCAGATCCAATAGTAGGTTTGCGGCTGATAATGACCAATGCTGAAAGGCATCCGTGGAGCCACGCTCGCTAATTATCAGCTGTGTGCCTTCAAAGAACATTATCAGCACAAAGACCTGCAATTATACACACACACACACAGATATACACACTCCTGCACACAATCCCTTCACACCCTTTATCACCCCTGTTTCCGGCATCAACTCTTCCTCCTCCCAAACTGTCTCCTCTTCTCTTGATTGCTGTTCTCATCGTTTAAAACTCCACTCCATCTTTTCCTCCTTCTTTCACCCCTCTTTCATTTTCACTACTCTTCTACCCATGGTCCTCTCTTCCTCCATCCCGACTCCATCTCTCCAGCCATCTCATTTCCTGTCGTCCCGTTATCCTTCCCCATCCTCCCAATTCTGACTCAATCCTCTCTTTCAGCTCCCTTGTTTCCACTTTTCCTATTTCTTTCTCCCCATCTCTCCCCTTCCTCCTCCTCCTCCTCCTCCTCCTCATCCTCCTCCGAGCTCCTCTTCCTCCTCCCAGCCCAAAACAGACGCTTAAATAACGAGCCGGGTGTCAGTCAAACCGCCAGAGAGCTTCATTAGAGGAGGAGAGCGCAGAGGATCAAATTATACGCCCAGTTCTCTTTTGTGTGATTGTGTGTATGTGTGTGTGTTTGTTTGTGTGTGTGTGTGTGTGTGTTTGCAGGGGATTGTGGGGGGTCGGCGGTGGTGATGGTGGTGGCGGCGGCGGCGGAGGCAGAGAGGAAGTAAACACACATTCCAGAATGACGCAGCTGTGTGGCGGATTAGCGTGTAACACACATCGCTGGTGTGTGTGTGAGCTCATGCGACAGTCACAGCCTCGCCTATTTTCTCCAATCAGAGAGAAAAACAAAAGCAAACTATTTTGCCTAATTATTCACAGTCACAGTCATCGTCTCTTTCTTTTCCTCCTGTGTTCTTCTTCATCTCCGCCGGCGTCTCGTCTCATTTTGTTGCCGGATCTAGTTTTTGATCAGAGCTGCTTTACCTGCTGCATGCCTCAGGTGCAGCTTTAGCCTATAGGAACTTTATTACCACTAACATCAATATCAGTTCTGTTGAGAAAAGAAAATGATGCAGATGAAATGATGTAAAATTCATCATCCTGCAACACCAGTGTGCCAAGTGCTTATTTAGAGGTTAAATTGATAAAACCCACTATAAATAAAAGGTAGAAGTTAAATCCATACAGCTGCTGAGTTACTTAAAGGACTACATCAGTGGTCGCACATGATCCAGCCCATTAAAATCACATATTCTTTACATTACCGCTGAGTGTTTTCCAAATATGCCAAAAGTTTTTAAATGGATTTCTTACTTTCCAGGGAGCCATTAGATTCAGTTCATTTCACTGCAGAATGAAAAGCAGCTCACAGAGACTTAAAACCGGCTTGACATAGGTAATCCATCACATTTCCTCACCTTTGTCTTTCTTTTTCTTGCCATTCTAGCGTAGAAAGAAGGAAAAGAAAGAAAATTCACAGTTTCCTCTGCACAATATTTATGTTTCTTTATTGCTTGTCTGCTACGTGTGATTTTCTCTTAAATCTCACTTTATACAATATGGGCCCTTTAACGTGTTTCGGGAATGCAGTTCACTGGTTTCTTCACATTGTGCTTTGTCCTTAAACGCACCATCAAACATGTAAGTCAAAAGAGTCCTAATTCACACCTCATATATTATCTGGGACCATATCAGTGGCATCATGAAGCCTCTGCAGTTCATTTGTCCTCTGCAACAGCTGCAATTGCACCGACATAAAACACATTTTCAAAAAACACCAGAGAATACACTCATCTCGACAACTGCTCAGAGAAGCGCATGAACACAAATCAACTACTCAGGTGCAGCGAGAGAAACCATCTCCTCCTGTCCTTATGGGAAACCCAATATTTAGAGGGTCAGTTCACCCACATTACAAAACAAAACCAAATCCAAATAATAACATAATGTTTAATGACCATACTTACAGCCACACCTGCTGATGTTAGGGCCTTTGGTAGACAACCAGTTACACTTGTAGTCCATACAAACTGTAATATTTAATGAGTGCTGCAGCAGTAAGCACAATCTGTGACTGTAATCCTGATCATAAAGCATTACAGCTGCACTATAATTCTTCATGGGTGCTCTTGTGATGTTAAATGGATCGTACAGATGAAAAAGTGTCCTTGCTTTTTTTTTTTTCTCTCATCCACTATCTCTCACCATGTTGGAAATACATAGGGTAGGGGGTTGGGTGGGGTGTGTGTGTGTGTGTGTGTGTGTGTGTGTGTGTGGGGGGGGGGGGGTGATGGTTTTCAGGGCAGGATATTCGTCCTTTTCCTGTTAACTCTGCCTCAGATGAGAAATAGGTCTTTGCTATTTTAGGATCGGCCCTTATTTAAACCTTCTTCCCCCCTTCTGCCCTCCCCTCACTTGATCTGCTGCTCTGTCGCCGAAGGGTTTAGTTTAATGACCCTCCTCGGCCGTAGATCTGAAGCCACATCACATCTCTCCTTTCCAATTTCCCTTTTCTCTCTCCCTTTATTTCTCTCTCTCTTCACCCACCACCTCGCCTCATCTGTGTCCTGTCCTTCTACGTTATCCCACCCAAAATCACCACCAACAGCACTCCAGCGTGGTAGTCAGTAGTCAGTCTTTGGCCTGAAGCCTGGAGATACACTGCATGCCTCATTGAGGATGAGACCAAAGGGAAGAAAAGAAGTAAGGAGCTAAAAGGCAAGGAGAGAGAAAAAGAAGAACAGATGTATAACGGTACCTTTGTATCGGTCCAGAGAGGTCGCTGGCGTCCTGCCTGTAAGTCAAGAAGAAATACAGATTTGTGAAAAGCTATGGACAGAAAAAATAATTTACTAAAAAAATAAAACATTTAAATCGGCAAGCAAAGGTTAACATCTTATTTCCAATAATTGAAACCCCTATTTTCTCATTGTACGCTGATGACATTCTGCTCTCACTGTGGTCTCTTTTTGTGATCAAAGTGTTACTGTTTTTACTGCATTAATGAAACGTAAATACTGTGAAATACTGTGCAACAACACAGTAAAATGGCTAAACCTTTGTTGTGATGGTGACAATAATACAACCTACAGGCGTACCTTTGTCGTCATGGTACCAACAATAAACTTGTGGTTAATGTTGTGGAACAGTCATGGTTTAGTTAGGTTTCGGAAAAAATCATGGGCTTGGGTTAAAAAAAGAACTTCCTTATTGTCTGTGAACCTTTGTTGTCATGGCTACAATAATAAACACAAAGTTAAGGTTGCGGAACGGACAATCGGTTTGAAACAGGAAATGGACGGTGGTCCTGTCTTTTGTTGACCCATCCACCCAACCAGACCTCCTCCTAAGACGATCTATATACTACGTCACCTGACTTCCTCTTTTGCTCCTGCTATAATTATTACAGCCACTAGAGGTCACCTGACAATAAAATGTAACTAGTGGTCGTAAAAAGCTGCTTCGCAGATGAGCAATGGGCTTGTTTTTTTACAGGACTGTGACGATATACAGTAAACATTCCCAGATTAGGATTCCATCATATGTAGATGATGCCCTGTTGTCTGTTGTTGCCTTTTTACATAATTGAAACAAGGAGATGCAGAGTTTTGCAGTTTTATCTTATGTTTTGCTTATTATTAAGTGGAACAGTTGAGCTCAAACAAAGGATGGTGTTTCTAGAAATATTATGGAAACCAAATATGATACTGGCAACAAACACACACACACACACACACACACACACACACAGCCATCTAAATAGTAAATTGGCCTTGTCTGTCCTTGGGAACAGTTGAGGAACTTCCGTTCCAATGGATTTTCTCCATAATTCCCTGCTGTTTCCTCCTTCTCCCTCCTTCCCTTTTTGTTTTATCCCTTTCTTCGTTCCTCTTCCACTGCATGTAAATAAATTGGTCCCCAGGCCCCACCACTAGACATGTGTGTATGAATGTGTGTGTGCCATTACACTCAGTGCAACACATACACACAAAACCCCCAGAGCTCAGAGTAGTGCTGTATTAGCCCAGATTGTACATCATAGAGGTAAATAAAATAATAATGAATTAACAATAATGCCATTAATAACCACTGAATGTGTGTGTGTGTAAGAGAGAGTGCGAGTGTGTGTGTGTGTGTGTATTATGATGAAATGATGAGAAAAACCTCCTTGCTCCTCCTCAACACAGTGGCCAATCACTGCTATCACCACTCTTTGCATTTCAAACACACACTCTTGTCTGTTTCATCTCCGACCACAGAACGCTCATCCTGTTATCCTGCTGCACACACACACACACACACACACACACACACACACACACACACACACACACACACACACACACACACAATAGCCACCTCCGCTTCAGTCCATTTTCCCACTGCCATGAATTATGAAAAAGGGTAAATGGAACATCAAACACACACTGCTTGCACTCACAGGTTTACACACCACATACACACACACACTCATAAACTGCTACACATAAAGCTCCGCTACACTCACACATGCCATCTCTCATATTTTTGAATCTACATACATATATACAACGTTTACACTCTGTGGTTCTTATTACTTATTAAGCTGGATATTAAAACATGCACCGCAGCTTAAATGTAGCAGAGGCAGATATAAAGACCCCAATAAAACTTCATTAAAGTAACTTCATGAGTGTGATGACACTAAAGACACAGTCAAAAACTCCTCTTACTTAGTTGCTGTTAGCTGAGGATGATGTAATCTGACAGATCCGGAGCGAACAGGATTTTAAATTCAAGGCATGGGTTTGAAAAAGTGCAATTCTTTCCAGATATGAGTCTAAATCAGATGTAACCTGAAAAAAGGTCATTTATGAAGTCATTTACTCTCATGTCCAGTCGGATAATAATCATTCCTCTCACCATTAGGAGCAAATAACTCCGCTCCTTTCTTGCTCTTAGTGTTTGGAACTGCGCTGACAACATGTGGATTCCTGCAGCTTTCGTATGCAAGCTTTGTTTTTAAAAATGAATCTCTGTGAGCTCTCATTAGTGCGGTTTGTTTTCCCGTTGATGTTCCCACAGATGACCTGTCAATCAAACTGTGTGGCCTCTGCTGTGAGCGTGGGAGTCTTTTTCTTTTCAGTCATGTTGCTATCTATGCTAACGCTAACTGCCCAGGTCTTCCTCACTTTATTCTGATGACAATAAACTGCACTGTTGTGCTCGCCTTTAAATTGATCAGACTCTTATTAGCTTCCTCACTACATGACTATTAACAAATACACATCTCTATACAAACCAATTAATGATTTTGTTAAAAAGAAAAAAGCTTTTCTGTCTGATTTCTGGAGTATCAACCGCCCTGTGTTGTTCTGCACAAGCCCACAAGATGTGGGTCAGAATTGATCACTGATATGGAAACAGATGGTAAAACAGCATCCAGGTGGAAACCAGCCAGACTTATGGTTCATGACAGACAGCTTTTTGGCGGCGTGTGTGAACCCATGCGCAAACTCCTGCCGGCGTCTCGCCGCCGCAGGCCTGGCGAGAGACGTAAAACGAAGCTGAAATGTGAGGAACTCCTCGGGGCGGCGGTGCCAGAGCCGCCGCAAAGACGGAGCAGGTGGCAGGACCCGGCGAGTACCACGGGCATATTTGGACATACTGTGATTAACAGAAGACCTGACACAAGCGCGCGCACACACACACACACACACACACACACACAAACACACAAACACACACACACACTCTGCATTAGTACTACATGAAAGGAGACACCATGAGCCAGATCTCACAGGCACTTGTGAACACTATGGATGACAAGACCACTCCCATGTTGGAGCTACAGTGATTTCACATGCATTGCAGTCACCTGTGAACTCTTGCCTGAGAATTCAGGTTTCTCTAAATCCTGGTTATAGGAACCAGATTTCTCATTTATAAGACATCAGGCTACTACATAAAACTAAAACAAGCCTGGTCACTGAAGTGCACGTTTGTGGCTTTACTCAATATATCAATGTTCAGACTTGATTATGTGTTTGGGATCAAGTTAGGGATGCAATTAAAGAAATTTTCATCATTAATTTAATCTGTTTGTACATATGTATTAATCATTTCGTCTTTAAAATGCAAGGAAACCAACAGATATTCAATTTACAATGACAGAAATCAGATAAATCAAATCCATACATTTAAAGTCCCATATTTTACACATTTCCTTCATTTCATTTAAAGTGTTGATATCCACATACTACTTACTTTCACACTATTAATAATAGAACCTAGACCTCCTTTATAATCAAAAACACATGGACATCCACCTTTAGACTATATGGGACCTTTCAGAGGCTGAAACAAGAGCATGTTTCATGAAGTTTCAGTTCGGATTTACTAATTGATTAATCGTCTCAGAACTGGATCATTTTAATATCTGATTGTGCTGAAAGCCCAAACAGCGTTTCCTCTTGTTCACTTCCTCTTTTTCTTCCAAATGGTTTTCCCTCCTTCATCCTCCTCCTCCTCCTCTCAGCATCCCATCTGTGTCTTTCTAACACTATCTCTCTCTCATTTTAACACTTCTCTTCTTCTCACCTGCCATCCTGCCTTTCACATATACACAACCCGCTTCACATACAGTACCCACAATCCCCAACCAATCAGCACGCCCAAACACACACACACACACACACTCTTTAAAACACTGATAAATACATTCACACACTTGACTTTCACACCCTCCAAAGACTTCCCACTTCCTTCTTCGTCTTATCTCCATCGCAGGTGTGTATTTATGTGTGTGTGTCTGTGTGTGAGACACAGCCAGTGTCATTCTGCTGAACTGTGCCAACTCTGAAGATGATGTCAGATGTGGGCTGTTGGCCCGCCTCCAGAAGGATCTACACTCTCCCATTGGAGGATGAGTCTCTTAGACGGCCGTGCCAAAGCGCTGAAGGGGGAAGAGGATTGGACGACATCGAGACCTGAGCGACACAGACGAGCTGCCATTTCATTAATCATCCTCACACTGATGCTGCGTTCACGGTGCATGCTGGTGCATCAGGAAAGACGCAACTCGGAGTGACTCAATAGTTCATACAGTGTATTCATTTTTACTCATAAAGGGATGATCCACCCAAAATCAAAGGTGCCTGCAAGGTGGTTTGTCATTTCCTCACTGAGGCAGAAAAGCAGCTGTGGTCAAGTCGATTTTAACTGATTTGTGGTCAGTTAAAATGGTTTTTATGGTGACAGATGTAAATACTGTAGAAAGAAACTTCCGTCTGCTGTCCATCTGTACGCTCAGAATGCAAATCATAGTTTGGCCAAGAAAAACGACTGAATCTAACACTTCCATGTCACGCCATCGTCCTCCTGGAAGCTCTGAAGCGCTGCCAGAAGCAATGTGTTCAGCCATAATTCAGCAAAACTGTTGTTTGTTTGGGAAGCATGTGGACAGACAGTGGAGGAGGTGATTCTGTTATTTTATTTTACTTTAAAAACTTGTCAGGACCTGAGGGCTGATACCTGAGAATTAGTCACTAAAACCATAAATTTTCATTCCCTTAGTTTGAGGACTATCAACATATTTCAACCCTTTTATTCTGTCATACGGCTACAAGCTGCAGTGTTACAACATCCCACTGGTTCACTCATCCAAATGCAACATAATGAAAAATGAAACATCAGGACTGTTGATTTCAGTATGGAAACTATAAAAGATCATTGCAATAATAAAACATTACTTTACAACCTATAAGTCAGCAGTTCAGAGGGAACGACACTGATGAACAGTTTGATGGTGGAATGCTGGGTAACGGCCATTACACTGCAACACGCAGCAGTAAAAGTGTGTGTGCTATAAAAAGGCTCTGAATCACGTGCCCTGGCAGGTGCTATTCACTGTGTGTGTGTGTGTGTGCGCATGTGTGTGTGTGTGTGTGTGTGTGTGTGTGTGTGTGTGTGTGCGTGTGTGTGCACGCAAGCGAACCACATGTGTGTTAGCAGGGATGCATGTGTTCATGCATGCATGTGTGACATATTGAGGACATTTAAATGCAGCGAGAGAAACGACCTGAGTGGTAAAGGGTGAACAAAAGGGAGAAGTGGTAGTTGTCTGTTAGGCCTCATTTACTTCCTGATATTCAAAGGGCATGCAGACTGGTCACAACACACACACAAACGTGCACAGTTTCTACATGTGTGTGTTGCCGTGTGGCCACTGCAAATTGTACAACAACCTAAACTCAGTGCAGTGGGAGACTCCTGACTCATCCATCGTGCCTGTGGGAGAAAAGAGAAGACCTCCCCTCTTTTTGTCTCTCCCTCCCTCCTCCTCCTCCTCCTCTTTAATAACCCCCCCCCCCAACTCCTCTTCCACCCAGCCACCTCCCTCACCTCCTCTTCTCTTTCCCCATTTAATAACAGCGCAACAGATCAGCTCCATTAGCCCAGACCTCCTCACACATGCAAATGAGGCCGGCGTTATGGAGGCACGCGTCACGCATTACTGATGCCGCCCTCCCCGACCCGTCACTGCTCGCAACACAATAAACTGCATGTGTGTGTGTGTTTCTGTGTGTCAGACAGGCTGAAAGGGAAAGAGACAGGGGTGCATGTGTGTGTTACAATAGTGGTTAAATTGAGATACATTAAGGTGTTGATTGGGGCGACGGATGTGATGCCAGAGCGTGTGGAGCCCAGAGTGAGGCCATTACCCGGTGGCTGGATGATAAGATCGTGCAGAGTGAACATGGAGGGAGGACGAAGGTTGCAGGAGACGGGATAGAGGGGGGGAAATTGGATGTGAGGAGTGGGGCTGGATGAAGAATATATTCAACACAGATATTGAACAGTTGTTTTCATATGTTTTGTTATATTTCCATTCATGCCAGTCATTTTAAAGGCCTCCACTCCTGAAGGTGGCACTGTGGCTTCTTTAACTACTGAAGTCTGAGGGAGGACACATCAGGCTAACGAAGCCAATTACAGGTAATATTCTTTCTAACCTGACATATATATTATACATGTACATATATACAGCACAGGTATTTATATAGTGTAGCATGCAGTCAAAACATAACTGAACTGCACAATCAAGTGACTTTCAGGTCAAGTCACAAACCACTGTGCATCTTTATGTCTATGTCTATTACAGTAAACATGAATCTGCATGAATAACATCTTAATTAACTCATAATAACAAACATAAATCATAAGAAGCATGACGACTGTCAGTAGCAACTACGGATGCAGAGCGAAGTTATACCATGTCAGTAAGTGACTTAGGGAGGAGGCTGTTTGTAAAACGTCTTTAACCCCGAAGGCCACATCCTGTCTCCTACCAACACTGACATCAGTGATGACAGCCTTTCCTTGTTGCAGACCATGTACCTGTATCAGGACACCCTGGAGTGTATCATAGTGTTTGTACAACAGCCACAAATGAAAGTTGTATTTATTGTCACTTTAACTTGTATTTACGTCTAGTTACGACATGGAAATGCAGCAACATAAAGATGTGTGGTTGCTATATGTGTCATTACATTTTGAACAGTGCTGATAAAACCCAGATGTTGGTTTGTTGTTGGTGCCCTTTTAAACAATTCTAAACACACTTGCCAGGAAACCAGAAAGTGGATGGATGGATGGATGGATGGATGGATGGATATTAAGGAATGTATCAAAGGAGTGGGAGTGGATCAGATGTTCTCCTTTGATGGCGGGCCTGTGGTGCTCATGTCTCTTTGTAAAAGTGTTGACAGAGAGACTAATAGGGAACCTCGATCACGTCCTGCTACCTTGTTAGCATTGAGGATGTGCAACATAATTGAGCAGAAATGATGGTTTGTCATAATTGGAAATAATTAAGCCCCTTTTGTGGCGAAGCTGTTCCATCTGAGGCTTTCATTAGCAGGTTCAATACCGGGACCTTGCTTTTGTCTACTTGAGAAACGAAAATCAGTCTTGTCCTCATCCATCCTCGTGTTGCTGCTCTTTCAAAACTACACATTTGATGAATAAACTTCACTTCCCTAAACAATCATTCCTGGCAACCGGTTGGCAGTTACTTAGCGCCAAAGGCCCCCAGTGACAAGGTGCCTCATAAAAGGCCACCATATCAGATCTATTGCTGTCCATGTGAACGTGGACAGATAAAAGAACCCCGGAAATAAATCAATATCATGAATGCCATGAGTCTGAGCTATCCCCCAATCTGGGGGGTAGCTCAGACAGCGAAATGTCAACCACTAATCTCTTTAATAGTCTGATATTACATTTTAATCCCAGTCTGATTCCTTCACTCTTTCGTTCAGGCTGCCTGCCGATGCCTGTCAAGGATTGAGGGGAGGAGGACAGTAAATAGAGCAAGAGAGGTATCAACATAGAGTGGAAATCAGGTGGATTAAAGAGAAAGAAAGAGCAGAAGCCAGACAGAAGAAGGGAGAAAGGTGGGAGAGGGGAGGGTGGAGAGTAGTGGAGGAAGAGGAATGCTTTTTTATGGAGCGTTGTGGCACGCTGCCATTTCAAGTCTGAATTTACAGTGTGGCATGATGGACCGAGGGAGACGGAGAGGCAATAAAGTGATGTCGATGAGAACTGAGGACAAATTGATATGATCATAACATGTCACATTAAAGACAGGCCTGCCATCCATCAACATGATAAAAGGCCTCCTTCATTCTAACGCTAACACCACTGCCATTGAGCTCAATGCTTCACTTAGCCAACCGCTAACCATTTATGATAACTATCATTATCCAGTTATGGGGGATGGTGACGATCTATCAGTGCTATCGTGGCTGAAGAGTCCACAACGAAAAGATAACACTCACTAATTCCTTGCACTGACAAGCCCGGATCACGGAGGGAAATTAGGTAGAAAGAGAATTATCTCCCTCGATTTTTCTCAATTATGTCATAAAATAATGTGACGGTGATAAAATGACAAAGTGGGAGGAGACGGTGTGTAAAGAGCCACGAGTTGTTAAGTATGATTTGAAGAGAAAAGTCAACTTGAGGAGGAAAACACTTCATCAGAGAGCAGACAGAGTTATATTGGTTAGCAGAGGGATGGAGTGCTAATGCCTTCTTCAGAGAGAGAGCAGAGGAAAAGCAGCATTGACGATTACACCAAACATGCTTTTAAATCACCCTTGAGCAAATCAGTAAATCAATATCAATTAGGCTGTGAAAGAGCCCAAATGGACAACTGGCTTTGTTTTAACTAATGAAGTCTGTGGAGAATCCAATCCCTCACTCTTCACTGCCACCCCCACTTCTCATTACCACCATGACAATGTGGAAAAAACACACACAGCCAGATGCACACTGTTTATATGAACTCTGTTGTAGATTTAAAATAATCATCTATGTCAGCTTTAGTGATTTCTTAGAAATCTTCCACTGGCCAGCAACTATCTATGCTGACCTTTAATTTGATGAATATTATGCAGTTTTATTGAATATTGATCGACACAACACAGGTTCCACCACAACAAACCGTCGATGTGCATTTGACTGTCTCAGGTATGATTTTCCAAACAGAAATCCTGGTTATTATAGTGTTAGTTTGGGTTATTTGACGTGGGGATGTGTGAGGTAGTTATACATGCTGTATCATGCTTGTGCTTGTGAGCTGTAATATGGTAGTTCAATGGTTGAGAAAGTGTAGGGCTGTTTGACAGCAAGATACAGCAGTAAAAATATTCAAAGTATTGTGCTCACGTAAACCGATACTGACTTTTTTCTGGGGCCAGAACGTGTTTTTGTGGATGGCCCCGTCCATAGCAACACATCGCTCAGCTTCTGTGCTGGAGCTCCAAGCTGCTTCTCTAAACTGGCACTGACTATAGATGAGTTCCTCACACAACCCCTTGTCAAATAACCCCAACTATCACTTTCAAAGATTTCCAGTGCTTAAAACTAGTTGATGTTATTACTGCTGTACAAAAACCAAAGCAATGAAATGACCATTTCTGGTTTCACTGCTAGTTGCCTGCAGAATTGAAGGTGATGAAAAGCCAAGAAATAGACCAATGCATTACCTTTAGTTTTACTTCAGCAAGATGCAATATTTTACCCAGTGAGCTTTAGCAGCACTGGCAGGTGTACTTTATTAGATTAGGACAGAGCGAGGCTAGCTGTTTCCTCCTGTTTCCAGTCTTTGTGCTAGGCTAAATGGCTGCTAGCTGTAACTGGTGATGGGTAGCTGGTTCCAATCGTCTCATCTAAGTGTCGGCATGAAATTTGAATTAGAATTAGAAAGGCTTTATTGTCATTGTACAAGAATACAAGGAAATGAGGGGTGCTACAGTTGATCAGTGCAAACAGAAAACAAAGAAGAAAGAAACAGGACAGTCAAACAGAGGAGACATACAGAATATTACTCTACGAGAGCACACAGGAATATTGCACTTGAATTTAAGAAGATTGCACTTAAAATTAATAAATAATAGATGTAAATGTTGGAATCCAAAACATTCACTGGTTATAGCTTCTCCAATGTGAGGATTTGCTGCCTGATGTCGGGAACATTGTAAGAGAAACACGAGCAGTGAGAGGATCAGACAGGCTGGAACAAGCTGACGTTGAATCAGGAGGTCGGTGCGTAATCTGTGGCGGATGTTTACATCTAACCGCGAGGTGCTGGAAATGCTTGTGTTTCTCATGATCCCACCTGCCTTCTTTTTAGCAAAGTCGCTAAGATCCCTGCAAATAACTCGGGTACAACATGAGCTGTACAATACTAGTGATGGACAAAGGTATGAAAATAAGACCCGACTCTGTGGAGAATCCAATCAGCCCTTCCCCCACTAACTCACTCTACGCTACCACCCCCACCTCTCATTACCACCATGACAACCTCCACTAACTTGAGTTATCCTTTAACCAAGTGCAACTAAAAGAAGAGAAGTTGTCGAAAGTTTGAGAGTATGTGTCACTGCCACGATGGTTGGGATATGGCTTTCAGTGAGTGACACACACAAACTACTACACACACACACACACACACGCACAAACACACACACCATCCCTGGCAGGCAGCATGCGGCGCGGCTGCTCAGGGTTGCCATATCATTTTAAACATCCATCAGCTCAGCAGAGATATCATATTAGCTCCTCATCTGCATACAGCGCAGACAGAATGACAAACGAGAGAGAGAGAGAGAGAGAGAGAGAGAGAGAGAGAGAGAGAGAGAGGCAACGCTCTCTCCTCCTCTCCTTCATTGCTTCTCTTACACGGCTGCCTTTCACCCCTTCACTCCCCTCTTTGCTCCCTCTATCTCCTTATCCCTCCCTTCTAACCTCCTAAATTGGATCACCACTGCCGGCAGCGCGTGTGTGAGAGTGTGTGCGCGCATTGTTGCGGTGTAATCACATCTTTTAAATGGAAAAGGGGATGAATCTCAGGAGAAACGATGACCACTGGACCCATATCTGACTCCCCAGTCCCCCCATTGGCACTCTTTGTATCTCTGTATACTCCATCACACTCGCTTTCACGGAGCAATCTAAGACTCCCACAAACTTCTCTACCTTACACCTCCTACCTTTTCTACTCTCCAACTTTCTGTCCACAACTCCTCAAACTTTTTAAATCTTATGCTGCTGTAGTTTCATACTTTGAACCAAGTTTTTAAGTGTTGGATTTTCTCTGCTAGATCCAAAGTTATTAAAATTTTTAACCACTGATCCTGGTTCAGTATTACGCCACCAGAACTGGCTGTGTTTACATGTCTAACTCCAGTGCAGGTGCAAATTTTCTGCCAGTGAAATGAACATTTTGACACTTTAGAAAACAATTAATATTTTGTGGTGACACCATCCTGGATTAGTTGGTGTAAATATGAAATGTAACCATGAAATAATCCAACCCTTTGCTTGCCCTATGGAGTGAAGTTGGCTCACCATGTTGTATCCTACCCTAAAAGCCAGTTTGTACCAATTACATCACATTATAGAAGTAAACAGACCAATCCCTGTAGTCTGTAATGGCGATTTCTACTTCTTGTGTTAAGTTGTGCCATTTAGAAATGACCCATGTGTCTTTACTCTGAGCTTATGCCCTAGAAATAACCACAAAAATGATTCAGAGGCACCATTACAGGGTAGCAATGCTCCATATCGCTGCTTGTGGTGGGTTGTTTTCCACAAATGCAGCATTTTAGGCTCTGGGAGCTCTTGCTAATGCTTGCTTTTTAATTGTTTGTGTATGTAGCGAGGACTCCCTAGAAAGCAGCATTGATGCTGAGTAAATTTTCCAGATGAAATAAAGGAAACTGAAATAGAAACTGAGTTCGTAAATGGTGTTGACTCAATACTTAAACAGCCCGGCTGAACAGTGGTCCTTTGGTAATACGCCTATGAGAACACTTTAAATAAAAGATATAATGATTTCATCCTTTAAATCTCTTTTAAAGGTCCTGTATTTTATTTGAAGAGTTGATATCCATAAGATATATTTGTGGTTCTAACAACCAAAAATTAGGTTTACATTTCCTCTCTCAGGCTTCTCTCTGGAGCTCCAGTAACAACAGGTCAGTCAGCCAATCAGAAGAGAGGTTCTGAGTCTCTCTGTTTTCTGAGTGATCTAATGAAAATATAGCAGATTTCAGGTAAACACTCAGAGAAACCAAATCCTGCAAGGTTGGCTGGTGGGTCCAGGTGGGCGGGGCTTGAAGCATGGCTGAGAGTAGTGACTGCTTTGTTGTGACATCACAAAGTTCCAGAAGTCCTGACGGCTGGTTTTAAGGCTCAGTTTCTGAATACAGGCTGTGTGCATTTCTCTGTGGACTGAGGCTTTGATGCTTTCACAGTATTAATATAGAACCTAGACCTGCTTTATAATCAGAAACACATGGACATCTACCTTTAGACTGTATGGGACCTTTAAACACACATTTATTGGAGTTTACTCAGTTTTACTTGAGTATGTTTGAAAGAACGTTTGCTTTACTGAAACTGGTCTTAACTTCTGGTCCTCTGTTTACCTAGAGGTGTTTCCATTTGCTTTAATCAGTATTGGTTTTTAATTTGTTGCCTTAAGTGAAGCACTTTGTAGAATAGTTTTCAACAATTGCTTTGAAGTTGTCTTAACTGACAAAGTAGAGAGTTGTGAAACTTTGACCACCCTGTCCTGTCGTCTAAATCCTCTGTCTATCCCTGTGTTTCTCTCTCTAACTTGCCCCTCCTTGCCTTCCCCACATGTTAAGAGTAAAGAAGGACGAGGACACGTGTTGTTATTCTTCACCCCCAAGACAGACATCACAACACTTGAGAGTGGAAAGGCAATGTCGTAGAAAACTAGAACAATGCTGAGGAACACAGTGGTACACAACACCGTGACAATGGCTCTGAATGCTGCAACACAACAAGGAGAGAGAGAGAGAAAGAGAGAGAGAGGAAGACGGAGAGAGTTAGAGAAGGAGAGAGAGGGATGAATGCAGTAGTATCCTCAGATCTGAAGGCAAATCCCCCTTGGTGTTAGTTCTGCTCGAGCGGCTGGCACTGACACATGAATATTTCATACTGTTGATGTTTAAATCCCATCATTTGTGATGTGTCGTGTGAGCATGTGTGGAGATTCATTGAAATGAGGATGTGTGTGTGTGTGTACGTGTGCGTGTGTGTGTGAGAGAGAGAGAGGGTGTGTGTTGATCTATAATGCATAGTTTCAGTAAGTTCACTTGTGATATGGTCTATTGCATCTGTATTTCAGTATTGTGAAAGAAGTGGACGTGCTTGTGCGTGTTCAAGTGCACGTGCGCCTTGAAGCGCAGATTGCCCTGTGTTAGCTCATCCATATGCAGCTCAGGCCGTGACACATAAAAACACAATAAGTGACATGCATGCATGGGCAGCATATACTGTATAAGTCCATACATATACATACAGCTGCACTGTCTTCACTCAGGTCCAGTCCGACACCATGAAGGCAATTATTCAGCCAGGTTCAGAATCCAGTTCACAATCTAGAGCACAAAACTGGAACATCAACGCCCTGGTTGCTCCTGGAGGGAGGAACGAGGCCTGACACGCCAAGAGGCTGTTAGATCATCACTGATGGTCGGAGCGTCCAGCACCAGTGGCTCCAGTTGTCCCTTATCAGCAGCCATTTGGCTGATTCAGCATGTTGGATCAGGCAGTGAGAGAGCTGTCCCATTAGCTGGTCAATGGGTGACTCTCTCTTTAAAAACATAGTTAGATCCAAAGAGGTCTTTGACAAAAATAGGTCAGTTCTAAAGGTCCCATATTATGCAAAGTGTTTTTTTTACCCAAATAGATATATGGCGTTACTATTCTGAGATTTGAATTTTGTCAAAATACAGATTTATATGGGTCACTTCCACTTCTGGTTTGTGTGTCATTACTGTGGTCATACGTGTCTGTTTCAAACACATTAATGAAGCAGATGCAAAGAGCCAGAATGTGAAAGTGAAGCGCACACTTGTAAACAATAAAATAATAAGGAATAAAAGGCAGACGTTAGTGACTGTACCTTTAAAAATCTGAAGACATCCAGTAGCCAGTTAGTAATGATCACAAGTGTTCTGCGGTTCCATTTTAGATCCATTGTTTATCTTACTGGTCTTGTTTTAGTCGGATCGGTGGTGTTGTATCTGCCAACTGGTGAATCAGTTTGCTTTTATAAGTAGATTATAGTTTTATTGATGGATCAATTTAGCTTAGCGCTCACGTCTCTTGCTGGGTTTCAATCTTCTTTACAGAGTCAGTCAAAGCTGACCAGACCACTGCTCCTCCACCTCATTACTCCACCGCTCCTCCTCCTCCTCCTCCTCCTCCTCCTCCTCCTCCTCCTCTCCGGGTCTCTCTCTGTCTCCCCCTTAGTCTCTGCTTTTTTTCCAAGTAAGCAACATGATCAAACCCAGACTCTGACTTCCAAATGCACAATTTCCCGGCTAATAGAGTGTACTCAGAAATGACTAATCGAATTGGAGCTACCTGGAAAATTAATTTACCATTATGTTCTTCCAAAATTGTAACAGGGAGGGCCGGCAACCTTGTGTAGTACCGCCGCAGGGGAAAGTAAACAATTAGAGACTCAGTGACTAATGAATTCTGTGATTAACGAGTGTGTCGGAGGTAAATCTCTACAAGACTGACACACACGTGTGAGCACGTATGTACAAACAGTTACACACTCAGAGTGAGGCGCTCCTTATCTATACACAGCATTCATGGTTGAAGTGAAATATTCTGCTGCTCCTCCAAATTCTCTTTTTACCCCAACCGCCAACGTTCTTACCCTGCATGGTTAAGTGAAATAGCTGCCATATCCACTCTCAGATTGAGACTGATAGCATGTGTAAGCTCTAGCAGAGTTTGTGTATATGTGTGTGTGTTTACATGTAGAAGGAAGCCAGGGAGGAAGAGCCAGGGTAGGCCGGAGAGTGTGTGTGGTGAGAGAAGTGAGATAAAGCCAATCTGGTTTGTATTACAGTCTCCGATAAAGAAGGGAGCGGTGAGGGGGAGATAGTGGAGCACGGCGGAGGGACGGCACCTCGGTGGTGACACACACGCTGGCACCCACACCGGGAAGGACTCGCCGTGTGCACACAAAGCTAAAGTTTTCAATGATTTTGTCCAAAAACAACAAAACTCGAAGCAGCTGAGGATAAAGTGTCACTTCTGTACACTCTGCTCCGACCATCTCTTACACACCAAACTGAATCCCATCTGGAGACAAATATCAAGGGAACATTAGGATTAAATGTGTGTGTGTGTGTGTGTGTGTGTGTGTTCACGTGAATGTGCATCAAATCCCCAAAAGCAAAAGCCACAGGCTTAATTGAAGGATGTAGTGACATAGTGATAGATAGAAAGAGGCAGAGTTGTGTGTAGCTCTGTGCATATATGTGTGTGTGTGTGTGCGTGAGAGAGAGAGAGAGTCCCACAGTGGTGTAATGACTCCCCATGGGAGCAGGACCTGGGGCTGAGGCTCCCCTCCGACTCCCTCCTGTCAACTGAGAGGAGGGATGAAGGAGGAGGAGGAGGAGGAAGAGCAATGGCGGTGAAAGAGAAGACGATGGTGGCGACAGCTGTCGGCTCCTCGGGACAGTAATTGGTTGGCTGAGAGAATGAGAATACACACATTTACTGACACACACACTCATGCTCACATGCACCTCAGGCTGTTCATACGCTAAAACCCACCACCCAAAATCAACAGTGGCACTCGGAGACGGTCATTAGCCACATCCCACCCGGTGCAAGCACTCTGCCACCCGAGCCCCCACATCCACAGGGGTTTCCTGGGTGCACAGAGCAGGGGGTTTGAGGATGGGGAAGGAAGGGGTGAGGAGGGTGAGGTGGGTTTATTCAGCGTGACACCTCCAGACACATCTCAGTAAACAAGCCATTGGACCCCCACGCCCAAAACGCTGAGCTGGAGTGACAGCTCCAAATCACACTTGACAGCTTGACTGACAGGCCGGTATGGGCAAAGGGAGGGATGGAAATATGAAAAATAATAAGCTGTAATATTATCCAGACAGGGGAGGAGAGGCTGGGGGGGGGCAGAAAGAGGAGGGGAGTGAAGGTGATGTGAGGAAATGAGGGGGGCCGGAGCACCTACAGAAAACACAACTGTGTGTTGAAGCTGTGACTTCCTGCAGTCAGAGAGTTTTAATCACCTTTTTTATTTTGTGTGCAGAAATGAACGCGAGTGATTCACAGGCAGAGCAGGAGGGTCTCTTATATAACGTCCTTTACTGTCAGCTGGAGAGAGGGATGATTATTTTTGGTAGCTCTTTTTCAAAAATAATGTAGAAACTCAAAGAGGGATGAAAATCTGATTTTTTTTTTTTACCATTTCTGTTGTTTTTCCATGCACTCAAAGGGAGTCTAGAGCAGAACAGGAGCTAATCTATGTTTTCTCAGCACTTTCTATTACTTAAAAAAAAAAAACAACTAAATGTTCTGGGGGAATGAGGATGCAACATTTGGGTAAAACTGTTCATGGCAATCTTGTTTTTTTTTTAAACAAATGGATACGAAACCAACATGTGGAATAACACATCATTAACTGTTACAGTACATAATCAGTTCTTCTGCTCCAGATCTGCTGACCCTATGTGCCAGAGCGCTGCCAACACAAGGACCAGGCAGATGTTACTGAACAGTTTTATCTTACTGCAGGTTTGTTAATATTAGCACATGTTGCAGATCACGAGAACCAAAGATTTTCCTCTGTAAAATCTCTAGGTCTGCATATTGACACAGGCATCAGCCTCAGCTCAACGCTTCATACATACCATGTGCACATGCTAGCATGCCATGCATACTAAATACTCTGTTACCACGAAATCCATCCTGCCCCTTTTAGTCGCATGGTTATCAGACTGAGAACAGCACTTAAAACATGTTTCTTTAATATATCACTGTGATTATGAAAGTGCTAAAAAAAAAAGCAACTTCCTGATAAGCACCTTTAAAGTTTCACAAAATAGTTTTCTGACTGTGCGACCTGCTAAATAAACTCCTCTCTAGCACAGTGTGGAAAAGCCTTTGAAATAAAGATGAGGCTTCGATCGAAGCTTTAATATTAATGATAAAACATATCAATCATCATATTATCACCTGTCTAACTGGAGGTGGATGATATCTCATTTTAAAGAAGCGCTGACATCAGAGGGCAGGTGATGTGAAGGAAAAAAGAGTCCAGAGGAAGAAGGAGAAGAAGAAGAGGACGGAAGAGGTGGAGAAAGAGGGGTTAAAATGTGAGGAGAGGAGAGGAGAGGAGAGCAAAGGAAAAAAAATTCAATATATTTTTAATCTAGTGGATGTAATCAGATTATGCGTCTGCCAGGAGCGACATATTTCATAAGGAATAACCAGTTTCGGGGAGGGAAGGGGAAGCGGAGTGGCGAGGAGCAGCGGTGGAGACGGGCACTTTGGCTGGCCGATCTACATCGACACTGACAGATTCTAATAAATGCGCTGGGAGGCGCCCGGAGAAACACAATGCCGTGTAATCATTTTATCATGACAAACCGGAATTCCAATGCTGTCCCATGTGAGCCCAGCCGGGGGAAAATTGAATTAACTGTGAATTGCTCATGCTTGGGGAATGGGGAAGAGGAAAAAAGGGGAACAGGAGGGAAAGAGGATAGACAGAGAGCAAGTAGAAGGAGGGAAAAGAAGAGAGGAGGATTTGGCCTGCTTCAGTTTTGGCAGGGTTTCTGGTCTCTCGGGGCTCAGGCGGCTTCATAGAGAGGCTCTGGTTTCAGCAGCTGCTAGCTAACGACGCTAACCCAGAGATCCAATACTCACGCACTCGAGCCCTGCATGACTTAAGCTTTGCAGAAAACACATTACACACTTGTTAAATGAGACGTAGACGCCCTCAAGTATCCGAGGGAGGGGACTATGAAAGAGCATTGCACACATCTGTTAACACATGTTCAACTACACTCAAGCTAGGCAGGTGTTAGCAATGCTGAGCTTGTGATGAGCTTCTTAAAGCCACAGTTATTCCCTGAATGACAAGAACAAGCAGGCTCTAGGAAGACCAGCAATTTGGTAACCACAGAGGCCAAAGTTATACTTGTGGCTGTGGAAAATTATTGCCTTCAGCTGCCACTCAAATCACTTTTTTGTTCTGCTACTAATGTAATACGTCGTTTTTTTGGTGCTTGTACTCTGACTTGCTCTTAAGACAAACCAACTTGGTGAAGTAACTGTAACCGCAGAAACTAGTCATCTGTAATGGCCACATATGAAATCATACACAGCTGATGATTTCAATCACTCTTGGTTCTTGGTTGCCTTTACACTCGGCATTTTAAATAGCTCGTCTATCTGAGCCGTGCACGAAGTGGCTGAGTACATACAAGGTTATCAGGCTGATACAAAGTTTAAGAGCTGCTTGAAGTTCTTGCTCTTCACTTCTTAGGCAGCGCCAGAAGGATATTATTATCAAAGACAGCATCAGTTAAAGCATGAAAGTGCTATCCAGAGTGTTGTCTTTAAAAGTTACAGTATGTCAACTAACACGCCAATTCTCTAAGAATTCCTTTAACCTTATTTTTAGCCGAAGTCTCATTTAAATTGTTAACTGTATTCTTAAATCCAATCCCCATACGGAGGTTCAGTAAATGTCTCCACTTTGATGGAATTTGCTCATCTTTTCTTATCTCTGTGGAGGCATTTGGTCCTCTTGAGGATAGAAGTAAAAGATCATAGACACAGAGAGAGAACAGAATCTGCCCTGCTGCGGCCTGTGACTTCAGATTACGGCCTGTCAGGGATCCGGGGTCGCTACGGATACAACCCAGATGCTGCAGCTACGCAGCAGCGTGTCGCTGTGGAAACGGGAAGTGTTGACTGCTGAGAGATAAAGGGCTTGATTCTTCCCCTGCTGAACACATACCAGAAAGGCATGAACATGGGAAGACTGAAGAGGGAAAAGCGAACACACACACACTCACACACTCATGTGTATTATGTGTGTATGTGATGTGGTGCATGGGGTGTGTGTGGTAGAGGAGACTTTTCCTCAAATCCCTTACGCTACCACACAATCCCCCTCTTTTCTTCTTCTTCTGCTGTCACTCTATCGCTCCTTAATCATTAATATCAAAGCTTTGACCCCGGCCAATGAGGATGAGGCAGGGATTTGCATAATTACCCCCACTTGGTGGACAAGTCCCACTCCAGACCCTATGAGAATGTCTCTAGTGGGCTTGCTCAATTTCTCATGTAGGAGACTGCGAACAGTTAGATAACTGCAGCTGAGAGGAGGGAAAATGCAAAAAGAAGAAGACAAGCAGAAAAAAGAGCTTGTTGTGGGTTTTAAAGGAGCGTTGACCCAGGATGAAAAGAGAAGACACAGCACAGTAGCTGCTTTCACATTAGCATCATGTCAGTCAACATCAAATGAACGAGATAGCTTTTGAAACTTTGACAGTTACAGAAGGTGAATTTCCTTCTGTATTTAACCAGGAGCAAGTGCACTGAAAGCTGATGTCTGCTCCTGTAAGGTGTGGCGACAGTGGATCACCATCCATGTTTTACGTCGGAGCCTTTCCTGACGCAAACCTGGAAGCCAAAGATCGAACCACTAACCCAGGAATCAGTGTCCAACCTGCTCAACCACCTGAGTCATGGCCCCCCAACCACTAAGCTGGACTAAATGGTTCTCATTTTTTGATGACAGTGTATGTTTATCATCCATCATGCTTTCCATACCAGGCAAAAAATGAACATACTGAAGCATCAGCCACAAAATCATAATGAAAGCCTGATACTATACATGTGTTAAAGAATTCAGGTCTTTTACTTAAAGGTCCCATATTGTATAAAGTGATATTTCCATGTGTTTTTTGATTATAAAGCAGGTCTGGGTTCTATATTAATACTGTGAAAGTATCAAAGCCTCAGTCCACAGAGAAATGGACACAGCCTGTATTCAGAAACTGAGTCCTCGGGACTTCTGGAACAAGTAGCAATACCACAATGTAAACATGCACAATTAAAAAAACAAGTTATGCATTCAAAATATTGCTTCAATAAAAATAAATCAAAAGGAGAGCATTACCATTGAGGCAGCACTTTGTTGCAGCTGCTGGAGATGGAGCTAATTTTAACTGCTTCATATACTGTTGAGTAGTTTCGTCAAAGTCACACAGGAAGCAGAAGTGAAATCCCAGATCCTAATCCAGATCTCTTCTCCTGTCATTGTAAACTACAACAGGGGGTGACATTTGTGGAGAGGGTGCAGTGGACAGTGATTTCACTGAAAGCTCCTGCCTCCAAATGTCGCTATGTCATTTATTTGACAAGTGTAGTTCCCTTGACATTTATTGCATAACTTCTTTATTGACAAAAAACCCCACTCTGCCTAAAGGAAAGTCCACAACTTTTTCTTAAAGTATTCAGTGAGTTTTATGTGTTAAAAAAATAGGCTCTAAATCCAGGCATTAAAATTCACTACATAAATGGACTGGTGAGAAGGTTATTTTGATTGTTATAGAATTACGTTCTCATCCTGGACAGATTACAGCTGGACAGACGACAAAGCAATGAAAGGTCCCACGTACTCAAAGCAAGCAGAGCAGTGAGGATGAGGAAGAGGACAAATGTAGGAATGAGAGGACGGACGGATGTAAAGGGGAGTAGATGTGCAGAGGAATACCATTAAAGAAGGCAGCACTGCAAGAACACGTCCAGACAGAGTGGTCTGAAGCCCAGGGGATGTCAGCCTTTACCACACCCCCACACTGAAAGACACACTCAGAAATGAAGCACCTCTTGTATGCTTGACACACTCCCCCCCCCCCCCCCCCTACACCATTAACTCTTGTAAAGATTTCTTTATTGGTATATGTCATCCTCTGACTTTTCCTAGAAAACAGCAGTGCCTAGTTATGAAGTAATAGCCTTAATCAGTGGCTGGCTCCATGCCTGAACCTGGGCTTGTAGCTTAATCATCACTGTTTGGATTTCTCCATGGATACAGTGAAGAAGTCCCAGAACGCTGCCACTTTATGACAACATGCCTCAAAAGTAGGAAAAATGAGTCCCGGCGTTGTTTGAGAAGAATGAGAGAGGGTTACGTAAGTTAAAAACAGACGAGCTGGAGTCTGTTGATACATGAGAACCACATTAGGCCGATCACATCTTGTTTGACTTCATCCTGATACAGCTGGTGTGCAACGAGAAAGAAAGACAGGCTGAGAGATTAGAGCTGAGTGTGACAGACTGAGGCAAGTGAAAAGGAAAAAAGTAAAAGGCTGGCGAGCCAAGGTTATTTCCACTGTCAGGAGCAGTTCTCGACAAAGTCGTTTTCTCAGAAGGAGCATCTCCAATAAAGTCCCCGCAAAGGACACGCAACTAAACAGAGAGCGTTTGGGAAAGTTATGAAAGGGAAGGTAATCTGTGGCAAAGCATAAAGGGAATTTACATGGGTGCTGAGGTCCAGCTGTGCTGCCTGCCTCTTTGTGTCTGTTAGAGATTTAAACAGCAGGAAGCTCAATGCCATACGAGTCAATACAGCTCTCTCAGTATGAATGTATTAAGTTAATACTGCCAGACTAACAACCAACATGAAACAAGAATTAAACAGAGCGTTGCCACTGCTCTGCTCTAATAGGGTTCAAGAGAATGAGACTAAGAGAGGTGCAATTGACCTGTGATAACCCCAACACTTCATGGTCTCTCTGCTTGTCTTGAAAACATACTTGATTAAGCTCTGAGACTAAAACATAGTACAGTTACATACAAAAGAAGAAAAAGCATGAGAGAGGCTGGGGTGGGCGAGGTTGAAATGTCAGAGCATTGATTTATAGGTACTCTCAGAGTAAGGATGGTATGTTTAACAGTAAACTGGAGATTTATGATGCTGCTAAATACTGCTGAATGGATTTGAACATTTGACACATAACACCTGCCAATGCAGGCCTGCTTTAAGACAGAGGCCATGTACAGAACAGGCACATACAGTACTTCAGTCATAACAGCTTCCAAAAATGGCAGCCAGCCATACACTGAAAAATCTTGCAGATGGCCGGACATGGAACAGCCTGAGTATCCCGCAGAATTACTTTAACATGGGACGATTAACATGCCACAGCAATGTTTGGCACCAGATGTTCACTTATTTTGGAGAACGTCGAGTCAATTTTATTTGTATATCGCCAATTCACAACAGAAGGTATCTCAAGGCATTTTTCAAATAGAGTACGTCTAGATCTTCTCTTTATTATATCATTTGAAGAGACTCAACAATTCCCACCATGAGTAAACACTTGGCGATGGTGGCAAGAGAAAACTTCAAGAGGCAGAAACCTCGAGCAGAGCCAGACTCAGGGTGGGCGGCCATCTGCCTCGACCGGTTCAACATCAACTTCAAGAATAAATGTTTAGTATGGTGATAAGGTTCAATAGGAAATATCTAGCAAAGAAAAGTCCTGCTCTGCAATGGCGGTGATCATATAGAGCGGGAAAGTGCTGAAAGTACTACACTACAGTTTTTGAATTAATCTCAAACTGACCCAGAATCCAAATGTAAACTGATGTAAACTGATGAAAATTTCATCTGGTTTCTATAAAGGAAAACTGTAAGTGAGCCACAGAACAGAATTTTAAGATCAGAAATGGATGTTTTTTTAGTCATAGTTGTGAGTGAGTCATAGTTGTCTCTTTGTACATTTGGTCTTTTATTGAAGAACTGGATATTTTCTAAAACTGTTGCTTTTCTTTTGCACCGATGATTCAACTTGTGGTTTATCATGCCCATCCAAGCCTTAATTAACAGGACTTACATCTATACTTCCAGCGTATTCAGGGCTGCTTGTGTAACCTTGACAGCCTGAAGCGCCTCCTCCCATTCACTCTGTTGCTCAGTCTGTACTACATCTGTAACTCTCTCAGCAACACCTCCGTCCCAGCAGCTGCAGAATCAGGTTGACAGACTGCCGTGGATCAAATGTGGAAGTGGAGCGTGAATGGTGGAGAGCTTGAGGGTAAGAGTCTTAACTGCCTCCACCTCACCTCTCCGATCTCATTCGCTTTCTGCTGGAACTCACTTTGGACCGATCAACCTGCGAAACAGTGTGAAATAGCGGCCCTGGGATCTCATCCATCAAATCCACACAGAGGGCCCCTCTGTGTTGAAAACAGTAACCGCATCTGATATTGCAGATGTTCCATCTTCACAGAGATACTATCAAATTAAAGATGTCAATCATGGATCGCTGGCCTCCAATATGGCTTGACAGATCACTTTAGAGTCTGTTGCCATCAGCATGAATCTATTTGTGAGATTAATGGAGATGAACTTGACAACAAGGCCTACAATTGGTCCACGGCTGGTTTTCTCTGTTTAATATGGCAGCACTGAGCTCATAGTGCTAGTCTCCTCCACAGCCCTCTTCATCCCGAAGAGCTTTAATCTCCCACTGGGCCTCTGGGCGACCCATCCAACACACATTTACATACATCTGCATATTTTCCATTAGGCTCCACTTGTTGCCTTTTCATGGAAAACTCGGATATGGTGATGATCACCCTTGACGGTAATGGTCCTATCTCTCTCTGCCTCTTTCTTTCTTTCTTTCTTTTCTCCCCAACTTTTTTTTTTTAACACCACTCTTGATCCCATGTTTCCACTTGTCTCTCCCTCTCCCTCTCTCTGTCGTAGCTGTGATCAGAGTGCAGTATGGAACTCTGATCCGGAGACAAAGGGAGAAGCTCCCACTCAGATCAGCAGCGCTAGATACAGTAAACCATCTGGGGCCGCTGACAGCCTCCGGCCTGAGAGAACACAATAACAAGACAGAAGGAATGAATTCAGCTACACACAATGACCACGACTGAACCAGACTAATTAGATTAATATGTGATCAACTATTCAATTAGGCCCATTCAGCTGAGAGAGCTCGAGAGGTATGGATATATGCAAATGAGATGAGTGAGCACAAATTGGAAGGCGGAAAAATAAGCCATCAAAGTGTATTAACAACCTCTATGTATGTGTTCATATGTTGAGTCATTCACTGGGTAGACTGTTTGTATACATCCAGTGTTTACAGAGGATTCATGTTATATAATGTTTATAGACGGGTGTCGTACCACATGTGCCTATATACTGAAAGGCAGTATGTGGTTTGAGAAGGCCAGCTGTTGAGGAGCAGCCTCCTGTGGTGGATCCAAGTTAAAATCCTCCCTGCAGTGTTTATCATTAGCTTGTTAAGCTTAGATCCATGCCAGACAGGTGGACAGAAGATTCTAGTCTGCCCAGAGTGTGTGAATGTGTGTCAGTGTCAAGCTTTCACGTGGACTGGGAATGCCTCCAGGTTGTTTTCCTGCCTGGCATCCAGTGTATGCTGGAATATTTAAAGGGTCAGGTGATGCACGTTATGAGACAAAACTCCTTTCCTACTATTGGTAAGAAAAGAAAGAGCCATCTCAACACTTTTGGGTGTTTTTTTTGTCCTGGTTCTGCCTCCGTCCAACACAATGGACATGGACGGACAGTGTTCCTGTTTCTCCGGATAAGCCTCATTGTTAACAGATTCCCCTGGGACTACTTTCTGCTGAAGCAATGGTTTCTGGAAGAATCTCATGGACATCCATAATAACTACATGACTAACTACATGACTTTGTCTCTGAAAAGTCACATTTTTATTCAGCTCACTTCCATTGTACCGAGGTGATTCTTAAAATCTGGGCAAATTAAACCAAAATGATCTTCATGGATAGACCTTATGAGGTGTAGTGGGACAATATGATGGTCTGATTTGGGTGAACTACTCCTTTACGCAAAGGCAAATTTATTTGTATAGCATATTATCATAAATAATAGATAATATCTATTTAAAGAGCAAGATTACCGTATTTTCCGGACTATAAGGCGCACTTAAAAGCCTTTAATTTTCTCAAAAAACGACAGTGCGCCTTATAATCCGGAGCGCCTTATATATGGATTAATTCTGGTTGTGCTTACTGACCTTGAATTTTGTGTGGTACACGGCGCTCACGGCGCTCTGTCAAAATGTTTTAGTATGACTTTGGTAAACTACAAAGCCGCACCGCTTGCAGCATTACGGCTATCGTAGTCAGGAGCGTCGCGGAGTAATACATACTGTGTTTCACCATAATATAACAGTGTGCGTGTATAAGGACCTATAAGGAGTTATTGTGAATACACTAACGTTTGATTTAGCGGTATCAGACTGTGTTTTTTTTACGTGTTACAACTGAACAAGGTTGGGAGTTATTGTGAACGCGTTTAATAAAGTTTGACTTATCTGACTGTTTTGTTTCGCTTAATGCGCCTTATAGTCCGGTGCGCCTTATATATGAAAAAAGTTCGAAAATAGACCATTCATTGACAGTGCGCCTTATAATCCAGTGCGCCCTATAGTGCGGAAAATACGGTAAGTGATTAAATGATGGCAGCTTTTAGCCTCTTTTTAAAGCCAGTTACAGTTTGGGCAGATTTGACATCCAGTGGGAGCTGGTTCCAGCAGTGGGCAGCATAGGGGTTAAAGGCCATTTCACCCTGTTTAGTTTTAACTCCAACCAGCTCCTGCAGATCTTTGGGACCAATTAGGCTTATATACATCAAACATTTCAGAAATATATTTCGGGCCCAGACCATTTAGCAACAATAAGCAAAACTTGGAATTCAATTCTATATCTGACAGGAAGCCAGTGCAAAGACCTGAGAGTTGAGTATATTGAGTAGAACCCTTGCAGCAGCATCTGAATAAGCTGTAGCTATCTAAAGGTCTCATTTGGTAAACCAGGGATAGCATAGCAATAATCAACTCCACAATAATCAACTGGTCAGGGCAGGTGCCCGCCCCACCCAGAGTCCAGTTCTGTGGGGGTTTCTTCTTGTTAAAAGGAAGGTACTAAAATGCAGATTTAGTTATAGCTCTGATGTGGTCACTGAAACTAAGAACAACATCCATGATTACACAGAGATTTTGAACATGGGTTGAAGTCTTTAATGCTCTAGACTCCAGGTAGGCACTTAGCTGCAGCCCTCCTTCTTTGTTCCTAAATTGTACTATCTCAGTCCTGTCTATTTAAGTAAAGAAAATTTAGTTGCATCCACTTTTTAAAAAAGAATTCATGAGTGGAAAATGTGCAGAAAATGAATGCATAAGTCAATATTTTCAAACCAAGCGTGGTTCAGCACAACCTATTGGAGAAGAATTAGTCATGACAGTGTTCTCAGAATAAAATATAGCCTTTATTAGCTTCCTATTATCAGCACGAGTGCATGCTATCAAAAAGAAAGTGCACTAAAGAAGGTGGCATTCACCAAAAAAAGCTCAACATCACCTTTCTCCGGCTGCTTAATTTTCTGCAGGGCACTAATCAAGTGCCTGTCTCCGCTCATGAATTTAGAGGGAAACCTCGAGCATTTAAATGTGCATTTAATTGCGTTGGTTCTGGAAGCGTCGTTAAGTAAGAGCTGGGAAATACATTTCTTAATGCGACTTAGTGATGCCCGGCAAATCAAAGACCATCAAGCGAATTAATGAGGGTGAGCGGCAAGCGCATTAAGAGTAGAGACAGAGCGCCTCCATAAACAAATACATATCTCTCAACTAGACAGCAGGGACAGAGGGATAATGTGGAAGACGTAATAAATAGACTCCGCTGTCAATAGGCATGGTACACTATCCATTCCAGCACAATGTGGCCCACTTTAACAGTGTAAATACACACACACAAAGACACACACCTTTATTCCAGTATGTTTTTAAAAGGCAGACAGATGCTTCTTCAGCGGCGTTCCTTTGCTCCTGTGAATAGAGCTGAGAAAGCTTCTAAAGAAGAAGAGAGGAGCGGGCAGGAGGTGGGGGGAGGTGGCGGCAGTGGGGAGGGGGCAGAGATGAAAAAGAGGAGAACTAGAAATATGAAACCTTCCTAGTTATTAAAAGCTGTCTTGCGAGGGCAGCGCTCCTGTCGTTAAGTACTCTTTCAATTATTAACAGCACCGCCGCTTTCATCCACTGGCGTGTGAATGCCAATACAGCCCCAACACACACTTTCACCACCTGCCTTCCTCTCTTTTCTACTGGGTAACAGGCAAACGCACACACACACACACACACACACACACACAGACACACACACACAGACACACACACACACTCACACACACACACACACACACACACACACGCGCGCGCGCGCGCATCAGGTATTCAGCTGTAATTGTCGCAGGGCTGATGAGAGGACAGGTCAGCAGTGAGAATGATTATATAAAGCTGGATGTTTGGAGGCTGTCTGAGAGCTCGACAGTGTGAACAGATGGCCAGATACAAAGAAAACAACTTTATCATCAAGGCACAAATTAAAAAAAAATCACACTCGCTAAAAGATCTCACAGCCTGAGCGGGCCGGCCTCTGGGGGGAGCTGCAGGTATGCACTGACGGCCAGGTCAGGCCACAGTTTGGGGTATTTCTCTCAGCTGTCAAGTGCCCGTCAAGCTTCGGCAATAATGAAGAGCAGATAAGGGGAGAGATTTGAGATAGTTGGGATTGAGCCGTGGGCAATAAGAGAGGAGCAGGAAGCTTTTAGGGTGTTATCCTGCCGCTCTGTTCACGGCTCTGAATGTTCCCCATGCTTCTGATGAGATGGGCTCATATGACAGATTACCAGCACAAATGCTGCTGCGGGGAAAGCTGGCTCGGCGAGAGATACAAACACAACCCACCGTCAGATATACGACAGTGTGTTAGACAGCGTGTGGTGTGGAGAGGGAGAGAGAGGGACTGTGGCACAGCAGGACCATATTCATGCCTGATGTAGTCACTGGATGAATGCAGTGAGGTGCACTCTGACTTGGAGAGACAGGACATCTCTCACATATTCATGCACTTCAGGCTGCAGTTCTCTGTGAAGTTTGAGGATCTGAACAGGAAGTGAAAGTCCATTGCAAAAATAAGGGATACATACGTCAAAAATTGTTTAAAAGTTATAGATTAAGGCTTTATTAATTATGTATAAGCAATTTATTATTGATGTATATGCCAGTAATTAATACGAACAACTTTTTGTCCATTTGTCTGGTGTTTGTCCTGCTTTAGCCTGATTTGTCTTTTTAGCTGCCCTTTATTAACATTAATAAGCCATTAGTTACAAATTATAAAGTATGTTTTATTAGAAGACATTTTTTTTCTCTTGTTCACTTGACAGGACATGATCCTAATTAAGTGGAAGCTAATTTGTTTAGCTCCCTAACACACAGTCAAATAACAGAAAGTCATTTTTATCCATGACTGCATCCTCGTCTTAGGGTCTTAATTCTAATAAGATCTGCTCTCTGGTATTTATATAACCTTTAATCTGTAATATATATATATATATATATATATATATATATATATATAATCTGCTGCTACCTGTTCATTTTCTCTATTGTATGTTATACATGTATGTTCTTTTGTCAGTGTAATAAGTATATTCAAAACTCTTTCCAAACAAACTACCTTGTGGTCACTGAGGTAGAAATACCAAAAACTAAAGATTACTAAGATTTAATAATTTTTCAGACTTCTTTGAACTATTTCAGTTGAATTACAAGTGTTTTTACTTGATATTTACTCACATGTTTAAAAAATGAATCATGTTTAGGGCTCGGTTGTAGACCGAACTGACTTGACCAGATGGAGATTTATTTGCATTGTGTTTCCATATGGATGTTCCTGGGAATGTCAGGCATTCATACCCTGCTGTGAGTCTATTTTGGGCTCTTAGAGAACACTTGTTTTAAAGTGAGGCCCAGTCATTCTGCCCATTTAAAGTTAGTGGAGGAGGGAGTGTTGGACTGATGGGCAGCGCTGCTTATCGACCATGGCCGGGCGCATTTCCACTCTGGAGATGGGACGCGATGCACTGGGGCGTGCTGACGGCCGTCCCCCGGGACTCCTGTCCAATTACAGCTCAAAATGAGCCAGGAGAGCGCTGAGATTGGGCTGGGTGCACCAAGGTGATGATGGAAGGAGGGAGGGAGGCTGAGAGATGGAAAGTAAGGAGGGGGGGGCAAGGATATGAGTAGCACTTGAAATTAATGGAGCAGGGTGGACCGGGACTCCCAGGGACGAGCAGAGGGCTTCCTGATGACATTAACTCCACCCTCAAGCAGCCATCAGGGGGGCGAGACGTTCCAGTAATCTCGGGACAAAGATCAGAGAAGGCTCACACGGTTCCCCAGACTGCAGCATGTCCACCGGTGCCGTGAGCGGCCTGGAACATCGACCGCCGTGATGTACGGCAGGTTAACTGTGCATGACACTATTAGAGGAAGCCAGACGCTCCTGATGCTCAGCGCAACTCCAGAAATCTTTAAAGCATGATCACATAACTTAGCTGAGAATTCAGGTTGCAAATCCAGATTTCATTCTGACCCACATCACGTAAAAAACTGACAAATTGAAAGATTTCAGCAAAGACTTTAATAGGCGCTGGCGTTCAGAGGGCTTTCATTCGAAATGTCATATTTGGACGACTCTGCTCCAAGAGCTATTAAGCAGAAATGTGTTCGTCTATAAAAGAGCTCTTCTGCATGTGATTGCCATTTAATAGCTGGCCATACGTTCACGCTCCAGTCTCACTTTAATGTTGCAGTGCACCGGAGACTCTGTCAGTGAGCGAGGGGGGGTCGGGGGAGGTGGGCCCAAGGCCTTGAAACATCTCGTCCAAATTACCGTCATCTTCCAAAGCACGGCGTCGAGGGGATGAGATGAAATGTTGTCATAATGTTGCTGAGCTGGAGCTCATTGCCGGCACATTCAGTGTGTACGGCCAGAAGATGCGACACAGGCTGGAATAATAGCACACTGACACTGTACACACACTGGGATTACAGCAATAAATCTGTTTTCATTACATATTCATTGTCGATTTAATTAATACCAGACCAATTGCGTATCAGACGCAATCGTTTGATTCTAATTTGACATTTTGATTGAAGTAACTTCTCATTTCTAGCGGTATTGGTGGAGTTTTTGTGAATTTTACAGCTTGAAAATGGTCATATTTAAATATTGAGACAGTGAATAACAGTACAAGGTATCGGCTTGCATCAGTTTCAATCCATAAATATCACTTAAACTATCAGTTAAATCCTATAAATAACAAAGTGGTATGGACAAGTGCACTTGTGTTCTCCATTTGACACACAAAGAAAACGGGATCGTCTCAGATTCGAGAGAATGAGAGAGAGAAACACATTTCAAGTTTTTGCCGGGAGTCAGCAATGCTTTTAATACATCCAGCCACATCAATGGCACATTAAGACAGTGTAACCACGGCAACAGACACCAGGATTATGTCAAAGAGAGGCACACAAAAGAAAAGAATAAAGAAAAGACTAAAGTAAAGAAAAAGAAAATAAAAGAAAAAAGTAGAAAACTAGAAATATACTCAGGACTGCAAGAGCAGGATTTGCAGCACCTGCTGAGTGTTTTTGTGTAGTTGTACTAATCACATTGTCAGGACATAAAACTGTGGTTAGGTTTAACATTTTTGGTTCGGGCTGTGGTTAGGAATCGAGTGGTTATGGTTAAAGGTCCCATATTTGACTTGTTTGAAAAAATTATAGCAGATTTCAAGTAAACACTCAGAGAAACCAAACTGTGCAGAGAGGTCACTGCTTTGTTGTGACATCACAAAGTTCCAGAAGTCCTGACGGCTGGTTTTAAGGCTCAGTTTCTGAATCCAGGCTGTGTGCATTTCTCTGTGGACTGAGGCTTTGATACTTTCACAGTATTAATATAGAACCTAGACCTGCTTTATAATCACAAGCACATGGACATCTACCTTTATACAATATGGGACCTTTAAAGTTTGGTTAAGTCTCCAGGGAATGAATCTAAGTCAATGCAGTGTCCTTAAAAGTGACAAAAACAAGTTGTCTCTAAGTGTACTCATGAATGTCCTCAACTCTACAAGAAGAGCTGAGGCATCTGCTTCCCACCTCCCATGCATCTCTCTCTCTCTCTCTCTCTCTCTCTCTCACACACACACACACACACACACACACACACACACACACACACACACACACACACAGAGTATGAGACGTAATGACCATGATGGCTCCAGGGCTCTTTCTTGAATCATCTGACTGTGAGCAGAACATTAAGCAACAGTCCATTCCCATTAAAATACACACTGTTTCTGCAGCTGCAGTAACACCGTTTGTCTCCTTTTTGCCGCCCCCCCCCTTTCCATCTTTATCCAATTTTTAGGTCTTCAAGTGCCAACTTTAAGAGTTCAACAGTCTTCGACAACTCTCTGCTCAGCACCTGGCTGCTCTGAAACTTTCATAAGTCGACTTTTCTTTACTGAAAAGTCCAGTGAGAGGACAAAATAAGGAGAACATATTATAATATGATAAAGCAATCCAACACTATCATGAGAGTAACTGTGAATCTTTTTGATGAAGTAGTTGAGGTGATAGTGAGGTGCTGATTCAGCTCTATGGTGAATTTTAATCTGCAGTTTGTTATTTTTTGCAGTCATTATTTTGTCCGGTGACCTGAGGCAAACGTTCTACTGAGACAGTCACTTTAGAGTGTGTTAAGTAATCACTGAGTTATCTTGACTGCCATAAATAACAATGTCACATGTTCAAAAACTAGCCAATCAGAGCACAGGTTCAACAGAAATGTGTCACAATACGAAACACTCTCATACTGACACTCTGTCACTTCCTCTCTCGGGCTGGAAACGTCTTTTGATGACTGTGAGTTTCTTCAAACTCCGACTGTAAGTTTTGAAGGCCTAAAATCTCCAGAGCTGAAATTTATAAGGAATTAAGTGCTGAGTCATTCAGAGAGAGAGGAATCCTTTTTATTTACCGTTAGAAGCTCAGTTTCTTTTTCAGAACTGAAATCTGTACATTTCCATTGTAGGTTTGAACCACAACAAAGACAGTAAAGGATCCATTGCTGCATAAATCCCTTTAAAATTTGTTATAGTACCATGACATGACATGAAATATCAGCGCACTGTGAGAAACAATGGAAACATTACATATAAAAGTGTGAAGTTATGGATTTCATATATCTGCATTACTATGATTAAAGTTGATTATTTTGCTCTATATTCAGAGTTTCTTCACTGGACTGGACTTCTGTTAAACAGCTACAAGCAAAACTTGAAACAACGCTCTGCTCGTTAAAGCCTCAAAGACACTGCACAGCAAGAAAGATTCTGCTGGGAGACCTAATCACAACTAATCTAACCAACTAGATCTTAGCCACCACATTCCCCTGCATGAACATGACTGCATGTTGCCAGTGAGCTGGTAGCAAAGCAGCTGATGAATGAGAGTGAAGCATGAATGGAGCAGCTGGGACTTCAGTGCTCCACCTGAACTAGAGGTCTTCCTGAGGGAAACGAGCCAAAGGAAACCAACCTGAACCTGATGTGCATAAATTAGGAAAAAGAAAAAAATGATGCAATCTGAATAGACTCAAGAAGAATGAGGCTCCAAACCACATGCACTCCTCCTCCACAGCTCTCTCTTTGAGGACGTACAACTAGACACACAATCAGAACATGAAAGTTTCCATTTCCTACACACAACCAGAGATGGTCTGTGTTGAGATGCCTTACTGGAAATACTTTGTTTGGTTTAGGCGAGGGGTGGTGCCAGGGTAGAGCGGGAGCTGGCGATTGATTCAAACACGTGTGTCCACACACACACAGCTCCTCTGGGTAACGTCTAGAAAAGTTTGGGGTTGCAGTGCATGTGGGAAAGCAGCTTACAAACTGGACCATATATCCCAGGTGGGGTCTCCGATTCTGAGAGTGGACGACCTCCAATACCGTCGCTATGCACAGTTTCTTAAATACTTCAAAATCAGCATGGAATCACTCTGGCGGTCTAAACACAAGGCGAACAGAAATAAAGAAATTCAATTACATCAACCAGCGTTTACCACGAGCTTGTAAAAAGGGGTTTTCCTTTCTTTCACACAGACATCATGACTCAGAGTCTGCAGCCAATCAGCTCTGGTTGTTACATCATGCAGTATTCCTGCTATCTGCACCCCACCCTGCAGCGCTGTTGCCTTTTCTACACCATGTAAGTGCGCGCCTGTGTGTGTGTGTGTGTGTGTGTGTGAGATCTCCTTCACGGCATACATTAAGTGTGACAGTTGTGTCAGTCCAGTTTCTCATTCCTGCTCTGGTTCATCTCCAGCTGCTAGTATCATATCTGAGGACATTTCCTCCACCCTACGACCTCTGACCTCTGCCGTCATCCTATATCTATCTGGGTTTAACTGACACCATTGTCCCTGCCCTGAAGAAGAGACAGACACATGGCTGCCTCCTCCATCATGACTTGATTTGACTGACTACATGTACTACAGTGCTCAGGAACACGCTGGCTGTCTGTGGGTACGTCTGGCAGCTGGTGCGCCCTCGTAAACCTGAACCAGTTGATCTCTGCTGACAGTGATTCAAGATGGCTGCAGCCAACCAGCTCTCTTCTGCCCACACGGTTTGCATTTAAAAACAAAAAACAATAATACTCGGTCTAACAGATTTTTCTCTCTCTTGCTCTGTTTTTCTTCCTTCTTTCTTCTTCCCTCCTTCCGTTTGCAACACTCCAGGGTCACCATCTGCATGGCAACACTCGCAGCGTGACACTTCCATAACCCAGGAGGAGGAAGAGAGGGGCAGAGCACAGGCCTCTGTCTCCCTCCCTCTCCCTCTCTCTCTTTATTCACAGGCCACCCATAATTCATTAGCTCTCCCTCTCATCCTCTCTATATTTCTCTCTGTCTGCAGTGTGACCAATGTGGGTTTCTGAAAGCTTGTTCGGATATTTTGTGGAATGAAGCTGCTGACAGTTGATATTCTGCGCCGCCATTCAGCGTGTTTCAAATTTGACCGTTTTCATGCCAAACCTCATTCAGAAAAAGCTATTTTTTAAGACCATGGCACATCAAAATGTCCCACTGAAACCAAAGACGCATACTTGACAGCAGAATCAATCAAACCACATTTTATCCATCATGTCAACAATATTTAACCAGATGAGACGTTTAATATTAAGCCAATATGAGCCTCAGGGTTTGGTTTAACTGTCATTATCGTCAAATTATTAGGTTCTTTCTACAAAACACATCCATCTACATGAAAAATAATGACTTCCTTTACTGCCCAGCTTCAATCTGACCTGTTGAAGTGATCCTACAAAAACAAATTCTCACTGTGACTGGTCAGTTTTTTGTTTCATCTGGCCTCTGGTCATGCATTGTCTGAATTTGTATTTTCTTACTGGCTTCACTTTGAGCATCTATCACTCACACACATACACAAGGAGATTTAATTCCTTTTCTTTTTTTCTGCTTTGCACCGGGCAGGGTGCCAATGCTTTTTCTTTCCTTCGCTGACTCTCAGAAAAAAAAAAAGGGGAGAAGGGGGGCTAGGGGAGTGGGGCTGGGGCATCCAATGGTTTGGAAAAGGAAGGAGGAAATCTGCCGCTGATAACGACTGAGAAATAAGAGGAGAAAAAAATGAGGGATGTAAAGAGAGAGAGGGTGGAGAAGAGTGTACTCCATACTTCCTGTGTCTCTTAAGACATACAGCATAAAGACAGTTGTGTGTCACTGGGGGAAACACACACACACACACACACACACACACACACAAAGCTTCTTTATGGACCCATGCTCCAGGTGGTGCATTATTAAACAGATTTGTCACTTTGGGCCAGTGGTGGTAAGTGTATGTGTGAGCATGTGTGTGCATGTGTGTGCGCATGAGCATGAGTGGGTTTGTCTGTGTGTGTGTGTATATAGGTCTGTGTGTGGTTGGTTTAAAACCATCGTTGGCCTGTTTTAGGTTTAGGTTAGGATTAGGTTTAGGTTAGGATTAGGGTTGAGGCTGGTTTTTATTTCTGTGTATGATTAACACAGAGAGAGAGAGAAAGAAAGAAATCATCCCATGTTCACTGGTATCTGTATGCACACACACACACACACACACACACACACACACACACACAAACACACACAGACACACACTCATGTGAGGCGTGTGTAACAGCTGTGTGTAGACTAAGCTGATCTTTGCTGGGAGAAAAAAAAAAGCAGCTACTGCATCTGCAATGTCAGACAACAACACTTGTTTTAGTCAAAAATAACATTAAAGAGACAGACAATGTCCTCTTTGTGTGTGTGTGTGTGTGTCTGTGTGTGTGTGTGTGTGTGTGTGTGTGTGTGTGTGTCATCTGTGATCTGTAAGCCTGCGGTAAGTAATCTCACTTTTGGAAGAAATCAAACGAGACGAATGCTACATTTGGCAGCAGAGGATGGGACAGGAACACACACACACACACACATAACAATATCCATGTTTCATCTGTGGCAGCAGCAGACGCAGAAACTGCTCTTAGACATTTTGATATTTATTTTAAATTTCATCCATTTTGATTCCTCGTGAGCATTATGTTTCCACGGTTACTTTTTCCCAGGTATCCGTGGTGGAAAAAGCCTAAAAAGCCTAACAGACGACAATTTGACCACACACCCTGAAACCAAAGAGAATAAACACATTCAAGCTTACATGAGTGGAATCTGATGGAAATGCTGCATTAACATCATCAGTGATGGAAAAATTCAGCTCCTTTCCTTAAGTAAAACTACATTACAACAATGTAAAAGCACTATAATACAGACAAAAGTATACAAATTATAACTTCAGTATTAAAGTAAAAGCAGTCAAACTGCAGCCTGACTCTGGTCAGACTGGAGGGTTTAGGTGGCTCATTCTGCCTGAAATTAAAACCACATCTGCTAAGAAGATGAAATGAATCTGAAATAAAACATTAACCTTGAGGGAGAAAGTGCAGAGGAGCTTCTCCACACAGCAAACGCTGGATAATAAATGAGTTTAGCAACTGTTTGGCCCTTCCACTGTCACTAATCTGATCACAGAACAAGATGTGTCAGGCTCTGTGGGGGGGGAGGGCTGAACTAATGTCCACAGGGAAACCTTGGATTGTTATGTTATTATGTATGTTACTGGATTATTATTATGTGTGGTGCATTAACGTGTGGGCAGCAGTTTGATGTCGGAGATGGTCAAAGTGGAGCAGATTTTACACAGACAGAAAATTCATCAGTAACAACATGATTATCGATTATTTATGACATTATTTGAGGAAACAGACCAGTTCCTGTGAGAAATCTAGAGGATTTAAAGCTTCTCTTTGCCGTAAACGACAGTAAACTGAATATCTTTGAGTTTAAAAGTGTTGTGCGCACAAAACAAAACCAACAAACAGATGACGTCACTTTAGGTTCGAACCATAAAAGCTTTCGAGCGACTGACTCTAGAGATCATTCAGCAGATCAAATGATAGTGACAGTAACTGTTAGTGGCACTGTTCATTGAATCTATAGAAATGTATTATATTTAATTAGATCATCATACACTTTGTACTTAAGTCTGCAAAGTAACAAGTAACTCCAGCTGTGAAGTACATGTACAGAAGGAGTATTTGTCTCTAGGTAGCGCAGTAGAAGTACAAGTACCATGAGAGGTGACACTGACTGAACAACATTCACCTTTTGGTAAAACACTCTGTTTAACAACACACACACCTGGAGGAGTCTCACTCCCCCCACCCCCCCGGCACTCTCTCTCCCTCTCTTTTCCCTCCTTCCTGTAATTTCCAGTCTTTCCTGCTCCTCTGTAGCTTTTCCCTCTCTGTCATCTTCCCTCCGTCTCTTTTGTGTTTCGTGACGCACTCTGTCGCCTCGACTGTGTAATTATCTCTGGCTGATTCCAGGGGGTTCGCAGGAATTCAGCCCGCCCTCTCTCTCTCCCTTCTGCCCGCCCCGTCCGCCTCCGTCACTCGGATGCTGAATGCCGTATTGTTCTCCGCTGCCACAAAGCCTTGATTGACAGCTGTGGGAAGTGGAGAGTGAATTCTGAGTCCTGCCTCGCAGTGCCTGCCCGCCCCCCCCCCGCTGCCGCTGCCATTGCTTTCCTTTAAACTTGTCACCGGGATTTTCCTTGCATCATATCATTAAAGTGACGTGGTGCTTAAAAAAGAAAAAAAAAATGAGTGCTAGTCAGTCTGAATCATTTGGCAAAAAAAAAAAAAAAAAAAGTCCAGGCTGCAGCTCTAATTTTAACAGCATGGTTTAACTCTGCTTGACAAACACACTGTGGGTTTTATATCTCAAATGTGACAAAACTTTATTCTGCAAATAAAAATGTGAGCGAACTTGGCTGAGGTGAATTTACAGTCTCTCTTCTTCCTAACCTTTTCCCCTCTTTCAAACTACATGAGCTCCAACATCGGCCTCTGTTGCGCCGACACTCAGCTCTCGAGGGCGATTAAAAAACTGCAATATTCATCTGAACCACCTGAGGTGTTTCCTCCGAGCCGATCGCCTTAAAAAATAAATCAATAAATAAACAGAGGAAAGAACTTGGAAATAGCTCATCAGGGCGTCATGTGACTGAAACAGCGTCATCGTTCACAATGCGTCAAATTCAGCTGCGATCATCGCCGTCGTCATTTGTGGAGCAAATGAGAGCAAGAGAGGGCAGTTACCGTCCACAGCTCAGTGGGAAAGCGCATCACAAAATGTTAAATAAGCCGACAAACACGGTGAGACGGAAAGGGAGACGGAGGAAAGAGTTGATCCAAAGTTCAGAGGATTTATCAGGTTAATTGCGGACTCTTATTCGGATTGACTCTTATGATGAAACGACGCCAGAATCATTTTACATAAAGGCCTCAGACAGTCTAACAAGCTGATCTGGAGCCTTATCCATCATGAAAAGAAAGAAATTCTGAGGTAAACACTGAAAACTTTTCAATATCTGAGCATGAAAACACTCAAATGTAAAGATAAAACTCTTTCAGTCTGACACTATCAGTAACTGCCTTTATGAAACGTTTTCACTCCAAGCATTTCGTTAAAACCAGTATAATCCTGAATGGAGAAAAAGGTCTGGCTTACAGATAAAGCACCACACACACTTTTCACGCCACCCTCACTCACACACACACTATCAGAGGGGATTTAAAGATTCAAACAGTGGTCTTGGTAATTAGGCAGATGGATTTGTGCCTTTCCTCCTGCTCCAGCGGGATATAAAGCGACACATAATGCAAGCGGACAAACTGTTTAAGTAGATTAATTAAAACCAACACTGCGGGGTCAAAGGTCAAGCCCCCTTTTGGTGTCGACCTCCTCACTTTTCCCTTTCCCTTTCCACTCCTGCTTCTCTCGGAGCTGCAGGATGGAGCTAAGTGGACGGATTTATATGATTGGACGATGATAAAAATGGACCCTGAAGAGATTTTTTTTTGTTTTTCGGGCACGAACATGAACGCTCATTTTCACATTAGCGCCGAGAACTTTCACTCCCTTCTCAACTTAACCTCTAGTTTGGATGATTTCTCTTTAAAAACACACTTTTATCTTTAACTTTCTGTGTTTGTATCTGCAAACCAGCCGGTAATAGAATAAAAACCTGAGCTCGCCTCTCTCTCCTCCCTAATTGAATACGGAGCACACCTCACCTTTGCCGTGTGTGTGTGTGTGGTAGCTGGATGTAATCAGATGGAATTAATATGCATGCTGTTTCTCATTATGGAATAACTGAACTGCACTTCAGATATGTGACGTGCATCGCGAGAGGCACGGACAGATTTCTAACATCCATCCACTGCGCTCTCTCTGGAAACAAGTGTGTGTTTCTATGTGTGTGTGTGTGTGTGCGTGTGTGTAGACTGATGTGGTATATAAAATAGCAGAGATAGTGATTACAGAAGAGAAGATACACCCCGCTGCTGATCAGATAACACTTGCTTTAACTCCTTATTGCATTTCAACGAAATCAAATTCAGCAGAGCTGCATTAATCAGCTAATTGTGCTAATATGCATATCATGCTTCCTCACTGTGCCGCAGCAGCGAGGTCTCATCTTTCATCTGCATCACGAGTTTGCTTTAAAGTTTGAAATCTTTTGTTTTTAATGGCAGAAATCAATTTTTCAAAAACTGCAGTTCAGCTGGATCTCGCTCGGTCGTCGCTGTTGTTCTGCCTCAGAGCCGTAAACCTCCAGCTGCGTCGTCCTGTGTTCACATTTACAGAATCATATCTGACTAAATCAAGTGTTTGTGCTGCTTTTCGCTTCCCTTTGTTCAACTGCTCCTGGCACTCCACAATAACAAGTGTGTGTTGAGTGTGTGTGTGTGTGTGTCCGTCTGTCTGAGTGTGACGGAGGTGAGTCTCATTAGGGGGGGGAACGATGCAGAGAACGCCGCCAAGGTGCTTCATTATCATAGACGATTGAGGAGTGCATTCGTGGGTGTGAGTGCTTGTTTGTGTGTGTGTGTGTGTGTGTGTGTGACCCCAAGAGAGTGTGAGCGACGGGCCGGCGGTAAGCTGGTCTTTATTAAGATGTGCCGTCTTTGGAGAGGGACAGCTGCTCCTGCCTCTAATCTGGAAGAACAAAGGTTTAATAAAGAGAAGCTGAGAGAGACGGAGGGGAGGTAAATATTCCTCTGCCTCCTCTTTCTCCCCTTCCTCACTTCCTCACTCACATTCCTCATTTCCTTCCTTCTTTCCCACTGACCGATCCGACTCTGCTCTCAAGAAACAACGGCAAAAAAAATATCGCTTCCCCGTGCAAAAGTTTGCATCATGTTTAAAGATTTGAAACTTTTGACCTTTGACCTGCAAATCCAATACGTCTAATTATTAACCCGTTTTCTGTGCTAAAATTAGCCAAAAGTGACATTTTTTTAATGCCACCAGGAGATGTGTCCCCGTTAAGCAAATAGACCGAGAGAAGAGGATGAGAGCGTCCAGAGAGAAAGTCTCTGCTGCAGCTATGAGTGTGAGTGTATGTGTGTGTGTGGGTGGGGGGTCAGCTGCATGCCCTATTTCTCACTCTGGGTGGTGATCACTGCCTGTTTGGGAATGACATCATTTAGCCCCCCCTCCTCTTCTCTCTTCATCCATCAGCAGTTCACTGAAATATGCCTGCTCTACATTACTCCACTCATTTTCTATTTTGGATTTGTGGATAATGATGGTGGGATGGAGGGCAGCGGAGGGATAAAAATGATAAAAGAGGGGAGAGGCAGCATTAAAAGAATTATTTGAGGGGTCTTGAGGGTTCTGTCTCCTCTCTTCGTTTCTAAAATAGAATTTGTGATAGTCCCCGCCGCTGCCGCTGAGTCTGTCGAGGGAATAATGACTTATTTATCAAATGGCAGAAATATTCAGGGACAAGGCCTTTTAAATTCCAGCTTTTAAATTCATAGGCTTTTCTGCTGAGATGCTTAATGACAGTGAATGTATTCATAGTGATTTGCAGGTCCGAGATAGAGCCCTGTGTCCTGCCTATGAGTCTAATAGCTGTATGACAAAAAGGAGAGAGCGCTCGCTCAAGACTAGGTGAGCGAGAAAGTTTCACCTCTGACCTCAGGGGAGGCTCAGTGAATCAAATTTGTACCAGAACCTACCGCCACCCGCCACCCCCCACCCTCCAACCCCCCCTACCCCCCCTTGCTGCCAAGAAATAAATGGCTGTGTTGCTGGAGCAGCGCTGAAAACATGTTTTGCAGCTCGGGAGATAAAATTTAATGTTCTCTAAAAGCGCTCTGTTGCAGGCAATCAGCCATGAGTAAATGTTTCAAGATAAATTCCTGGAGGGGTGTACTTTCCTCTGCCAGAGTGAGGCTCTCCAACATTTGGAGGGACCAAATCAGCATGGGGTGGGGGGGGGGGTCAGGAGGGAGGGAGGGAGGGAGAGGGTGGGGGGTGAGGTGGTGGGGGGGGGGTGATAAATGAGTGTTATTCGTACTTCTACGCTGCAATGGACGAAGTTTGGAGATGAAGATGAAGATGATGATGATGATGATGATGATGATGATGGTGGTGATGAAGCACCGCGCGGGACAGCGGCGGGGGTGAACGGGATACACGCGGACACAGGGCAGCTGGCAGAGAGCGCGCGGAGCCGGTGCACATCACAGACGGCGCAAAGCGCGTAATTACGCAGCGCAGCGCCGGAGCCGGAGCTCAGGAGGCGGCGACCTCCTTCCCTGCGCCGCGTCCCGCCCTTATTTTTCTCCAGAACACCGTTACTCCTGCCCGTCTCTACCCCCCCACCCCCACCCACCCCCCCTCTCCTGCTATCAACCCGTTCACAATGGCGAGGCTGTGGAGAAACTGACCGGGCGCTTACCTTAACACGTTCCAGCTTTTCAGAGGGTCCAGGTCTGAAATTATAGAAACCATGGTCGAGTGGCTGGGCAGCACCGGGAGAGGGAGGGGGTGCGGCAGAAAAAGATCGAAAGAAAAAGCGGCGGCAAAGGCTGTAAACTCCGTCTGCGAATGACAGCGATTGCTCGGATGCAACCCGTCCTGGTTGTTCAGTGGGTGATGAGCGCTGTCACAGCTCTCTCTCTCTCTCTCCCCCCTCTCTCTCTCTCTCTCTCTCTCTGTCTCTCCCTCCGCCCCCTCCTGTACAAAGCCTGCGCGCTGCAGACCCGTCTCGGAGCTTCCTCCGGTCCCTCTTCCACAGGAAGGCTGCTGCTGGAAATGCAGAGATGTACAGTAGAGGAGGGTAAACCCCACCTCGACGACTCATTTGCTTATCTGCTGTTTTAAATATGCTGGAGGAAACACACACACAAAAACGATCCATATTAACGTCTTGTTTTCTTTCATTTTCAGGCTCCTCTGAAGATTTTTTTGTCTATTGGGAGGAAATGTTTGACATGCAGTTTTACTTCTCTGAGCAAGAAAATTACTCTTATTTTGACAAGTTGGTTTGCATTGAGCACAAATTAAATCTTCCATGAGAAAAGAAATCTTACTAACTTTTTAAGATTTATCTGCAGTTATTCAGTAAATAAACAATAAAATCATGACAATTAAAATCAAACTTTCCCCTAAAAGCACAATTAATTATCTAATGCCTGATGGTCCATCTAAAGCTGGTCAGAAAGCACCTGATGCTGCTGCAGCAGCTTTGCAGTGACTGGTCAGATATTTCACAGCCACAGACCTCAGTCAAACACAACTGTTGCAGGCATCGTCGCAGCCCTGCAGAGCATCTCGCTGTCTGCACAAACCCCTGTCAGCTCTGACTTCCTGTGTGACACCACCACATCCTGTTGATAACTGTTCCCCCCCCCTCCCTCCCCTCCCTTCGACATGGCGGCAGATGCGTCATCTCTGGCGAAGAATGACAAGACCGCGGCCAAGTCCCACCTATTTCTGAGCTCCTATCTATTTGCTCATTGGGAAAAAACAGATGAGCCCCGACGGAGGGGGGGAAAAAAAAGAAGCGTGTCAGAACTGTGTCTGTTTCAGATAATTGTGTGGGACAACAGAAGAGATTGGGAATAAAAGTCTGTGCCAAAGCCATTGGAGTTACAGCACCTGTGGTTTGTTATTCTCGGGTTATGATATTAGTTACTGCAGATGCACACAAAGATAAAAGATAACGGTCAGTTTGACAGGAAACGGCTGCAGTTTAATGTTAGACAGTTTGCTAGAAGGATGCCCTTTAACTGTAAGACATAAGTCAGGCTTTTTTGGTTTTTCAAGCTGCTTTTGGATGTGTGCAACCATGAGATCCATCGGCTTCAGTTAAAGCGTTTTTGAAAAATCCCAGAAATGAGGGTTGCAAGATTTCTCCTTAGCGATGAGCTCTCAGGTAATTTCCAGCTGACATTCTGCAGAGTGGGGATGCTGGTTCACGTGGAAGGAAAGAGAATTCCAACTCTGAGTTGAGCACACTGTAGGCACGACATAACAGTAATGCAAAGCTACAGCCCGGCGCTCTCACCATCAGCAGCCATACTGCACTGGCTTTAAATAGACTCAATTGGACATCTGCTTCACCGAGGAGGAGGAGGAGGATGGAGAGAGTTGACAGCATCTCTCTCCTCTTCCTCTGTCTCTATTTCTGTCTCTTGCGCTGGTACAGACGTATGGAAGGCTCGCGCAAACGCACGCTCATCGGAGAGATCAAACGCAGTTTTAGCTCTCTTCTTCTAATTTCTGCATTAAAATCATGTTGGCAAGCCTGACATCTCGGAGTGGGTGCGTCTGTACAAGTTAGCAAAGCATATATACACCTGTCTGCATGAGGGGGCGGGACGGTGGGGCAGGTTTTTAATGCTGATATTTACAACTCTGGAGCTACAGCACTTGTTGACCCATGTTGTCGAGTGATGTCAGGTTCCTTTTCTAGATTTCTAAGTCAGTTGAAAGGGTAAGCATTAATTAGCACTCCGACAGGAAGACACTGGAATGTATTTTGTTCATTAATGGAACTTGAATCGAGACTGTTCTCAGCTTACGAAGGCCCACGGTTTTGTCTTCTTTTGAGGTGCCACCTGCTGATCGTTGTAATTATGGCATGAGAAAATGAGGTCAGGTGCTGTACTGTATGCTGTGTCCCATTTCAGGGGTTATGAAGCCATCGTAGAAGGAACCGGAATGAGACGGTCTGGCCTATGGAGGATTTTTGCTTTGCTTCACCAGCTGCCCGCCCTCACCGTTGTGTCGCAAAGCGTGGCTTCTGTCGCCTAGCAACCTTGACAACATGAAACTTTTTTCACAAAAGATTGAGGTCTTAAGGCCCTTGGTTTTAATAGTTGCACTGTTAGCTGCTGAACTAAGCAGAACCCAAATGCTTACATTTAAAAGTGTGATCCTCAGGCTCTCTCTGATGCTGGTCCAGCACAGACTCCAGGTTACACTTATAACTAATCAGTGTACCACAGCTGCAGGTAGAAGATTATAATGAAAGTATCACCATGTTGCATATTGTTCAATTACACAACAAGCAAAGTAGAAGTTATTTTGGTAAGAAGGCAGAAGTTTTCCCCTGTGAAGCCACGCCTTCAGACAGAAACAGGGGGAAACAGATGCAGCACGGTGAGTCAGGAAAAGTGGGAGAAAGGTGCAAAATCATGGTACAAACCAGGACTCACACTCATGCAGCTCTGTGAACTGGGTATGCAAATGTCTACAGTCAGCTGCCTGTGTGTGAACACACAACTCTGCACTGTCACTGCCTGGTTGAACTCACTGGGCTCATTATTAAGCCAAGGATTAAAAACCCTCGGCCTCTTCGCTGGCACCTCTGCAACAGCACGGCACACACTCAGGTACACACGTTTACACACATGTACTCATCGTAAAACCACACGCTCACACAGTCGCAAACAATATGAGCATGATAAACACCTTGTATTTCCCCCCAGCTTCTTTATTTGACAAAATCAGGCGGATCTGAGGACAAGCCTTGAGGTTTATGTCATCATGCATATGTGATGTGCATTTCAAATCTAAACAAAGTCAGTGTATCTTAAAGCCACCCACTGAATACAGATTCCCATTTTACCTCAATCCATTTAAAGGGGGGGGGGGGGGGGGGGGGGGGGGGGGGGGGTTGGAGATCAGAGGAAAAGGAAAAAAAAAAAAAAGCAGAGAGGATGTGGATGAAATACGTACGGGAGGATTATTTCATAAACGACAGAATTTTCTTTTCTGTGTAAGTCATTTGATCCTGTCAAATATGCCTAAAGCCATACGCCCACGTGCTCATTGTCTGAAAAAATGCTCCGTTTATGAGAAACTCCCCCTTTTCAAACAATGAGCGGAGTGGTTGGCTGCTCGGCTCCACATCAGCCTCAGCGTTCACTAAAAACCAGGAGAAGGCAAATGAGATTTAAATCGGGGAACGTAGAGTGGCACGCACACGCCCCGGAGATCGGCCCAGTGAGCTTGTTTGTTTGTTTGTCCCCACGCTGCAATCAGTGCGCTGCTAAATTGCAGAAGGCCTTCGTGTGCTGTGTTTACCTCCAGGATGGCTGACATAGATGCAGAATAAACAGAGCGGCTCCCTCTCCCATCTGGACCCCGCGTATCTCTAACACCATCTTCACTGATCTTCACACACACAGAGTTTCCTCCATGCACACTCATTATTTCTGCTTATTTTTCATTTTAAAGCCACTATTCATACGATATAAAAACATATAAAATATATACAAACAAAACAATGGATCAAATGCTCATTGTTTCATTTAATGGAACACAACGTTACTGTTTGGTCGACTCTCACTGCTCTCTCCAGCTTTGTTTAAATGAAAAAGCTTTTAAATCTACCTTGTGTTACCCAGAACCAAACAGCAGACAAACAAAGTTCACGACTATCAAATCCAGATACTTTTCTCTGGAGATGGTGGAGAACAAAATAGAGCTACAAGAAGCTCCCAAATACAAGAGTGTGTAAATACAAGTGTTGTATTTATATTGTGTTTCTGTTGCTGCTGGAGAGAGAACGCTTCATTAATATTCATATAATAATACAAGCAAGTGTGATGCTGGAGGAAATAAACAGACCACAGTCACAACCAAAAAGTTGTTGTTAGAAATGGCTTATAACAGCTCTCTAAAGCATCAGTACATTATTTATGTATCGTTCAGAAAACCATTAGTTACAACCTGTAAAGTCTTTATAAAAGACGCTACAAAAAGAAGCTTTGAAAACAGACAGGAGTCAAATTTGGGGAAGCAAATTTAACAGTTTTTTCAGTGACTACTTTGAGGAACAAATTACATTTTGTACAACAAACAGATTTAGAGGGAAACGTAACAGCAACTGCAGAAGGTTTAACGCAGAAAAAGTTTATACTGACTTCAGGGAACGTTAAACCAGAACCACAATCTTTTCCCAACCCTGACCAAAGCTTTGTTTCCTAAACCACAGACAGGAGTGTGGACGTGGATACAGACACAGAACCAGGTGCCTCTGAACTGAATCCAGTCAGTGATTATGTTGCCACAATAATTCAAACAGTGTAGTGGTATAGGAACTTGATTTTCTAGGAGACAGGGTTGGATTGTAACTCTGATGAGAATAAGCCTTACAATGTTTCACTGCACATGTGTTTACTGTTTATACCTCGCACGTGCTTCCTTGCACACGCTCCTGCATGCATGTGTGAGTGTGCAGGGTTCACTGAGGTGAAGCGCAGGTGAGTCAAGCAGAAATGATACAGCTGAAAGTTTGCCACACGGCTTTCAGTATGCGTGTGTGATGTTTCCCAGCGACTTGTATCTGAACCTGCCTACTGCAAATCAAAGTTAATGTTTATTTCCTCAAGATACAGGAAATGGACACAGCTCTGAAAATTTTACCCATCATTCCTGAATTTGTCAAATTATCATATGATTTTCAGCCAAACCTGGCAGCGATGCCTGTGTCTCTCTATCTATCTCTCTCTCTTTTTTTTTCCTTTTTTTTGGGGGGGGTTGACAAATGACATGCTCAGAGCGAGTGAAAAGGAAATGGAGAGAGGAAGAGAAAGCGCTTGGCAGAACAGCGTCCAGGCGAATCAGGCGAGAGAAAATGCAGAGAATGAGCGATTGAACCGGTGTGGGAGAGCGAGTGGGTGAGGGAGCGAGCGGGAGAGGAGAGAGAGGAAGAGGAAGAAGAAGAAGAAGAGGAGGAGGAGGAGGAGGAGGAGGAGGAGGAGGTGGAGGATATATTTAGAGCTGCTGCTAATCAACTTCTCCGTCAGTTTGTGTCTGTGGGGGCGAAAGGGAGAGCAGGAGAGAGAGAGAGAAAGAGAGAGAGAGAGAGGGAGAAAGCCACGCAAGTTCAACAGTAAAAATCAATATGCAGCCCACTCGCTCTCTGAAAGCAGCGGCCAGAGAGGAAGAGAGGAAGAGAAAGTGAAAGGGGGAACAGGAAAACGACAGGACGAGGCAGAGACGGATGAGACTAGGAAAGTGGAGGAAAAGCATTTTAGTTTGGTCAGTGTGGCCACGAGCTGACAGATCCAGAAGAACACAAGCAACAATCCTAATAATTCACTTTAAAGGATTGCTGTCTCTTCCCCCGTGATCCATTTCTGAAGCTAACATGAGGCCACAGCAGTCTCAATCAGCTCTGTGTGTCTCCTCAAACACTGTGTTTCTGATAAGCTGTGGCGGCAGGCGGATATGTCGTAGTAGTCACATGTCAGTTTGTTGCCAGGATACAAAACCAGCAACAACCCTTCACATAGAAGTGCCAGGATGAGGATGCTGAACCCATTTGATTAACTCAAAACTGCTAAAGTCTTCTACTACTGAACTTTACAATGTGTGCTTGTCCAGAACAAAGACCATAGTTTTTTTGTAATTCTTTTTGAAGAGGATAATTGAGAACATTTCACCAGTTTCAGAGAAATAGCCTTGCAGTTACAGAGTATTAGAAGTCTGCAGCAAATAAACAGCACTGCCAAGAACCCTTCCCTTTTCAGCATCCTTCTTCTTTTTCTCCTTTTTTTAAATAAACAATATGCACCCAAAAGAATTTCCCAGAACTATTTACAGTCCAGAAAGGGACCTATATCAACCCAAGTTTACATTCACATGTTAGAGGAGAATCCAGTAAGTTATCTAAGTTTCATTTATAACTGCAGTTATATTAGGAAGGGACGGGGAACGATTAAAGTGACCAAAAACTGTAAACCTATCCTTTAAAGTCCTGAAATCTAATTGAATGTTTTCTCTGCTACAGTGGAAACATTTACTCTGTGAATCACACACAAAGCAGCTGCTGAAAACTGGATTTCCAGTGGTTTAGCTGCAGCATTTGAGTAAAGCTGTAACTGGTTGATGACACTGAGGTCTGGTACGTACCTCTTCCTCTGCACCTTGGCTTGATGAACGCACTCAGACAACAATACCACTGCTAACAAGCTTGTGAGCTATAGCTACCAGCACACATTCGTTCCCTAACGACCATTGTTTTCTCACTTTCTAGAAATAAATAATAATAAAAAGTAGTAATAAAAATTTTGAAGTCACCTTTTGGCCTGAAAATGGATGGAAAATTGAGATTTTAGTTGGATTTGATATCACTTCAAGGGTTCATCAACTTTTCCACAACAAAGCACCATGGTCCGTCCACATTAAATCCTCGCATGTGTGTGGATATTGATAGGTCTGACTTAAGGTCAATAATGTGTGGGCTATAATGAAGCTGAGATGCAGGAATGATAGCAACAAGGCCATTTAATAGAGGAGGAGGAGGAGGTTTTAGAGCTCATATACAGCACGTTCTTTTTAGAACAACTGGCTTCTTGCCTCCACCCTCCCCGCCCAACATCTCTCATTAGCCGATGATCGATCCCCTCCCTGTGTAGCCCACACAGAGAGAAAACGCAATTAGAGCATTGACCAAACGATTGTGTGAACTGGTGATCGATAGGTAATCATCACCTGAGAGGGGCAGCAGGCAGGTTTACGGAGGGCCAAAGGGTGAGTGGGTGAGTGGGTGAGTTTGGGGTGAGGGAAGAGCCGAGGACAAACTGTGAGTGAACTGAGATGTGGGAATGGAAGGGGGAGGCGGACCAGAGACGGGGACTGACAGGAAATGTGAAGGCTATTTAGTGAAGAGGGTCATGTCACAAAAAATTAGAGAAGCCCTAAAGTGAAATCGTTATCTTGACAGAAAATATAAAGAGTTTTATTTTTATTTTGGCACAGAAAAAAGAAACAGGAGGCCAGCTAAATGCAAAAACTGTGAAACTTGGTTTAGTAATTTGCTATTTCAGGCACACAACAGAGACTGTGCAGACACAGCGGAGACAGACAGACCACAAAGAGACACAAGACGCATTGCTTGAATTGTAGTTGGTCAGTAATAACTTTTCTGACACCTAGCACTTCCTCTGAGGCAGCGTCCATGTTTCCACTACACAAATGTTCATTAACATCATTATCAAAATAAGCAGCAGCAAAGACAAGGGGAAGCCCCACCTCTGCTGATAAATAAACAGTATCTTTATTATAGCGGACGGTAAAATTTAACATTTGATGTGCTTTTTCTGTATTAAACAAAGACTGTATTTGAAGATAGAGTTAAATTAAAGAATGTCTTAATGATACTGCTGGAAGAATTTTAATTTGTTTTATTATTATTGAGATAATATCTTATAAAGAAAATTTGGTTCTGGGAAAGTACAGCCTGATGAGACTCTTGTTTAACATCAATTCATCATTCTGTGGTTAATATTGATCTGAGTGGGAGAAATTACCTAAAACAATTTGACACCATGGTTGCACACTGACAACCTCTGTCTCTAATGAAAGTGTTATTGCCACAGTTGCTCAAAATTAAAACCATGTTTGCTATAAAGCCTGTTTGCTGTGAACCCAACTCTGTTGGCTTTGGCTTAATTCGGCCTCTTAAATCTCTTTATTTAATACTTTAAATTCTCCTTCATTTGCCAGAACAGAGGAAATGCTGTTTAAAATAAAGCTTACTAATAAACAGCCTAAATCTGATGAACACTGAGCCACATTTAGGGCCTCACTGCGGTCTTTTGTGGACCTAATTCAGTTGTTTTACTCCCTGTAGTTACTTATTTTTTCCCAAATGAACTGTATTTTGAAGGGGTTAATGTAAAGCTTATGCAATGTTAAAAGTTTTCATCTTAAGAGGTTTTCGTGTTTGATTGTGTTTGGCATTTTGTAACTACCTTATGCATGGCCTCTTCTACCCAGCAAACTTTTAGCTCTAATGCGGCTCATGATTTCTTGTCGTATACATTTAAAGTTCTTTAAAAGGTCAGAATATCTGCTTCTGGTAGTTTATGTCCACTTATTTCTTACATTTCATGAGCAATGTGCAATTTACTGTATAAAATTCATGAGAATGAGCTGTTTTCTGCAGGTTAACTGAACAGTACATGCATGCGGGAGGTGATTTTTTCCCCCCATTAGTCTGTCACTTCTTCTACCAGCTGTCATGGCAGGAGAGTCTGAAAGTTCCTGCTTTGGCAGTAACTATGTTTAGTTACTCTCTGAATGTCACCAAATCATGATCAGTAACTGTACTCTAAGTGTTGCTGCATCTCTTGGATCCTGCTGTTTCTCCTCTATTAAATGTTTGCATTGTGTTTTTATTTGCAGGGTGGGTGGGTTGGTGGTTGGGGGGGTTATGAAAGTGGTGGGCACAGTTTAACAGGAAGTGCCTTCACTCTCACTTCCTTTTTGGCGCTCTACCAGAGAGAGGTGGCCTCATTGCTTCCTGCATAAATCCAGTGTATTTATTCTCTCTCTCATTTCCTCCTCTGTATTTCATTGTCTCTCACTCCCACTCTCTCTCACCCCTCTCTATCTCAGTGTCTCTGTTACATGAGTTCACCCAGTTTCCTCTCCATCTCTTTTCTCTGTGTGAATAGCTTAAAAAGCATTATGCACCGCACTGATTCACTCATATCATGAATAAAATAATGCTACCAGTCACACAGGGTCTAAACCAGGCTTTGACATGGGTTGTTCAAGGCAGATACCAGTGTCAGTATTTTTAGAACAGAGCTGCCAGTAGCAGGACATATTGAGCCAACAGTCTGTATTTTTAAATGTCACATTTTTCATGCCAAAATTCAGGGAGGCACAAAGGGTTACCTCCCGAAACGTACTCCTGGCACGATAGAAAAGCCACCAGGACAAACACATATTTCTAATATATTTTGTTATAGTATATTTAGCTGTTAAATTATATGTCATGTTTTACTGTAGCATACATAATCGCATGGAATAAGGATGTTGTATTTGAGTCAGTTCTGCTCTGTTCTTTGCTATGCATTAATAATTTATATGTATTATATACATTATATCATCACATACAACAGTATGGCACAAAGATAAGGGCTAAAAGAAGCAGTGATATGTGCTAAACCTGCAACATAATGCTAACATCAGTATGCTAACATACTCAATGCTAACATATGTGGCGAGCCATAATGTTTACCATTACATTTGCTAATTAGCACTGACCACAAAATACAGCTGAGGTTGATGGGAAATTATTATTGAAGTAAAATTATTCTTTTGACCCAATAGTGTTGCCAGAGGAAAAGTCAGGGTGTCACCACACTCAGCGGGATTCATCCTCTGCAGGAAATCAATGTGTTGACAAAATTTAACGACCATCCATCCAATTGTTGTTGAGATATTTCAGTCTGGGCGGTGGATGACCGATGCAGAGCCACCATGACAACATGTATAAAAAATGTGACTCAGTTCTGGACTTCTAAATCACAACCAGTTCAAGAGAAAATATATAAACAATTTTAGATTTGAAATTGATGTTATTCCCTTGTCAGGGACAGACGGCGGCTTCTGGACCATTCCTCAATAAAAGGCTGATAAAGGGCTGATATCAGTCCCATATATTTTGGTCAAACTCCATCCTTATCATGCCGATGAGGCGCACATACAGCGCTTATGAAAGAGAATAAAACAATAAATATCGCCGCAAAATACCACACAAATCCCAATATGTCAGAGGCTGTGAAAGTATTTTTCCCCCTATGGCCTCTTCATTGATCCAACAACATAAATCAGTCCATGGAATCCTTTTGCTCAACAATACCTGATGGGAAATCTCTCTTTGTCTCAGGTGCTGTGGTCATTTGTGCTAAAAGGTCAGAGGTCAGATAGAGCAGCAGCCAATTAAAGCCCTGCAGATTCAACACAAGGAAGAAACAATCTCAAACCCCATCTGTGGACCTCCGCCTCAGGGGCCCGGTCGCCAATAACTGCCCTACCTCTGTGTACAAAGTGTGTATGTGTGTACCTGCACCTGTCTCTCTTCCACTATGTTTTTATATATCTCTTTCTACACAGGCTGCCACTAAACATACACTACAAAAATATCTGTTTATGTGTGTGTCTGTGCATGTGTGTATTTTTTATTACTTTCATACACCACACACACACACACACACACACACACACACTTCCCCAGTCGAAGGTGTCAGTCCACAGACCTAGTTCTCAGCTTGCTACCGGTGCAGAGGTCACTGCAAGCCAGCACACTCCATTTCCCAGGCTGCCGCGGGGCTGGCCAAGGGCAGGAAGGCGTGTTGTTCGCTGGTTTGATGAAACACGTCTACCTCAGTGAGTGTGTGTGTGATGTGTCCCTTATGGGAGGGGTGGAGGGTCAGAGATGAATGTGTATGTGTGTTAGTGTGAGTGTGCATTATGGTCTTTCTAGTTCGAGATGGCACACTGACAAGTCAGAGGCTCATACATCATTCTGTGGCAGAGTGGCAGAGTGATATTTATGGGTGTCTGATGCAACTATATATGTGTGTGTGTGTGTGTGTGTGTGTGTCAGACAGAAGGAGACAGAGTGAGGGAGTGAGGATGAGTGCAAATAATACAAAGGAGGAGAGAGAGCAGGAATTCCTTCTCAAGTAAAGGCAAGCCTTCCTGAGGTTTACTTACTGTCTGAAGTGGAAATGGTTGTCATGTCAGTGTGTCACATGTTCACTATTAACTCCAGTCACATTTTCTTTGACCTCAAAAACAACCATCTCAACACTGAAATTGACATGAGCATTCAAAATATATTCATTTGATGATTAATTCAGTTCTTCACGTTTGGTTTTGGAGTCAAATCAATGTTTTCATTCATGTGTTAAAGGCAAACTTCAATACGTAAACAATACAAAACAGATGGATGAACATTGTTTCTGTCAGGATCAACTCACAGATAAATGTGGCAGAGACTGTTGGTGTGTTGTGTTTGTGTTAAGTGACTAACAGGTATGAACAGGTAAAGATGAGAACAGACTTCAAAGTCAGTGAAACAGAAGTTAGAGGGACTAGTTTCAGTAAAGTGACGCCTTTTTGTGTGAAACACAAAATGTTTGTGTATGTCTGGATCACTCAAAAGTGGGCGTGGCTTAGCAAATAGTGTTGTTAGACCAGGAGGAGGATGAGGGATATGAACAGAGTAAGGTGTCTTCTCATCACAGTGGAAAACAAGGTTACTGTGCTGCACAGTTCACATTGGCTGGCACAGTATTTAACACACTGGTGGAGCTGTACCAAAACAGTGCCACCTTAGCTACAGTGCTAATGTTGCTAGCCTACTCTTATTGAACAGATGTAGCATTTAGTACTTAAAACAAGGTTTCCTACTGCACTGAAGCTTTGGTGTTGTCCCTCACTTGTAAGTTGCTTTGGACACAAGTGTCTGCCACATGAGTAAATGGCAAATGTAAATGCTCGCAGTAGGTCGCTACGTTTCACAGACGCACAGTGTTTTTGTAACAAACCTGGTAACTGTATGTTGATATTTTTATCTGATCTGGACTTTAGATTCTGGACTTTCAGTTTGAGTCTTCAAAGCCTCCAAATCCCAGAGGACACAAACCACCTTTCTGTAGCTAAACTTAAACATACTAAATCTAGATGAAATGATTGGTAGAAAGATGTGAGCCAACAGGACGACAGGCTGAGCTGGAGGCGAGTGGACTTCATAAAGACTAAGCTCTACTTCAAGTGAGCTGTGGCCAACTGAGAACAATGGGCAGTCACTTGTGTAGAAGGAAAAGTATTCAGCACCCTGTGTCCCGACTGTCAACATCAGCCGGCCCAGAGAGGAACAGACTTCATACAGCTTGGTCTGATCAGTCGTGACGCCCAACAGCAGTGATGTGTTCCTGCCTGTAGCGTTTTTGCATATTTGGCCGAGGAAAATGACGCATTATTATGATAGCAAAGACGGCATTATGTGGAGGTATATTCTGGTGGGTCTTTTCTTCTTCTTAACACATTGGTGAATCATGCCGTGCTTATTATTCCAGCTCTGAAATAATGTGAGCTTGTGATGCCCATGTGAATAAAGTTTTGGTTGAGACTCACATTTCAAACTAAATCAATGCAGAAAACAGAATTAAACAATTGAAATTGTGATAGTTGCCCCCCCCCCCCCCACACACACACACACAGCTGTAAAATCAAAAATTATTTTCAAAATGATGAATGAGGTAAATGTTCAACATGCAGTGGCTTTTGGCTTTCGCTTTAGTTGTTTTGTGTTTGGTGATCCAACAGGAAAATTATCCAAACCTGACAAAAATAAGCCTTCGGCAAGCTTGTGGAGAAGTAGGAGGTTGTAGACTAGAGCTAAAAACAAACTCCTAACTAAGCTAACGGCGTTAATAAGAGCCAGGGATGTCATCATCTCTGGATGTGTGGTTTACAGACTATGACTTCTTGCTTCTAAGCAGTGGGTGGGAGAGAAAACAGCCTGCCAAGATATTGTTTCATAACATTCGGCACCACTCTTGACAACCGTGAGCTGGTTTTACTGGCCGAAGAGGATTGTTGCTTCCCTGTCAGTCCCACAGCAACGCCATCCCACACACGCTCACCTCTGTGCAACCCGCTGCAGGGCCAAGCAAAGGAGAGAGGGAAGGAGGGATGGAAGGATGGAAGGACAGAGGAAGGGAGAGCTCTGAAAAACAAATCTGACCGCGAGGGGGAAAACCTTTTGAGTATTGTGTCATCGCTCTGCCAGAGTACAGCGGGCTGCAGCTGCAATCGTCCAAATGTGTTAGCAATAAAGTTTGGAGAAAACACACTCGCGCACACGTGCACGCCAACAGTGTGACTAAAAGAACACGATCATCTGTTTCTCATTGTTGAGGAATCTTCTGAGCTGCTTCCAACCCCTACACCCCTCCTCCCCTGCATCCTTCCTTCCCTCCTTCCACCTCGCTACAGTGCTTTCTACAGTCCGTCATGTAAACACACACTACGTTAAACAAGTTCACAGCATCAGGAAATAGACTGAGAGAGCTGACAGACATTCTGCTCAAACCTAAAACAGTTCAAATGATTACAGCTGCTCAGACCTGGGCTGAGTCTGATGAAAACGTTCCATTACAATCTAATAAAATCAATAAAATCTAATCATTTCATCTTAATGTGATGAGATTTAGCATCTAATACCAGTGTAAATGATAAAGTCTTTGTAAGACACTTTAAAATGGTTACAGGCACATATAAGAACATTTATAGTGAGCATGTATAGAATTAAAGCTTGATAGGACTTTATAACATAGTTGTACTCACACTGAAAGCTGCATTTATCTTTCACGTTTTATCTTTCAATCATTGAGCAGCATTTATGAGCAATAAATTCACATGTAGCTTTTCATTTAAATGGAGTGCTTGTGAATGCTACCTAAACGCTAACAAATTATTTCATGGGAACAAAGGAGATTTTTCAACAGTTTGAAAAATGGAAGCTTACCTTGTTTTTTTAATTTCAAAGTAAGAGATCTGAAAGGTGTTATTTCAACCATGTGTTTTAAAACATCCATTAACCTTTAATTCACATGTGCACATCCTTTATAGCTGTTTTAAATATGCTTGCAAATGTGTTAACTATGATTATAACCATACATTACTATTGTTACAAAGCATTCTTTAATAATTTAAATGTATAGTTTTTATTAAATTCCTATTTAAAGTCATTAATTAAATGAAACAAGAGAACATTAGATCCACCTCATGTGAACCACACTGAGAACAATGTGAATATCCACTACATGTATCATGTGACTGTGGAGGGAGGCATGTGGTGGAGTTGGGGGCGTGGGGTGGGGGGCAGCTACAGCTACAGGCTGTGGTACACATCAGGGAAGAGGGAGGGGAGGGGTGGGTGGGGGGAGTCCAAAACCGAGCTGTCAGGGCCCTCCAGGTCAGAGCTCCGCGGAGGAAAAAGAAAAACACCAACTCAGCGTTTGCGTCCAGCGAGTGCTGCATAATTGCATCAACTGTCAATACTCCCTACGATGACAGATTGCATAAACAGCTTTTTTTTTTTTTTGTTGGCACACATGTTGTGTGTTAAGAAGTCAAACACTGTGACATATGAAAGAATCAGTGCGACTCCCAACATGTTTCTGTCTGACTGACATTTATGAAACATGGATTTTAGAAGGTTTGTCAAATTTTCCAGGACGCCTGCAACTGGCACATCGTTTGGAGGAAGTTCTCTTAAAGCCTTTACATGTGTTCACTGAGCATTTAAATCTATTCAGCAAAGCTTTTCACCCCTCCAGCATGGACTAAATCTGACGTCACATGAAAGCAGAGAGAGAGAGAGAGAGAGACCCTTGGATGCCTCAGACATGCATTGAGCTACAGTGATCCATCCAAAGCGTTTGAAGTTTATATCCTCAAAACATTTCGAGGCTATCAGACGCTTCTAAACTCCTTCCAATAGCATTTCCAGCACAGTGGAGCGGCCTTGTGCTGCACAGTGAATCAACAGGAACAACAGTCAGAGAGTGAGGAGGAGAGAAAGGGGGAGAAGGAGAAGCAAGAAAGGGAAAAACAAATCTGTTGCTTCGTGTTCAGGCCTGTCTCTGTGTTGGTGAGCGAGGTCATGAGAAGAAGGTGAAGAGTGAATCTGTCTCCTCCTTCAAAAACAGCCTCTCCTCTGTCCCTCGCTCTGTTTTTAAAGCCCGGCAGTTTCACATGATAAAAAAGCTGCTTTTAAGAGCTTTTAGAGGTAAAAAAAAAAACCAAAAAAAAAAACCCCACAGTGTCTCTTCCGCTCTTGTTCTTTCTCAGCACTTTACATCCTCTCCCTTCCACCCACCCTCGCTCCAGCAATCATATGGCTGGTATTCTTTATGCATGCACATGCTTTCATGCCCCATATTGGATTTGCTGATAAAAATAGAGGGAAAAATGAAAAGAATATTGCGAGCTAACAATTTTGACGTGGATATTCAAATGCGCTCCTGTGAAGTGTTGTGGGGAGAAATGAGAGCTGCTCTGAGGTCAGCTCCAATACCGCCGGCCCAGATCAACATAAAAGGGGAACCGGCTCCCCCGCGCCTGATCCAGAGTCAGTTCATCAAATATTAATGCTGCGTGTGGTATTCCTGGGAGCGTAGCCCGACCCGAATACAATTACAAGCAATAAACAGCAGTTCTGCTTTAATCACAAGAGCAACGTTTACATGATTAATGCAATAAACTCCAATCTCATATCGCTGTTATGAGCTCAAGCTGAGAGCATGGTGCCAACGTTGTGATTATGCACATGATTATATTGATTTTTTTTATATTACCTCTTTTCATTTGCCTTTATCACGGACTCCAGGATTTTCAGTGTAGGTGACATGGCGTGGATCTGCCGACGAAGCACGCCGACAGCGCTGAAATCGGGCCAACCTGGAGATGAATTCAGGGTGAGTGTGAAGCCATCCCAGCTCTGTCGGTCTCCTCCTGTTCCTTCATCCTCCAGCATTTCTGCACAAAAGACATAAAATGTGCTGCTCATTTATCATATTCTCCATTTATGTTTGTTTAAAACCCCCATTGAAACATCTCCATCCCATATTTCTCATCTCCACTCAGCTATGATATCCTCAAAAATGGATCAGCACAGGGGTCAAAAAGAAGTGAAGAGTGATTAGTTCAGGGAGGAAGTTTTCCGGAACATTTTTTATTAGAGTTCCTGAGCGTGAGGTGAAACTATGACATTTACTGGCAAGAGAGAAGCTAGACAGCTCGAGTGAGATCCCTATAGACGTCTCCGGAGCTGTGTCAAAATGTAAATGAAGAAACCAAAAGAGCAAGAGGCAGCGGCGGTACAACTGAAAGAGTCAGAACAATGAAAAAAAACAGAAAATAACAGAAAAGAAACCCTCTCCTGATTAGGAAAACACACTCCTGATTAGGCAGCATCAGTAAGCTAAGGACAGCATCAGTGTGATTGGAGGTGGCGGTTTGAGAAGTGAGCAACAGTAAAGAGGCTCTCAACGCTGATGGCCGGCCTGACTGCTGCTTGACTCACTGTGGCAGACCTCTGTAACAAGATGCCATAACCCACCCACCCCCAACCTCCACATGAATACAGAACACACACACACACACTTCCTACGCTCTGAGAAAATGTCTGTCCTCTCCAGGTGTTGTACTGTTATAGTGCTATAAACAAGAGGTTGGATGGATGTTTGGGTGTCCATTATCAATCATAATTTTTCCTAAACTGTAACCATTGTTAAACCAGCCAACCCCAACCTGTGGGCTGAGGCCCACCAGTGCAGCGTAAAGGTATTTGTAAGTGGAACAAAAAACATTTGCAAAACAGTGCAATTTTGGTGGAAAGACGTGATTATAAAAACATATATATATATATATATATATATATATATATATATATATATATATATATATATATATATATATATATATAATAATGCCACTGGACCACATAATATACTTCTATATCTCACTATCTCTATGTGATTGTGTGTTAAACGGTTACATCCATTGCAAAAACCGGAGTATCAACGAATTAAAGTGGAAGAAAATCAAGAGACAGATGGTGAGTCAACAAATGATCTCGCCCCATCTAAACAAGAAAACTGAGTTTCCCCTGCTTTCAGTTTAGTCCTGAATGTTTGATTGTTATCATTAAAATAAAAAGTGCTCTGAGAACATACTATCTGGCCTCTGTATTGTTATGGAGTATTGTGGATGTGAGCCAGCAACATTTTTGAGATTCTCAAGAGGGCCATGAGTAAGAAAAGGTTGGGAACCAATGGTCTGAACTGTAGAAAAAGTAGCGCTGGTGTGTCTTTGTCCTGCAAGAGAAAGAGATCATTATTGACATTAGAAACAGTAGTTGATTAAACTATCTCCTCTGATGTTCCACTTGCCCTCAAGTTTTGGGCAATTTCACATGAGCTTCATCAGCAAAAAAGAGGGGGAAAAAACAAAACAACAGTCACTCTATTGGCAAGGAACCGTAGTTGTTCAAGGTTTCCATTATTCTGAGCAGTTCTTGTTCTTGCTGGCCTCAAAGCTCAGCCTGGCGGCTCCTTCCTGATCTTCCTCGACATCAGTTGACAGAGCAATCACCTGTCAAGGTTGTCTTACTTGGTTTCTTCTGGATCTTTCAACCATATCACACAATCTTGGAGTCCAATGACAAATTATTGTGTCATTTGGATGTGAAAGTCTTGTTGCCTTCACTGACTTTTAAAGTCCTTGGTATCACCACTAACAGGAGTACGTTCCAGTTGTGGTGATATATGAGGGGGATTATCAGTAGCAAATTTATGCCTTTTCTTTAATACCATCAAGAATTCTGCTGACTTGAGGCTTGGTGTCCTGTCCATTTTTATTTTCTGTCGGAAAGCAAGACTGTTCCATCTGAACTGCCAAAAATTCTGTTTGAAATAATCCACCCCCTCCATCAAGTCTATCCCAGATCTGAATATATTTTTCTGTTTTTCCCACCTTTCCTTCTTTCCCCTTTTTTCTCTCATAAAGGGAAAAAACTCTGAATGATGGCTGCATGTTAGTGTCTGTTTTGTTCACATCTGTAGTTTGGTTCCCTTTATCCTTTAGGGTTCAAGTAGACTTTTCACATAAGAACCCAGTGTTGTAAATATGAAGTCACATGGACTGACAGGTAACGCATTCACTGGACGATTTTAGTCGTCATTTTATGTCATCGGGACTTCATGGATCCATGTGGGAATATCAAAACAAACTTTATTCTGGTTGAATGACAGCGAGTCATGCAAAACTCAGCTGCAGCTGAAGCCTCAATTTTTCTTCTCACAAGTCACATCAAGTGAAAATACTGCTGGACTGGATCTGTGTTTTTTTTTTTTAAGCAAAGGGCAAACAGATGTGTACTAAACCAAAAAATGAGGTCAAGCTTTGCTGACATAATTAAAAATTAAAGTGGTGTAATCAGAGCAAACATTAGTGTTCCCTTGGGTGAAAGAACTAAAATTCATTTTTCTTTGGTAGACTGAAAGATGGAGCATTCAAATGGCTTGTTATTACTTTTAAACACAGGATTGCGTCAAAGTGGAATTAGGGTTGATGGAGAGGTGAACGATCCAAATAGCTTGTTAGTTTGCCACCAGGTTGTAAGTGCTGTGTTAATTGTTTAGCCATTGAAACATGGATGGGCTTTAATTGTTTGGTCGATAAATAGCAGGTGTTTTTGGGTAAGGACTAATTTCCAGGGGTGCTCTAAACCCAGCCAAGTGGAATGTAATGTTTTGTCCAGTGGTTTATTTTCACTAAGCTCCTGGTGAAGGACAGAAAATGTTCAAAGCTGAGCATCTAAACCTCTAATTGACTTTAGGTACTGTTTTGTCAATGTCGCTGATTTTTGGAAAAGACAAATTTAACCAACATTAGTAACAGGTAATTTTTAATATCAGATTAATTGTCTTCCATTGTGTCCTCCATTCTTTAAAGCAAGGTTTGAAATTAAGATTTTAATCTGCTTGTCTGTGTTGAATTACACTTGCGTACAGACTTCTGTGAAGATTTCTTCAGAGGTAGATTCTTGACCTCTGCATCCCAATTATCTATATAAGGAGGTAGACATTCTGAGTTTGCATCCACAGGTGTCACCATAATAACATATATTATCTATTGGGGCTTGTGGGCTTGTTAAGAATAAGAGTACTGCTGATGTTTTAGCAAGCTGGAAATTTTTCTGCTGTAATAGCTACCATAGTTGCATTGGAAACACTGTATGTAATTGTCACATCTTAGTTTGGCCAACTATCCATGGAAATAGGAAAAAATACACCATTGAAAAACAGCCATGTACTGCAAGGTACATCTCTAGGAGCTGTTTTAACACATGGTGTTTCATGTTGGCCGCTTTTGAAAAATGTGCATATGAATAGACTGAGCGGGATTCTGTGAGAATGCAGGTCTTGATATCAGTTGATGATGGTCTTGTTTTTAAGTTTTTAGGGCTGTGATGCATGCAGAGTGTGATGTAAGCTGCAATTTATTTTTCAAAATTTGTTAGGATTTTTAAAGTCTGCTCATGTGTCCCCAGGCTGAGATACCTGAGCAGCTCTCTCTTCCTCCCTGCTGCCTGCCGTTTTATCCTTTCATCCTCTCCTGTCCGTTTTTCATCTCCTGTTGGAAAGGGAAAATGTGTTCCATCTAAACTGCCAAACATTCACTTTGAAAGATACAGATGGTGACAAATTAAAGGAAAAACCAAGATAAAGTGTCTTAGTAAGGTGTTGGGCCACCTTGTGCCGCCAGAGCAGCTTCAATGCGCCTTGGCACTGATTCTCCATGTCTCTGAACTCTACTGGAGGGATGAACACCATTCCAGTCAAACCAGTCAAGCATTCAGGCCTGTACCCTTCTCTTGGTGTACCCCACAAATGCTCACCCACTTGTAAAGAATATGGTGAAGGACAACTCATCTGACTAGATCACTTTTTTCCATGTCTGTAAACCAGTGGTGATGGTTTCTGCAACACTGAACTCTTAAATGTGCCTTCATCTTTGTAATGAGGGTTTATGCACTGCAGCCATACTATAATATCCATCTCCACAGACTGTTCTTGCTGACACAGACTTATCAGGACCTGCATTGACTTTCTTTCACCTGAGGAAGAGTTGGCTTCTGTTTTTCCAAACATATCCCACGAGCATCACGGTCATCAAATGTGTGTTGTTGACCACAGTGTCCAACCTTGTTTATTTATGTCTTTCCCACTGATCTAAATGGAGACGTCACTTTGGTCACTGTTCCTACTGAAACACCAGCCAGCATCTTGTGACCGATGCTCATGCCATCCGTCCCTCTACAATGATCCCTCTTTCAAAGCAACTTGGATCTTCTCCACTTGCCTGCGTGATACAAAATCAGAATCAATTGGGCCTGCTTAGCATTTTTATGCATGCTACGGAGCATGACTGGATGTTAATTGCTTAATTGTACCATGCAGTGCACCTGTGTGGAAGCATCTGCGTTTATGTTCTCCACTCATTTATTCAGGTTTTTCCCCTGATTTGTCACCCGTCTGTATCCACCGTCTCCAATGAATCCATCCCAAATCCACACAGATCCGTCTCCCGCCGCCGCTTCCCTTCCATCGTTGTGCCACTGTTGATTGACTTCTCTTCTCTGGCTGATTTTTCTCTTACTTGTGGATGTAGAGATTTGTGAATGAGCCCTGGTTGTGAATGCTGGTCTGTTGCCCAGCCATAAATCTCAACTCCTCAGTCCAGACCTGGATCTCCCCAAGAAACCCCCCCTGCCTGTGGTGGAAGAAAACCATTAAACTTCCTGGCCTATAAACTGGCCCACTGCTGGAAGACACATTCCCCCCTTTGTGCTTTTTATGGCCAGTTCTTTTCTTTGTACTGTATATGGGCCCTTTTGAAGCTGAAGGATGACTTGCTGTCATGATAAACAATGGGATAATTAAGTGCAATGAAAAAGCTGGATAACAGGTGCACTGAGAGTATGTCACTGAGAGACTGTCAAAAGTTGGGCGCGTTCCCAGCCTAGCCTTAAGGGAAGATGGAAAAACATGTGACAATGACTTGACTGAGCTTGAATGTCTCTTTATATTACAGTGTTAAACACTCATTTCAGAAGTGGCGGTTCAGTAAAATGTAGGACTCCCTGTCATATGCCATGGCCATCCATTCAGTGGCTGTTGAGTTAGACCTTGTTCAGACCTGGCATTAGCATCCGACTTGGGTGATCCGATCGCAGGTGGACCGCTCTAAGTACAGTTGTGAACGCACCCAAGACACGCTAAGGATGCATTTGAGATCCGATTACTCTGAACGACAGATGGACATTGCCATTGCTACAGTAACGCTGGTGTCGGTATGTTGTCGCCATATAAACTTAAAAGATCTCACTCATCTGTCAAATTTTCCACTTCCTTCAGACACCCTGACCCACTACTCACTCATTCTCCTCTGATCTGCTATCAAAGTACCTAAATGTGTGTGAAACAGCTTCAGCGTTGATGGTGTGTCTGTGTGGCCATGCCCTCTCATTCAGTGCTTATAAGTTTTTGAAGTAGAGAGGGAAAAAATATACAAAATAGATGCATGTTACTATCTACTTGCCACTGCCCCTCAGCTGTATCCCAAAGACAAGCAATCAAGTGGGTAAACACACATACGCACGCATTTACACACATATACACACAACGGCTACAAGCGGCTGTGGATGTTTGTCCTTCTCCTCTCCTCCATCTCTCCCTCTATCTCTCGCTTCATCCAGGCTAATCCCCCATTAAAATGGCACTGACTCTGCAGGCTGTGTTTACTCTGACCCCGGCGGATATGAAGTGTGTATACCTATTTTTTCTTTTTTGTTTTTTTTTTTTTTTGTTTTGTTTTGTTTTTTTTTTAAACCCGTGCCTTGTTGTTTGAAGTGCTAATTCTGTTGTTCTGCCTTTATCTTGTGATCAGAGGGCCTTCTATCCTCTCACTTCACACCTCTGGAGAGACTGAAAGAGTCCCAGCTGAAAGCTTTTCACTGGATTGTCCTGGTTTTTCACTTGCTTTAAAATAAAATAAAACCAATGTTCCATTATATACTGTAACTGCAAATTGAAAGCATGTTCAAACTTAGGAAAAAACTGAAGAAACCCAACTTTTCACAGACCATTGTTCCATTTATTGTTGCTCAATTGAGTGCAAGAATTATATTTGCTCTGAGCAGAAGATAAAGAAGCTCTTTATTTGCACATAACCAGAATTTGCCCTCCATATTTAAGTCATTTGAATAGGTGGGAAAGCTATTGTCGGGCACCCAAGGTCCGCGTCCAAATCTGAGTCCAGTGCTTTGGCCAAGAGAAAGGAAAAATCAGTCTTTGGTTGAGCTGCTCCCAGCTGTTTTCATCAGGGTTTGGCTTCAAGGGTGCACAAGCTAAAAAGGTTGGGAACCGCTGATGTGTGTAATGATGTCAGCAACAGTGAGCACAACCTGTGTTGCTAGCACATCGCCAAGTGTATTTTCATAGGACAGGAGAGGCACAGGAAAAGGCTCTAGGTCACATGTTCGAGGTTTCAGGTACAGCCCCTGTCACCTGCACCTCTTGTTGTTGTGCTGTCTGTTTTTCATGTTCTCTTTTACAACATCAAGGCAAGTGCAGAGAAATGTTTATGGAAAAGAAAGGTAAGAGGCTGCTACTACTGGTTAATACAGTATGTCAGGGGACTTCTTTTTATAACACTAAGAACATGGCAAAGGAAAGAGCAGATAAAAAAATATGATTGCCATCCATCCATCTGCTTCAGATCAAGACCATTGGAAGCTAGCACATTTATACTGTGTTGTGCTGTGAATATCCAGTGGAAGTAAAAATTAGTAAAGTATGCAATGGCTAATACTTGCAACACCCATGCCAATGAAATAATGACATTACATGCATGCCTCTGGTTGTGGGGGGAAACAAGAGCACCTCTGCCAGAGCAAGTCTGTATCCATTTGCATTTGTTAGATTTTATGCTTTTTTTCTCACAAACTATTCTGAAGCCCTTCAGGAGACAGGAAGTGTCCATGTATTCATCCTCAAAGAGAAGGATTTTGGTGTGCTCATACAGTATTGTGGTCGATCCAGTATATATCCCTATTGTGGCTAATAATAGCTTAAGAAAAGGTAGCATCTGTGCATGTATCTTCACAATATTTATGTCAGCTTTTACTGAGTGTGATAATCCATTCAGCATGGAATCGGATCCACTGGAACTGTGCCTCAAAAGTATGTGTATGTGTATTTGTTTTGGTGTGTGTGTGTGTGTGTGTGTGTGTATCCCGTATCCTCCCCACCTTCTCTCCACTAAACTGTGAATGTAACTCAGCTGGAGTATCTCAGCCAGGGCTGAGCCGAGCAGGTGACCCAGAAAAAGAGCAAGCAGAGATGGAGGGAGAGAAGGGAGGAAGGAAGCTGAGGGGAAAAAAAGAAAAAGTCTGATATTTATAGATATGAGGATAATGATGGTACCCAACAGAGGGTGTGAACAGAGAGACTTGTGGATAAAGTGTGTGTGTTTGTGTGTATGTATATGGTGTCAGTGGGAATACATTCCAGCACTAAAACCTGTCTGTTTGCAGATAAGACTCATACATCATCAATATCCCTCCTGTACAACTCCAACGTATCAAACTCCAGCCAATCCATCTACTTCCTCCTGCATTCTTCTACGTTTCCAGTTACAGCAAGAAAAGAATCTGAGATAACAGACGGGCAGATAAAGAAGTTGGACCCAGACTTTTTTTGCAGTGTTTGCTCAAAACCAAAATAACTTCATTAGTACATGTTTAATTATCTAGTGATCCACTAAATGCTGCTGTAGAGCCCTTACCATCCTACAGAAGCCTAGAAGGAATATATTACTTCTTATTTCTTATATTATTTTCACTGAGGGAGCTTGTGATATGTGGTTGAAAGGGCTATTAGAAAGGCTAGTACCATCCTGTATCTTGTAATTAATTTTATTTATTTATTTTTTTTGCAAGACAGTGGCCACATATCCAGTTTATTCAGGAGACATTTGTGTTAAATTCTTCTAAGGGAACGCAAAAGTTTTCTCAGGAAAAAGTGAAAGTTTTGTGAAAGAAGGTTTTTTCTAAATTATTTTCATAATGTTGTTCAGCTCGTCCGGCTCTGGGCTCTGAATCATCCGGCACCCTGTGCTGAGTTTTTCGGAATTTTTTTTGGCATGAAACAAGTCAAATGTAAATATGCCTGATGCCAGCAGGAGCATGTTCCATCCAAAACTATTGATTCTGGCCTTCAGAAGCTCACACTGGTCAAACTCTATTTACAGCAGCCTTTAAATTCATTCACCCATTGTCCCTTCTTCCCTCGCTCCTTTGTTCCGTTCACCAGTGTCCTTCCCACCATGTTGTCATGCAGAGCCAGGCTGTAGTCGGTAGGCCTGCTGACACTCTGTTCCATCGCTCAGACCCACACTGTCACCTGCCTCATTAGTGCTGAACTGGTGGAGAAGAGACACACGCAGAACCCAAACGCTGCACGGGCACACACACACACACACACACGCACACACACACGCACACACACACACACTCTCATATCTCTTGCACGGTCGAGAAATGTGAACGTACACGCGTTGCAGCCGGATACACAGCACCAGCCAGACGTTCACATGCACAGGCAAGCAACCGCACACTCGAGTGAGAATGAGCAAAAAATAAGGAGGGAAGAACTTGTTCTAGGTCACTGATATGTGTGTGACAGCCAGAGTGTGTGTGCAGCAGCAGCCTTTTTACTGAGCCGACTGTCTCACTGTGACAGAGGGTTTTGATTTTCCTCTTGTCTGACAGAAGTGACTTATGGCCGTACCGCTGTCTGTTAAAGACCCCAGGCCCCTCGAACAGGAGGCTATGTGTTCAAAGTCCAGATATTATACAGCACAGGCCAGGAACCAACCCTGGAACTAACATTCAGCTAATGCTGGCTGTTAAAAGGCTGAGAGCTGTTTTTCTTGACTAAACCTGCCAATAGCTGATTTGCTGTGCCATCTTTTTACATTTTACCATTTTCATGATAAAAAAAAAAAAAAAAACATTAGGCAGTGTTTTGTCCTGAATAGTGTTCTTGGCAGAGTGGAACGGCCTCCGCAAAACAGCAATTATGAGACACGGAAACTCATCACTAAAACCGAGCATTATAATAGTAATGATGATGATGAACACATTCATGCGTCCTTGTGTGGAATCTGATTAAAATGTCACGTTAGAATCAGTTCAGGTTAAGGGTTTCTGCATAGACAGCCAATGCAGTGTTTATCAGCTGAGCAGTAAAAGCCACATGAGGCTGAAACGCTTATTACAGACCAGAGAACTAGATAACCTGTAAAATAAACAAGTCTTGGTCAAAAACCTAGTGTGTGACTGGACTCTGTTGCATTCTGCCTTGTGTCAGTTAGTTTTTCAACTACTCTCTGTGCTCACTGTACTTTAATATAGCTGAATTGCCAATAAAGCTGTTCTCATTCACATGATTTCCTGTTCCTGTTGTCAGACAGAGAAACATGTTTGAAATAGTGACTGAGGCCAATTCCACAAACTGAAAACGATCTCAGTCCACACCACCGTTATAGCTCCGTATCAGAAATGACCTCCGTCCATACAATCACACCTGAAAACACACACACACGTGACCATTCAGGTACACTGGAGATGTGCAAACCAGTGTAAACAGCAGAGAGTCTACAGTTGATTAGTTGCAGAAAAAACTACAACTTTAAAATGCAGGATTTAACAACACCACAACTCAACCACAGCTGCCAGCAAAGACAACAAGGCCAGTAACTTCGTTATCCATGTTGCTTTCACCACTGGCAGTTGAGATCCAATCAGGTAAAGACTGTCGGTGTGTACGTCATCGTTTACAAAGGTCTCAACCTCAGAGTTTTTAAACTTAAACAGATCCAGCAGCGTTTCAGATGCTTGAAAACTCTAGAGTGGTGTGAATAATGAGCGAAAACACAGCGAAAGTGATGCGTTTTAAAACTAAAATGTAGTCATGTGGACGTAGCCTGAAAACGCATATGTTTCAGACAAAGACTGTGCTGTGATTTCAGCTGTTTTTACTTCTTCCTACTGCTTCTGTATTTACTTTATTTTCTGTGACCTCGCAGGTATCTATTCAGTCAGTGCAATTACTCTCTTCATTAGCAACACTGCTGGTTAGCAGTATTGCTAGGTTCCAAGTCATTAGGATTTCTATTGAATGTGTGAAAATTGAAGTAGTTGTCTGGATATTTCACACTGGGTCAAGGTGGTGGAGTGGCAAACTGATGGACCAACCAACTATACAATCAGCATACAGTGATGCGACTAGCTAGTTGTATCAAGGCAGTTATTTTCAGTTGGACCACACTGACTAGTTAGCTAGTTCTATAAAAAAATGTCTGTTATATTTCAATACATGTCTGTGACTTCTTTTTACTTCCTTTAACTGTTTTAATAACATTGAGAGGATACATTTAGCACAGCTGGCTAACACTGCACAGCAAATGAACTCGTCAGAAGTTAGCTATGCTTTGCTCCTCATTCTCATTTGTGAGCTTGGAAAAAACAACAGAAGTTTTTAAATGGGGACCTGAGTATGTGTTTAGCTTCGCTCCACTTTTTCCTTTCTGCTTTTTCTTCACTGTTACTGCTGCTCTGACTCTTGTTGTGGCTGTTGTTGTACCTTGTTAGCCTCAACCCTGCTCACCTTTAGCCTCGCTGACAGAAAATAGTTGACAGCTCCAAAACATCATCTACAATTGGAGACTCGATTTTTTTTTTTTTTTAAACAAACCGTTCTTAGTAAACACAGTTATTTCTGCAGCAGATGAGAATACGTCTGTTTCGTGTTATTCCCTCCAGGTAATCAGTCCCATACTGGGGGGGGGGGGGGGGGGGGGGGAATTAAAGCCATGTTTTAAAGTAGACATGATGAGGCAAAAGGAGAGGGCTCTTCATAAAAATGTGGAGAAAATAAATCAGCTGAAGTTAGAGGAGGATTGGGGAGGGGGTGGGGGGCAGCTGAAAAGTACAGAAACAGAGCGGTTAGAGTGAGGAAAGTCACATCCTTGTGGTCAGGATTTTTAACACATAATCAGAAACACACACACTTTTTACTCATACATAAGCTGACTGGCATTTCAAGACAGCCCAGACACCTTCAACATCTTTACCCACCCTACTTAAAAAACCTCACAGACAGCCCCCTTTAGACTCGTAACACACTTAGCCAGACCTGGGGGTCTCCTTAATGTGAGTCTACATGCCACTGTGTGTGTGTGTGAGAGTGTGCTTGTGTGTGCCTGTCCACTGACCCTGCAGGCCAGAGGAAACAGATGCTTAGAGAGGGGCCGAGGTTTACACAAGACCAAAGGATCAAACCCAAACCGCAGCCAGCAACAAGATTATTGCTCAACAGCGCTCACACACAGAAACAGGAAGCCAGTTAGACTGTGAGACTGATGCATCAGCTCACTGATACATGGAGCCTCTGTCAGCCTTTTATCACATTGGTATTCATGTTGTTACACACCAACTGTTTATGGGAACGGCTTCAATTGGAACCAATGCTCATGTTTTATTTTGATGAGGAAGTATTATTTGCATTTGTTTGGTGGTTACCCAAGAATCTCAAAATCTGAACACATTTTAATGAAGTTTGGTGGAAAGGTAAGACATGAGTTAATAAAAATGGTCTTCCTGGAGTTCTTGCTTTGTAACAAAGCTTCCTGTAAAGGTCCCATATTTTACATTTCTCCTGTGGTTTATTTGAAGTGTTGATATCTATAAGAAGATATATTTATGGTTTCAAGAACCAAAAACCATCTCAGTGTAATTTTACATCTCCTCTCTCAGGCTTCTCTCTGGAGCTCTACCAACAACAGGTTGATGAGCCAAACAGAAAAAAGGCTCTGATCCTCTCTTCTGATTGGCTGACTGTTTTCTGAGTGATCCAATAAAAATATAGATTTCAGGTAAACACTCATAGAAACCAAATCCTGCAAGGTTGGATGGTGGGTCCAGGTGGGCGGGGCTTGGGACATGGCCGAGGGTGGTGACTGCTTTGTTGTGACATCACAAAGTTCCAGAAGTCCTGACGGCTGGTTTTAAGGCTCAGTTTCTGAATACAGGCTGTGTGCATTTCTCTGTGGACTGAGGCTTTGATACTTTCACAGTATTAATACAGAACCTAGACCTGCTTTATAATAAAAAACACATGGACATCTACCTTTATACAGTATGCGATCTTTAAAAACTATGTTGAATTTTCTCAGAATTTCATCTAATGCCCCCCTTATTTCATATTGTTCATATAATACTTTCATGGCCATTAAAAATAAGTTTTTTTTTAATGAAATCTGATCATTACATCTGACAAAACTGCTAAAATTAAAAAAAGCAATGCAGCGATTGAAACCACATGCAGATGACGCATATTTGCATGTCAACTCCAAATAACAAACTCCATAAACTTTGATGGCGTTTTGGCAGCAGCTGGCACAACAGAGACATGATTGATTTAAATGGCCATAAATATCTGACTGACCCATTTGAAATTTTACACAATTCATTCTCATCCAATGCCCTAATACTGCAATGATGTTGTTGTTCTCCAAAACTGAGCAGGGCTGCCTATGACTGTGTATATTTTTGATGCAGCTGCTTGCAGATGCATAAAAACAGATTTAAACGTACTAAAATAGGAGGATTGGGCAGCTGTGATGGAGGTTTGTGCCCTCTTATCTTTGCTTACATTCATATTTTTGGAGTATCTATGCTTTTCCACCCGAACAACAATATTAATTTGTTGGAAAATATTGAATATTGGCAGTAAATATCTTCTGTCTGCACCTTAAATCCAAAAATATGAGTTCTGACCTTCAAACCCCCGAATCTGTCCAGCATAAGCAGCCGTTAGCGTCACAGTCGTTTGACAAACAGCAGCAGCTTCATAAAAATGGAATCCTTTCTGCCTCTCTGTCTCTCACTCACACACACACTGAGAGACCATTTTGCTTTGGAAACAGGCATTAATTTGCACATGAACTCTTACACAACCGTCATTGTCATGTCTGCGTCGAGTCCAACAGAGAGAGGAAACAGAGGAGGTGAGAATAATGAGCCGAATAACAGAGCTCTATCAGAGTAAACAAACTGCTGTCCAGGTCGGCGTGCTGTCAGTGTGTGTGGGAGGAGAGACAGGTGGAAACAATGTACTCTTCACCTGGGTTTAAGGGTTCTCCAGGCAGGGATGAGCGAGGCTGGATAGCAGGGAGACAAGAGAGCTTGGAGAGCGGTGTGAGATGGTGGAAACTCTGCTGAGGCCTCGGAACAGTAAGGGTTACTACAAGTGCCCCAGGTACTAAACTATATATATGTACATGCTTATAGGAGATAGACAGTACATACTGAGCAGAGGAATGTCAGAAATTAAACACCCCTGACATCAACATTATATTCTTGGCACATTCCATTGTTCAGTAATGTTTTCAGTTAATCAATTTGTCATTTAAAGGTGTTAATGTTTCTCTGAGTCTCCCTTGTCACTGAGCAGACGTGTCACCCTCTTTGTCTCAGTAGCGTTTAAGTGCCTCTTGATGGTTTAAATCTTTCCACGGTTCCTGCTTTACGACAACATCACCTTTTTAGATTGTTGTTAGTGATGTGTTATATTTACAATGATTTATTATTGTATTTATTCACAATGGTACATTCTAGTTTTCAGGTAACTTCCTTACATACTCTCCTGTTAACCGTGTGTGTCAGTGTGTGTGTGTGTGTGTGTGTGTGTGTTCATGTGTGTTCATGTGTGTGGGCTTGTGTTACTATATTCATGGGGTCTGAAGACTGGGATGTGTGGACCAACAGCTTAATATACAAGTTTAAATAGCTGTATAAGGGTTAAAACGTGGTTTTAGGGTTAGGAGTTAGGCCTTGAGATGTGATGCTAAGGTTAGGGTAAGGGGCTATGGAATGCATTAAGTTAATTATGGGTCCCCACAAATATAGTACATATATATATAAATAGGATGTGTGTGTGTGTGTCTGTTGACCTAGGTGGTCAGCTGCTGCATTCAATCCTCCTTACGGGTATAAATAAAGTTCTACTGAGGTACTTCCTATGTGTGGATGTTGCTCAAGATAATAAAATACAACATTTTACATTTTCAGCAGCCACTAAATGCATTCTGATTTACTGGGGTCTCAAAATAATTTGCTGTTTGTAAGGTTTTATTAGAGAATCACAATAAATTCCAAGTATTATAACAAGTTCTGATGTTCCTGTATGAACTTCTGCTTAAAAACATTAAGGCTTTACTTTTGTGTTCGTATGTGTGTCTGTGTTGACTCTGACAGACATGGCAGTTCATGTTTATCTTAATTTTTTTTATGATGTTGTTTAAATTTCTTCTTAATGGCTCAACATGGTGACAATTCACTAAAAAGTTTGGTTTAATGATGAGTGGGCTCTGTAATGTGTGTATCTCAGAAATGTGTGTGTTGTATATAATTTACCATATGGGCAGAATAATAATTTTTAAATGTCGCCAAGCAGGTGGTTACCTGTTGAAGTGCCTCTGCCTTCTGTTTGTTTCAGTCAGTGAATACATACATTTATCACTGTTTCCTAAACAAAACACTCTCCCTTGATAAATTAGTGTAGCAGAACAGTCATTAACTTAAATGGAAGTGGTTACAGGTCATTATTTCTATCCAATGTATTGCATAATTGCAGCGTTTCATAATGTACAATCACTTATCCTTGGTGGAGTATGTATATTCAAATGTACACAGACATATTCTTGCCTGTCAAACACACACACACACACGTGCACACAAACACAAACGCAGCATGATGGACCTGTGGTGCCGTGCCAGAGCGGAAAAGCTAGTCGAGCAGAACCCAGGGCAGCCTGGGATCCTGCCAAGCCCAGCTGGTGGCACAAGCAAACCGAAGGGAAGAGAGGAGGAAGAGGATGAGGAGAAGTGAGGGAAGGAGGGAAGCAGAGGTAGGACAGGAGCCAAGGGAGTGGAGGGGCTTGGAGAAGGGTGGTGCAACACCAACCAACCGACCGACCGACCGACCGACAGACCGACACTTAAATCTCTGGAGAGCAAAGAATCCTGTGTGAGTGACTGTGAAGGAGGGAGAAAGGGATTTAGAGGGGGATGGTATACATGTTGATGCATGTATTCATAAATGTGAGCTTCTCCATGTGAGAGGTATGTATTCTGTGTGGGCGTCGAGATGATATATGGGAAGATGGAGGAGTGGAGTAAAAGGGGCTGCACAGTAAAGCGGAGGGGAGTTGACTCTATAAAATTCTGAATGCCACTAAATCTTTCCATTATCCACAGATAAGGCAGTGACAGATGTTTCTGAGCCCAGATAGAATTTAAATCGTTCAAGTTTGGCTGATACTGTGGGGTGAAGAATGGAAACCGATAGGTGGAGACAGGCAGAGTGAGACAGCAGCCACGATACAGACACACAAGCACTGTAAACATCCTTCATTCCTCCTCCTCCTCCTCCTCCTCCTCCTCCTCGCTGCTCTCAGCTGGAGGGTGCTGCCCCATTTGAGGAGCTCTGACAGGGTCAGGGGTGACGTGGCGCCGCCCCCGGGCTGATTCTGATGAAGAATGTGTGTCTGTCTTGTGTGTGTGTGTGTGTGTGTGTGTGTGTGTGTGTGTGTGTGTGTGTGTGTGTGTGTGTGTGTGTGTGTGTGTGTGTGTGTGTGTGGTATAGATTTGTGTGCGTCTTTGAGAAACAATCTGCAAAAAAAAAGTGCATAGAGTAAGTGTTGTGTTTGTGTGCTGGAACATTTGGGAATGTGACAGACTGCTGGCGTGCATGTTAGCTTGTCTGCAACAACCATGTGGGTGTATTTTACTGCTGGTGTTGCTGTCAGGTAAAATAAACTTGCATCCACAAAATGTAAACTTTTCCCTCATAAGCATCAGAGCAGCAATATTCAGTGTAATTTAAATCGAACTATTACAAAAGAATATCTCCTGAACAAACCATCAGAAACAGCATTCAGACCATCATCTGATGATACACCTCCAGTGAAGCTCACACTAATGAAATTCTTTTAGCTGGGTTAGCAGCTCCTTGAGGCAGGATTTACAGACCGACACCCCTGCTGTTGAGTAAAAATCCCTGGAAACAGTTTTATTATTGAATAGACGCTGATGCAACGACTTGCACCGAGGGTGAAAACACACACACAGCAACAAAATCAATGTCAAGACAATGTGCATAACGTCTCTGTGCACAAGTTTTAAAATTGCACTTTATCAGTGTTTAGGTTCCAAACTCCTAATCTAATCTCGTTTTAATGTGAACTTTTTTTTTCTTTAACTTATTTTTCTATAAAAATGTTGAACTGAGGTTGAACTTGGCTGAAATCAGTGTGACGAAATGCCTCCAGAGATACAGAGAGACTCCCACAGCACACTGAGTAAGTCCTCTGCTCTGATAAGATAATGAATCAATAACAGTCAACACAAAACTTTACTGTGCACTACTGTGTTAAAGGCTCTATTTCTGCATCAAGTACCACACAACCAAAAGACTGGATCTGCTATGACTCTCAAACTGACTGAACTGACAGGTCCTTTAAAGGTCCCATATAATATAAAGGTAGATGTCCATGTGTTTGTGATTATAAAGCAGGTCTAGGTTCTATATTAATACTGTGAAAGTATCAAAGCCTCAGTCCACAGAGAAATGCACACAGCCTGTATTCAGAAACTGAGCCTTAAAACCAGCCGTCAGGACTTCTGGAACTTTGTGATGTCACAACAGCATCAATTTCCGAGCAGCATGAAATATTGTATCATCCATCAGATCAGGTCAGCGTTTATTTTAAAAATTAAATTTAAAGTTAAATTCTAATTTTTTCAAATAGATACATTTTACAACTGTATTAAGGGCAGAAATGTTGGAAGACTTGAAAAACTTAACTTGACCATGGGATGGAAAACGTCCTTCACTGAAACCTAGCAACAAACCTACTGAAATATTCAAACCTTTCTCTTTATGATGTGTTTCCGAAGAGTCTTTTCATATAAACCTTGAAATAAGTTGTGGAATCAGGCAAAAATGAAGTCACATTTGGTGTGTTTAACTACATACTTTAGTTTCCAGCAAGCAGCAAAATAAAGCCAACATGGAAGTGCTAAAAACTGCAGTTCCTCAAATGACCACACAGTGAATCAGTCCCATTAGACTCCTTGTGTTAAAATGCCCAACTTTACAGCGGAAACACACATTTACAGCCCTGTCCAAAAAGAAAAAAATGAGAAGAGCTTTATCAATATGAGCGTGACAGGAGGAAAATGCAGGTGGATGCTTGCAATGCGATTTTTAGTAAATGGGCTTAAACGTGTGTAAACACTGGTATGGTCCTTTAAAGGCAGAAACTTTTGGCATCATCATGTCAGAGGTGGAAAACAGAGGCTGTCTGACATTTGATTTTTATCAAAAGATGAACTGAGATATCGCTGTGTAACCCCAGTTTGACACTCTGCGTGTGTGTGTTTGGGAGGCATGTGATCTCACTGTTTCCCTGCGTGAGAAGAGAGACAGCAGAGACATACTGAGTCAGTGTTCAGCCATGCAGCCTTCTCCAAGACACACTCACATACCAGCCTTTTCCAACTCACACACACACACACGCACACACACACACAACAGGCTCCAGCAACACACACATCAAACTAAAGGAGACCATTGTCCTGTAGTGGAATACAGACAGCGAGGCTGGAGGCAATCTTCACAGGAATCTGCTTTAACACACACTGGCACACACACACATAAACACACACACTGCTCCACCCTCTACACAACAGTCCCTCCACTGCCACATGCTGCATCACCAGATAAAAACCAGTCTCTGCCTACAAATCCTTTTATTCGGAGGCCACTTGTGGCCATGTGATTAATGAACGGCACTGAGGATTCTAGCCAGCGCCGCCAGAGGTCAGAGGTCATCTCTGCTTGGGTTCTAAGGTCACTGCCACAATGTGGGGCACCACTGTTCTGTCCACTGTACGTCTCCAGGAGAAAAACCCACTGAACCTCATGAATATTACATAAAGGCCCTGCCATGACAGGATGGAGGGAAAAACAAAAGGGCAAGATTTCATCTAAGAGAGAGGGAGAGGAGGGAAAAGAAGGATGGAGGAGGGATAAAGAGGGTCCTGTGAGGCCCAACAAAGACAGGCTTTATAGCAGTGAGGGTCAAATGGGAGTTTTATTCATGGTTTCCCCCTACACACTGAGAGGAGCTCCCTCAGGACCCTTTAAAGCCGAGGAGGTGTGTGCATGTGTGTGTGTGTTCATACAGTTTGTCCTCCCGGCTCGTGCTTGCACTTAGGACAACCTTTAGTCCCCAAATATCCACACTTGCCTGCTCGCCGTGACAATCATACTACACAAAGGTCTTGGATGTGTGTGTGTGTGTGTTGGATCTGTCTGTGTTCCGTCATCTTTAGAGCCTTAAGCTACTTATTATCCCGGACGTCTAGAGGAGCAGCTATATGCTTTGCTATTTCCTCATGTCTCATACTTGCATCTGTTTGGGACAATTTAGCAGCAGATGTTCGGTGTGTAGCAGCCTGCCAGTGTTGGGGACATTCCTCAGTGGCTCTCATTCCCAAAGAGCTGACTGCATGTTCTTGAGCGAAGCCAACACAGAGTCCAATTTGAACAGGACACGTAGCTATGCAGGAAATTTTTAGAAATCCTTTTGGTTTTTTTTCCTGCACGTGTGAGGCACACTTGTGAAATCCAGCAGAACACTGCAGAGCCCTGGAGTGGGTGGACAGTGGAAGAGTGTAGGGTTGTTTTAACAGCTCAAGGGCAGAAATGCATGGAAGACAGAAGACTAGTGAGGCAGTGGTGAATGCAAAGCCGAGGAACTGGCATAAAACAAGCAATGAAAAAAATATTTTCAATATTTAAAGCTGCAGTAATTGATATCTTTTGTTAATTTAATGTCAATGGTTTCACTCATAATGAACCCACAGAGAATTATAACAACTCTGCAAGTCTCTCAGCTCTGCAGACCTTTAGCTAATTGTTTTGGTTCAACAGGTTGTAACAGGTTGTTGAGTGATCTCCACGAAGCAAATCATTGAGAAAATACCTTTAATATTTCAAATTTAAAGCTACACTAATCAATATTTTTATGTTAAGGGACTCTTTTGTAAGTTTTGGTTTTGCTACATTCCTTTACTTACCAAGAGCTGTCTCCTGCTGTGGAAAGCGACAACAATGCTAACTTTTTTCTTCTACTGTGGTTAGCATGCTAACCAGCTAGCCTCAGCCCATCTCTTTACTTTATGACAGCAACCCACTGTAGCCTCCAGTCTACCCTGAAGACACGGCCTTTCTCAGAGGGCGTATTATAACCACAACGATAGATGAAGCTCCTGTCAAACGACAATCACCACCAGCCTCTCCAGGGAAGAAACCACGTTCAGCGACAGAGAAAACGTACAAATTACCCTTTTAATGGATCAAACAACAACTGTGCAAATACTCAAGGTACTCTCCATAACAACTTTATAAGGTGGTGCTATTCTTATGTTTACAGCAAACACTGTAAATCCCTCCATTCTCATATCACTTTGATACCACTTACTCAAATGTGTACAATCCCTCAGATACTAATCTCTAATCTGCAAATATGTTAAACTGGGTAAACTCTAGGACAGCTGAAAGCAAAATAAAAAGAAATCATGCACAGGACAAACTCACACACACAAAAACAAACCACCATCACCACCACTACATCATGGCATGGACAAACAAGCACTCTTATTTGCTTTATGATGATTGCCATTTCCCTTGACATCCCCCTACCTATTTCCCACTATGTCTAATACGGCTGTAATCACCATTGTAAACCTTGTGTCATTGTGAGGACACATATAATTAAAAGAGGATTAGCAATGGACGGGCCCAGATGCCTTCTGCATGTAATTAACATTCAGACAATGTGGCGGGCATACAAAGAAAACACCTGTGTTTGCATTTTTTTGTGTGTGATGCCAGCGTGTTTGTCTGTGTGTATGTGTGTGGGCGTGTCTGAAGATGTGTATTGGTCCGTGCGTTCGAGAGGGATTAGCCTCACAAAATTCGGTCTGACATTAACCAATCAGGGTCCATTCAGGGGGATAGCCAATCATCCACAACAACAGACAACCTGCCAGGAAATGGCATTAAAATAGGCTTCATCTACATAGTGACGGCGGGAAACAGTGACAACTGCACATGGACCAGTGTCGGAGACAAAAGTACCCGGTGTTCATGGAGACTTGAACAATGTTTATGAAGTCTGTTTCTGAATATCATCATGAACACGGCTGTTTTATTTTCGGTTCTGGATACTTACAACATCTGTCCATTGTTATTGTTCATGATTGCCGAAGAAATGTCCAAAACAAGCCAAGCCGAGTGGGAAATTTGTGAAAATGTATGGATAAAATCAAAATGCAGCAAAGTGCGATTGAAAGAGATAAAAGAACATCACGTTCCTCAAATGAATACATGAAACAAATACAGATACTATATTTCCATCATATTTTCCATATTGCTTTTGTTCACTTGTGGTTTAACAGGCACTTTTTATCATTACATCATCTCAGCTTTAAGAAAAGAATTAACCATAATTTTATTTTGCTAATTTTCTAGAACCTAACCTAAAATTTTTGCTCCATTTGCAAACCCACAAACTTGGATGATTCTGACACGTCAAATTCCTACAGAGCACCAGCACAGTCACAGTCAGGTGTGTCAGTCGACCTTCGAGGAGTGAAAGGACAATTTTACTCCAAAACACACCATCATCAGACTGGTGTATCAGTTTATCCTGATGCCAGTGAGTAGATGCTCCCAGGCCTGTGGCATGGACGACTGCTGCTGCTGCTGCTGCTGCTGCTGCTGCGGTGTGATTACACTGTGATGTGATGCAGAGACGGGGAGGTCGCAGTTGCTCTTTCCTGGCACTGTGACATTAAAATGTGATCGTCTAATGGAATTGACCTTTCAGCTTTATCTCCCTATCATGCATATATGAAGAGGACGCGTTCACTGTGTGCGCGTGTGGGTGTATATGAAGGTGTACATATAAATGTTTCATATGGCGCGAGGTGGGCAGGCACATAACAGAATGTGTGTCCGCCATTTGTGTGTCTGTATGTAACTGCCTGCATGGATTTGGTTCTGTATCTTTGTGTGTGTGTGTGTGTGTGTGTGTGTGTGTGTGTGGAGAGAAACGGGCACATTTGTGTGCATAGTTAATGCCAGAAGGATCGTCTGGCATTACCCGAACGACCATGAGATGAGGTCGGAGAGAAAGGGCGCAGTGGAGACATGAGAGTGTGTCACCCTTGACCTCTGAGCCATTAGCTGATGGGTAAATACTGTCGCCCTGCTGCAGTGAGGGAGAGAAGCTGACTGTTGCTGAAACAAGTTACTTGCTGCTCTAAGTCCAAACTCTTGTCTGTACAAACTGGGCTTCCAGCCATGTGAATGATGTCAGACAAAAAATTGGAAAATAGGAAAAAATCTGAAAGAAATGTTTTAAAAGTAAATTTCTGATGACTATATATTAATTATTGTTGAGACAGACATCTAAAAATGCTAACTAAAAATGAACCAACCATATGCAATAAGGAGCTGCTAGCTTGAATGAGTTTCAGCTGTAGTCATTTAAATTTTAACGTCAGAGGGTTTTGCACCTGCCAAATATGCAGTTCTGAAGAAAACACTATAATAATTATCATTGTATAATCTAATTTGATACTGTTTCACTCATAATTTTCCCTCTGTAGCTGATGCACAAAGATGTCACAGTGATGCTACCTGCACAAAGTCAAAGTAACTTCAATATGTCATTAACTGGCATAAGATGCTTTGCATCCATAGCAACCAGCGTCAACGCCCCCCCGCCCCCAGCTAAGTAGATGGTTGAATGTGGATGTAAGGCACTTATGACTTATCTTTCCGGAGTGTTATCTGAGTGCTGGTACTTTTAGTCCAAAAGGTTTGTCATTACTGAGGTTTACTCACACCTCTATTAGAGTTAAAGTGCTGTAGAATTCCTTGAAGACAGCTTCTAGTTTCAAGAATAAAAAATAAAAAACAGACAAATGTTTGGAAATCCGAGGTTTACAGGCAACACTTGAATGTCCCATCCTCTTGTCTGCCACTGAGTGCTGAGTGGCTCTGACTGCTCTAAGAGAGCACTCTGCTTCTCAGGGCTAAATCACTCAGGACTCATAAAAAAAAAAAAGGACTTGCAGCTCAAACGCTGACAGCGTTAGCTGAGCAAACAGACAAATGGAGGTGTGGGTCGTGTGTGTGTGTTTGCAGGCCTACTGCATCGCTGCCATTCCCATCAGAACATATTCATCAATAATAAACTGCTGCATTAAAGTCAGTGTACATTCTACAGTTTACTGTATATTAAAGGTCCCATATTTTACACCTTTCCTGAGTTTTAACTGAAGTGTTGATCTCCATAAGAAGATATATTTCTGGTTTTAAGGACCAAAAACCATCTCAGTGTAGTTTTACATCCTCTCCTTCTGGCTGACTGTTTTCTGAGTGATCAAATAAAAATATAGCAGATATCAAGTAAACACTCAGAGAAACCAAATCCTACAAAGCTGGATGGTGTATGGATGCTGGATTCATGTATTTCCACTTGTGTTTATGATGTATTGATAATGTGAAGTTCAATCTGTGTGAACCAATGGACTCAGGACTCATGCCATGTAACTGCAGTGTTGTGTCATCCAACAAACTTTGACAAACTTTGCCCACTGTCATATACGTAACGAAGGCAAAGGTTAATGCGTTTTGGCAGAAAGTTGTTGACTGTACTTCAACAGTTTCAACTTCAACAGTAGGACAAACTTTGTCTGCCTTCATGTGTCTACCCAGACACCTCCTCCCCCCGTCCCCGAGGATATTACCTGTTGCAGCAGAATGTCGTCAAATCAAACTATGAATAAAGATCAGCCGGGCGTATCTCCCCACTTGAACAGTGTTTCTGTTTCTATTCCTGAAATGCCTGTCCTCCTAGACATAGATAGATGAAGAGAAAGGAAGAGAGGGAAGGACAGAGAGAGAGATGGAGGGAAAGAGAGAGCAAAGGGAGATATTTAGCTGTAGTCTGTCAGTCAAAGAGAAAGATGAAAAACATCAAATCCCATCAGCAGTGCATCTCTGCTGCATTCAACTAGAGTTAAATAACAGCAAACAGAGGAACAGAAGAAGCAGGAATGATTACATAAACCTGGATACATGGGGTTTATCCTCAAAGTTGAACTAAAAGTCATCCATCCATTCATAGATCCACAAATAAGGGTCCAGATAATAGCTGCAGCACGGACAGCACCCAAACATAATAGATTAACAGCATTCGTATCATAGAGAACATCAGTAGAGGTGATTTATAGTTCAGCATCATATTTCACCTCTTGAAGACATCACTGGATGATCAACATGGTGCTTAGTAATTGTGTTCACATTTATTGTGATATAATAGCAGTGGTGGGAATGTTGCTCTTGTGTTATTAATAGAGACTACTGTTGTGACACAATCAGCCCAAGCTGACCAATCACAGTTCTTGTGGCCATCACATGGTGTTTCTTTTCATCATATCCCAGATGTTTGGTTCCATTTCTGAGGAAAAGCACATCAGCTAGGGTGTTGCCTGCAGCAGCTGCAGAGACTACACACTTATAGCTGCCATAGCCCCTTAACACACAACTATAAATCCCCGTCAAGGGTTACTGCAGGAATATGACACCCTGAGGGACACAGTCACAGGCCTCGTCCAAGACATACAGGCTGCATGGGAAAGAGACTCCCCCAGTATTCCTGCCAGAATTAGGTAAACAAAGAGATGACCCACCCAGGACACAGTCCACATTGCTTCTCCTTAATCTCAAGTTTAACAGCTGATCTTTTCCAGCACCCTGACGTGAGCTTTCCAAAGGAGGCCGAGTGTGAGACCGCAGTACCCGGAGAAAACTGTGAACCAATTCACGGAAGCTCCTTACTCCTCTTTTAAGATAATTACAGGAACGTTACGAATGTTTAGACCTGTATCTGTAATTGCATTGCAGGTTCAGCATCAAACTTCATTCCTTTACTCACTAAGCTGTCTCCAGTGACGGAAAACAACGCTAATGCTAACTCTTGTCTCTGTCAAGTCTTCCATCTACTGAAGTTAGCATGCTAACCAGCTAGCCCTGGCCTGTCTCATCACTTTCCAATAGATATAAGATATCCTGAAGTTGATGATGTAGAAAGACTAAAACCAGAACAACATTACCTCTGCTCTGAGATGATGCCTCTCCATCTTTTCGTCCACCCAACAATTTGTGTTTTGGTGTGTAACTGCCCACTAGCATGGTTATAGTTAAAATGCTAATATCAGTCAACACCAAGAGAATCAAGAGTAGATGAACTTAATTTGGTGGTGGGCTGCAAACCCCCCCAAAAGAAAAGAAAAACTAGCTGAAGACAGATGCTCATTCTTTCATTTTGTGATTCTATTTTCTGCAAAGCTATCGATCTCATTATGTATAAAAAGTAAGAGAAAGAACCCAGACGAGGCACGGTGGAGTGCGAAGATTACAGCAGGACTGCACACACACCCAGAATTACCCTGCCTCCATGGCTCCAATCTATTTCAATTGGACATGGCTGCTGAATGTGTAGCATTGGCTCTTACACACACTTCTCACGGCCCACAGCCCATAAACAGAGTGGTGGAATGCATTCAGATTGGACGCACCCACCCTCACGCACGCATACACACAGGCACAGGTATGAAAAGACCAATCATAATGCCCCATGCTCGCGTATGTAAAGACACATGCACACTCACACACACACACAGGCCCACAGCAGACAGGAATCCAGACTATCCCCCCACACACCAGCTGTTTACTACTGTCAGGAGTAATAAAAACAACACGAGCCAGTTTGAGAAAAGCATTTGTGAGAGAAATTTAAAAACTATGAAACTCCATATGGTCCCTCTGTCTCTGTCTGTCTCTCGCCATTCAGCTTTCTCTACCTTTCCTGCTCCCTCTCTGCAGACTAAATGCAGCGTTGCATGAGCTCTGCTGAGAGATGACAGATCATTGTAGACGCTGACAACCTGTATAACACTCATGGCTTCGAAATTAGACTCAAATTTGCAGCTTTGAGACATAACTCGAGATGAATTAAGGCAAGAGAGAGAGCCAGGCGCAGAGGATGACAGCGATGTTTATTGAGTTTTTCCTCACATTATGGCACGTCACATTTAACAAGGCCTTATCACAATATGTTACAAGTGACAGATATTCTTTCAATTTCAGTTTTGATTCCTGCCTTGACTCCGATGATTCAGAGGAATTAAGTTACAGAACGAGGGAAAAGTCGCGTCATTGAAATGCAAAGTACGTATTCATTTTTTTCCCTCCTCCCTCGGTCCGTTCAGCGGTGACGACTTTAAGCAGAGTTGCATACCAGCCTGAGCCGCAGGAGGAGAAGCAGCAGCACTTGTGCTCGACAGAGGGAGAGACTGTTATAGAAATGTAACACATTGCCATCTGCAGGCAAGTCAAATCGTCAGGCGGGCAGGCACACACACACACACACACACACACACACACACACACACACACACACACACACACACACACACACAAGCAAGCAGATGAACCCACTGAGAGCGAAACAAACTTGTCTAATTTAATCAGAAAACTCATCATAGAAAAATAAATTGCACTCGTGAACTTGTTTATTATTCATTCATTCATTGTTAAAGCTGGACAAGCTGCTATTTTACACTGAGCAGAAATAAATGTGAGCGCCGCCTTTTGTCACTCGTAGTAGTGTGAACTCAAGAGAGCAGGCTGCTGATGCTGACTGGAGTGGACGGCCAGGGTGTGTGGAGTGTGCACTGCAGCTTCATGTCTTAAGAAATAATTGAAAACATGCGAGGTTAGTTGAATGTTTATTGATCCATGTGGGGAAATTTCTCTCCAGCAGCAACTAACAGCTTGATAGGAGAGAAAAGGAAAAAGACAATATCCTGTGAGTAAAATAAGATACACAACTTATAAATAAAAATAAAAGGAAAATGGAGGAAACTGCTGCAGAGCCACGCAGGAGATCAAACACACACAACCACCAGGCACAGACACAGTTACACACCAAGTGGACACATGTAGACACACACTCAGACACACACATACTTTCACACAGAATGAAATGAGAGCCATCAGAGGGCCAGTGATGGAAAGCGATGGTGACACCAGCCGTCAGCCAACATCAGCCCCTGGAAGATCGCCGTGACAACCACGACATCGACCCCTCCGAGAGATTATCGTCAGCTGCTGCCTCATGGCTACAGGGCTCACACACACACACACACTTTCACAGCCCACCCAACCTACTGAATGATACAGGACAGAACAGACTTTTAAATGAAGAACTAATCTGAAATCATGACAAAGATTTGAAAAGAATAACAAACGTTTTCTGCACAGACTTTAATTCTGATCATTATACTGACAGTAAACAAAACTGACCGGCCAATATCTGGGATTTAATGTGTTGTGTTTAAAAGTCAAAGAACCTGTCTACCCCGTTAGTGCGCGGTCACCCATTCATGGACTTTCTGCCATTAGTCTGTTAGCCTAGCTCGCTTCTGCAGTTTATACTCACAACCTTTCAACCTTTTCACATCTCCCAATCAGGTCATTGCTCATTGAGACCGACCTCTATCAATGAATCAATCAGCAAATCAGCTTTCCATAAAAAGTGACCAGTTGGTTCAATTGGCAGAAAGATCAAAAAGAAAAGGGAAGCTTCCAAAAATACAATCAAAGAAAAGTCTGAAAGAGGACGTGATGAGGACGATGAAGACAATGACAATGATTATGGTGGTGAAGATGATAACAGTGATGATGATTATTCGTCCAGGTGTCCATCCATTTTTAGATCTCTCAGTTGGACATGCCTGAAAAGCCTGTGAACGTGGGACATCCAGGTGGTGACAGTGCCTCAGGACGTCTCACCCTGTCTCTTCAGGTGACTCCAGGTAAACTGAGGAGGAAACTAATTTTGGTCGCTTGTAGCCACAATTTTGTTCTGTCGCTCATCACCCAAAGCTCATGACCATGGGTGAAAGTCGAAGCAGAGATCCGACTAATCGAGATCTTGCCTTCAGGCTCAGCTTCCTCTTCTTGACGACACTTTACGCTCCATCTTCTTCTCACTCGTGAACAATGAATGTACTTTAACTCCTTTTCTTGAGGCAGCAACTAACTTCTTAACTAACTTCCGTCCTTGACTGAGCGATCCACCATTTTCTTCCAGAAAACCACAACCTCTTAAGTGGAGGAGCTGTTTTGCCTATTTACTAAATCAGTTACGATGACCATGATGATGATGACACTGATGATAGACACAACGACAGTAAAGAAAAGGCTGAAGGGCTCGTGTTAATACCACTGCTGGCTTAGTGGTGACTGTTTGTGGAAATCACAGTTATCGGTGCCTTTCCTCTCACAGTATCCACTCCACTGTCACTGATTACACACATCACTACAACACAACTGCCACCTGCCTAATCATCACTATTTCAGTCATTCAGCATTCCATCAAAACTCTCAGTCGGTGTCTGTTTATGTAAATGCACTGCGTATGCATCTGTTTGTTTGCTTTGTTAAAAGGCAAAAGGCTGATAATTACATTTATATATGTACTCGACCTTTTATTTCAGAAAGTCAATAAATCAGAGACTTAAATTTCAAACTTCACTGATTGTCCACAAGCCAACTGATTTAACTGAATTTAAAGTTCTTTCCTGTCCTCATTTTTATCACCACATCCAGTCTTTTCAAGGTTGATGATAATGTACATTTCCGATTCAATTTCCTTTCATATTGAAATGTTGTGCTTTTAGACCCATTGTGACAATCACACTCTCAGCAGACAATCCTCAGCAGACACCACATATTTTGAATTTAGATTTTTGTCTTACTTCATCACCTTTGCACCAGTCACCTTTTTCCATGTTTTCCATCATTAATACATTTGCATCCGTTGTCTGTGTTAATTCCACCTGACACTAATCCACTCTGGAAAAAACAAAAAAAACAAAAAAAGTTGTGAATGGACTTTTTTTTTTTGCATCACTGTACGACCGAATCCACATGCAACGTCAACTCGTGCACTCACCGTCTACACCACACACATCCCAATATGCCTTGTGTGATGTTGAGCTTGTGGCACCGGTTTGTACAGTAAAGTGTGTGAACTGGGAGTGAACTCTGGAGTGTGCGGTGAGAGCCCTCGATGCCTATGGGGAAGGGAAAGAGAAAGAGGAGGCAGAGAGGCTCCTCTGGAGATAAGACTCGCAGAATTAATCCTCTTGATGAAGCCTCAGCCTTAGCCCCGCTCTGTTTATCTGCCATTCAAAGGCTCCAACAGGACCGGATGGGAACATGGAAAATAGATTAGGTTTCTCCTGTCTAGACACCACACACATACACACACTCACAGGAATGTGCAAACCCATAGTAACAAATGTTGACAAGGCAGATGACAAAGCGCGGTATGATTGAAAATAAGAAACTTAGAGGGGGCAAAGTGTTCCTCAGACTGCTGCTGAATGAGCGAATCAGCCGCACTGCAGCGAAACACACATCTGAAGAGTTTCACATTGGTCACTTTGTCCGAAATCTGACAAATACTCAAAAAAGTCCTGAAAATTTAACAACGAAATATGACATCTGTCATTGCTTTTTTTATTATCCTCTCAGCAGTTTGAGATGTTTGTCAGTGCCTCCCGAAATTGTGACAAAACTATCTTCTAAACTGCCAAGTTTGGATAGGCTTAGACACAAAAACCAAACTACTACCAAACAGGACGCAAACACTGTCAAAAAACAAAGGCCCCCTTAGGTGACCCTGACAAATTTGAAGGTCAGAGCTAGGCTTGGGTGATATCCAAAATGTAATATCTTGATAAAGTCCAGCCCAAATATCACAATATATTATATCATCGCTATGAGAACGTAAGGTGGGAAATATCAAGATATTCAATATTATCAAATATCAGCTCACTCAGATCTGAACAAAAGTGAACTCCGACCTGCGAGTCTGGCCACTGCCCAGCTCCAAACCTGCTGGGAGATTGTACAGAAACTGTGTACTTGAATTCTTCAGTCGTGAGCTTCACTTCACAAATGTAAATGTAACTGCCTAAATGTTTAGTTCTGGAGTGAAAACTGAGATGGATTTGACCTGCAGCAGCTTTTCACTGAGCTCACTGGACTCCACCTGGAGCTGGCTTGTCTGGCAGGAGGAGCATTTTACACACAGCAAATTAATAATTGTTTAACAGAGGTCATGATTGGTCAACAGCCAGACCACCAATGAGTGTGCTGGAACACAGGCTGACAGCGGGGGAAATATGCAGTGGAGTATGAGGAATATGAACAAATCCTGACTGATCTTGAAATGTACCACTACTACTCATGACTGTAAAAAAAGTGGGAAAAAATAACTGACGGATGATGGTGCCAATTTCGGCAACAGCTCAGAAAACAAAAACTAAATATTAAATCCTAGAAAAAGCATTTTTTTACTTGAACTATTCAAATCTGAAATTAGCAGTAGTGTCCCAGTTTTGTAGTTCAGTTGTGCTTTTTTAAAGCAACTTTGCATCATTTCCAGTTGGTGTAAAACAGTACAGTGGCCTATACTGGTTTCATCTACACTAACTGCACCGTCAAATGGATTTTTAAGTACATGTTATTTTGTAGGACTTCATATAATTAGGTCACATTTTTAGTCTTGTGGGCAAAGCCTTTGAAAACAGTTCCAAAGAGTGTGTTCCCTTCTGTTTGTATTTTTTTTCAAACCCCTAAAAAAAGCCTGGCAGGTTTACACACGTGTCATCAGAAAGAACATAGAGACACAGAAGTGTACAAATTCTAATTTTCTCACTTTTGGGATAATGCTAATCGCCTTTGATCACTTATCTTGTTCCTTTATTGAGATGATAAGTAGCCATTTTGTCCTGATCCATCACTGACATCAGAAGTAATTTAGTCAACTATTGTGCTCTTACTTTGTGTCGTGAATAAAAGGATTAGATTTCACTTGTTCCTGTAAATTCTTTAGAAATTTTCCTAGATTGCCCTTTTGTGGTGAGAGCACAGTTTGTTAATAAAGCTAGAAGAATAAGGAATTAAATATCTTTTTAAATGCATATAAATTGGTCTTCATCAGAGGCTGGACTGTGGGATGAAGGAGATTCATATGATATGTAGCAAAAAACATGTTTCCGAGACACAGGAACAATGAATGTTAGTGAAGGATCAACACAAAATCAATTTCTCATAGGAAATGCCACAAGCTCTTGTCAGTAAAACAGCCTGTCCAGAACAGTAACCTCCTCCTCCTTTTACTTTTTAAGCTCCTGTCTTTGTCTATCAGGCAAACTGAAGACAACAGTTGGATTAATGATATTCTTTTCCATTTTGGATCTGGCTCCAAGTTGGTCGAAAACCAGCATTTCTTATTAAATCATTTCTCTTATCGCTTTCTCTCTGGTTTTTGTGCTGGCAAACGCACAAAATAAATACAATAGAAGAAACAAACAAAAATCTTCCCACTAACAAAGCTACTTCACCAGATTCAATAAGGGATTTAGACGAATTTGCACTCACTTAACAAATCTGATCCTGGATTAGGGTTTCACAGGGTACCAGTGGACCTCCACCCTGCTGGAGGAGAGTTTGGAAGCTTTGTTCACCTTGTCCACAATTTTGAATGAAGCAAAAAAAAAAAAAAAAAAAAAAAAAGTTTTAGGATGAGAAGAGTCTGTGGTAAAGACTCACCAGGTGTACCTGAGGGTGAAAGCAATTTCCTGCTCACAAAGCAGTTGATGCTGCCAAAAGTCAAACACCTGCCTTGACCCGACTGACTGAGGTGCCACATTAAGGGCAAACATGGCTAAAAGTTTGAGTCTACAGAGTAAAACATCAATAATTTTCTGTACCTTGAAGCTAATACAGCACTCAACACAAAAAACTGCTGAAGCTAAGTTCAGGATCAATGCTCTGTCAGTCACATAACCATGTTTACAGCTCAAGCAAATATATAATTTGATTCCAGTTCGCTCCTCTACACAGAAGAGAATCAGCTCTGTCCAGAGAAAGGCTGACTGAACACCTTCACTTCCTCCACCAACCAGACTATACACACACCAGTGTGACATCACTGTTTCTTCTCGACTGAGACATAGACTCAGCGACATCGAGGGGACAGACCTACACTGTATCTTTGTTTATTTCTGTTTATGTACATTTATGTAGTCACTTACATAAACAGAAATACAGTTTTGTGCAGTATCTGCAGATACAGCGCACGTTGCCAGATGCTGTCGGTAAGCACAGGTTTGGGTCTTTCTTCAGGTATGATGATACCAAACCTGGAAACCTCACTGTGCACAGTCACTTTACCTGTTGTTTCTCATTTTACCAATTCTGTAAAGGAATTATACTCTGTAAATTACTGATCTTTAGAAGTGTTGGTTTTTTCAGCTGACTGTAGGCAGGTCCAGTATTTATGCTCCAGCTCCTTACACGATGCACAGACATAGCATGATATTGTGTCACCAGCAAATAAGCTTATTTCCTCAAATATTGAACTATTCCTTTAAGGGCTGATGATGTGAAATTTCTGGTTGAGTCTCTATACACTTAAGAATAAATATAAGGTTCCTGTTTTGAACCATCAAGAGTCTGAGTGCATTAGCCGAGGCCTGAGATGCAAAGTCACTAGACCTCTGTGTACGCGCTGCTTTGATGTTAGATTGATGCCCCTGGAGATATATGCATCCATTTGTCACTAATTGGTTGTCATGGTACGAGTCATTCGCTGAATTTGAATTTCTGCAATTTCATCAGGTCATATGTTTTCATTTGTCTATCAGTTCACAGCCATTTATAGAAATACATTTGGGTCAAATTCCACTATTTGCCATCAATTCAGAGGCAATTCTGTCCTGGTAAATGAAAGAGATGGAGGAGGGAATGTGTCTATTACTGCTGGTTTGGTGCTGAATGAGCTCCATATGTATTTACTGTCTGTATTGGTGTGTATGTGTGTGTGTGTAAGTGTGCAGGTGTGTGTTTCTGCTGTCCATGTGCACAAACGCTAGAGGGGCAGAAACAGAAGCAGAACTGAAAAAGAAAAAAAGAAATTACTGAATGCAATTTCTCTATGATGGTGTGTGTTTGTGTATGAGATCGCGCTTGTGTGTGTGTGTGTGTGTGTGTGTGTGTGTGTGTGTGTATTCGAGACAGCTGTGTGATGATAAATGCACTGATAGCCGATCTAGCTGAGCTTACACCCTCTAATTAGTTTTTAATTGACAGCCATTAAAGATCCCCATTCCCAATCCTGATTATCTGTTGCACAGAGCAGCGATCTAACTGCCCCCTTCCCTTCCTCTCTTATTTATCTTTTCTGCAGCTGATTTGCATCATTTCTGCCTCTTATGATATTGTACAATTTTTTCATTTATATCATTATATGCATTTATCTGACTTTTACCCAGAGGCATAACATTGAAACAAGACATCTTTGGTGGATATGTTTATGAGTACATTTTTCTCATGAACACACCATAATTAGATATTATATTTAAAAAGTGTCACCTGAGTGTTTTTTAGGTACAGCCACACAGGAGGTTTCACAGTTCAATTTGTAATGGAAATGACACGATACCAAAAGCCAACTATTTTTGTCAAAAAGCAGCAGGTCTAGAATCAGATTTTTTTTTTTTTGGTTGCTAGTGAGTTTTGTAGGTCAAGGAGAAAAAGCTCAGACCAGCCTAATTTCAGACATGGACTTATTTAAGTGTTGAATACTGTCTGGTCCACTGGCCCACATGAAGTACTTCAAGTTCTTTTTTGCCTGTTTTTAACACTCGGGGTCTTTTGTAGCACCAATAACTGGAGCTATTGGTTATGGTGACAGTAGTGACACTTATTAGTAGCTTTCCAGTAGAGTTATAAGGATACATCAGCACTCCTGTGATAGCATCTTAACAGAATGCATTTTCACAGCTGCTCCGCAGCCACAGAGACAGGAAGTAAAATCACAACATACACATAAAGACAGTAAATTCAAAATAAAACAGGAAACACAAACATGCCTGTGAGAAAGACACTCAAGGAGCAGATCGTGACAAGCATGTGGTATGAGCCAATTAAATGAGCCACTGATTGTGAAGTAGTAACTGGTTGAATGTAGCCAATATGTCACTAAGGTGTAGCTACAGACAACCACAGTAAGCAACAATGAACTCATTTTGAGCCTTTATTATTAGACAACAGTAGAGACATGACAGAAAATGAAGGTAGAAGGAGATGGGGAGCAACATGTAAAATAAGTCTCCTCCCAGACTCCAACAGGGGACGTGGAGGTTCATGGTCAGTCCCTTAAACCCTCTAGGATAGTTTGCGTAACATTAGATAGTCAGAAGTGGAATAGAAGTTTGGGTTGAAATGATTAGTTTAAAATCTGCCTGATCTGTTTCATAATCACATCATAACCGATATGAATGATGATAAAACCTGTGGAAACTACACTCAGACTGTTAAGCCTCTGTATCATTAAAAGCTACTGAGATATTGGACTCCAAAAAATGCTCTGCATGTAAAATCCATACATCTCTGCAGCTGCTGCTCGCTCCACGTTTCATCGTCTCAAAGAACGGGATGTTGACAAACTTGTTTCATCAACATACAGAAAGTTTCAGGATGACAGAATGATGAGTGCTGACAGGATCGTGACACTCTCTGTTGTTTGTTTGTCTGTGAGGTGACGCTGTCTGCACGAGTGTGTGCGTGCGTGTGTGTTACTGACACACAGACTGTCGAGCATATGTGATCAGCTTTCATCCCTGGAGTCTCTCACTGTGATTAAGCATGAGCAGCCTGGCTATTCAAACAAAGTGATGCCATGAATCCAGCATGTGTGCCACACCTACACCAACACAAACACACTGACCAGGGTGAGCGGGAAAAAATACATCACTGCTGTCAAATGAAATCCGTCTATTTCCAAACCTTTCAGCAACTAAGGTGGTTGAAAAACCCCAGACTCAGGAGTCTGTTGAGACCAGAAACGGTTAACATAGTTAGCATCTTTTGTTTATGTAGTTTGTTAGCTTGTAACTGGCAGTGGCTGACACAGTGTTAGTAGTTGTGCTTATGCAAACTCTGGCTCTCAGTACTGACAAGGTTTCAGGTTTATTTAGCCCCGCCCCCCGCCCCCACAAGTTGATGAGTTTGGTTCCTTAGGCTTTATGACACATGAATCTCTGCCTGTTTGAATCTGTTCTTATCAGGATGTCATTGATGCAATGCTGTTCCAGGGTGGGAATACTCAGTTGTGGTGTTGATTTTCTATATCAAAGATATATTAAAAACATCATATGGACGTTAACGAGGTTAAACACTTGATTTTCAATCTGAAAGCATGAAACTTTTGAAAAATGAGACATTAATCCCTTTAAGCTGTAAATAATGAATAATGACATGTTACTGATGTAAAATCATTCATGTGCTTTTTTAAAAATAAGAATTCAAAAATATGAGAACAATAGCTATTATAATATTAATATACTTTGAAAAAAAGGCATATTTCAGATCTAGTGCCATGTCTGAGTATTGAAACTAAACATCAACAGTTTTAACATCACTATTGGCCTTCAAAAATCAAACTTCAGAAGGCCTGAATATCACAACGATAAAGAACACACACAGTACAGTCAAACACACACACACACACACACACACACACACACAGAACTATGGGACGGTGCGCCTGAGGCCATACTGTTCCTCCTCTACAGTGTAAAGCAGTGTGAGGGTGCTGTACTGAGCCGCAGGCTATCAAAGCATCTGTTTATTGTCTTCAGCCCAAGTATCCATCAGATCAAAGAGGACGTGAACTCCATCTGAGTGACTGGCTTCTTCCCCAACTCCTCGCCAAACAGGCCACAACACCTGTGACACACATACAGCGCGGTACAGTACAGCATCCTGTACTGTGTGTTTAATATTCTGTTCAGGGAAGAACGGTGAAGCTGAGGGAGTGGAGGAGAGAGATGAATGATGGGGAACAGAAAGGAAAGGAAACAGACATTTAACTAGGAGGGAAGGAAATGAAAGGAAATGAAAACAAAAAAGGAAATGAAGGTAAATCAAGGAAAATCAAAAGACTGGAGAGAAAAAGGAAAGGAAAAAAAACAGAGGGGAAAGAATTAAAAATATAACAAAAGGAAAACAGGAGGAAAATGAAACAAAAATGGGAAAGAAAGATGAAGGGAAGGAAAACAAAGGGTGAAATATCACAGAAAGGATACACACATAGAAAGCAAAGGAAAAGAAACCCAATGCTGAGAGCACTGAATGTAAAACGCAAGAGATATGTGGAATGATGGAGGCAGTGTCAGTGTTGAGGTTCAGAGCTGTTGATGTGTTGGAGGGGTGGAGGGCCTGCATTATTAGAGGTCATCTCTGTGGATTACAGAGGCAGAGTTCAACGCACAACGGCGCCGTGCAATTTACCTCCATGAAAAATAGATGCAGCCGAGGAATGAAGTGACACATGCACTTACAGATAGGGAGACGGACAAGGGGCCGGGTAGTTGTGAAAACAAACTGAACAGCCCAGGGAGATGATATGGTGTGTGTGTGTGTGTGTGTGTGTGTATCTGAAACTATCAGAGGCAGTGCTACGCTGATATTTCTATTAAGAAGTGCTTCAGAAAACATATAGTCGACGATAATTTATTTATAAACTAGCTTCATTAGAAAAACGTATGTTATTAGTAGGGGTGGGTGAGCTGTTATCGTGGATAATCTTACTTTGGCATATGATCTACTTTTCAGATGAAACATGCAGATCCTGTCATTAAAGTTGCAGTTTGCTGTTAAATGTTAAACAGCTAGCCTGCTAACTGGAGCTGGTGACGGCAGTTCTTGTTCTGCTCTGCAGCCTCTGCAAGCAACAACTGTGCATCTATGCTTTAGCCCCTATTTTTTAACTTAAAGTAGGTTGGAGAAAACTAAGTATGAGAAGAGATCCCGAACTTTTCCTTCAGTGCATTTATTTCACAGCTTCAAGGGAAATATTTGCATATATTCAAGATTTTCCATTCGACATAAAGAAAGGCCTCAGATGTTGTTCGTTCGACATGACTTTCGTTTTTTATACTTAATAAGCAGAAGAGTACTTGTCTATAATTTATGTTTAAATAATGTTGCAAACTTAACATTTCTTTCTACCTGCTGGGTCAAGTTCTTCTTTTATCTTTGTAACAACAGGATGATTGATTTCATTCATTGGTCCTTGGCAGTGCTTAGTCAAAATGATTCGAATCACATAGAAAAAAAAAAAAAAAAAGCTCAGCTTCAAATCAAATCAAGTACATGTGGATTGGAATAAGTGTTATCCAACATAACTGCCAAACTTGATACTGTACAGGTTGCATCTTCTAAAAAGTCCATGGCTGGCTGGTCAGTGCTTTTTCCCACAGCAGCTAAATCGTGGCTCCATTTAGCTCACATATCTTATATCACTGACCTGTTTATTACAGTCGGCAATCCTTCACTTAATCTCCAAGCAACACAGTGAAATGTTGTATCTCCTCCCAGGCTAATTTGATTCAAGGTGCCATATGTTGACTTGTGGTGATTCTGTGCCACCCACACAAGGACATAATTTTCCTCCTGGGAGACTGGGAGCTTCTGTGGCTCGACAGCTCCAGACTGTCCCCTCCATCATGAAACTGTCAGGCACAACACCAGCTGATGATGTATTCTTCCTAATCCGACGCCAATTCCAACTGAGCTGCAGTTTACCTTCGCGCATCTGTCCACAAAATTGCCATAAGTCAATAAATACTTTTTTTTTTTTTTTAAATCACAACTGCCCTTCCCTTAAGTGACCTGTAATGGCCAAACCCTAAAATGTATGAGTATCTGCGCATATCTATGTGTGACCACAGGGCTGGCTGAGGCGCCCGTTCTCCCTCCTGCTTTGTTGACAGAAGATAATTTGGTTTTGACAGCAGATGCTGCCTGTCCTCTCCTGTGCCCCTATTAGAGGCAGAGAGGTATCGGTTCTGACAAGCAGTGGAATGTGGAAAAAGCTCCCTGAACAGAAACCATTCTCCAGCCTCTCCTCTCCATTCACCGACCCAGCAGGCAATGCAACTGCTACAGCAAATGAGTTGCCTCGCTTTGCATTTCACCCTCCTGTTTTTTTAGCATTTGATTTTTTTTTTTTTGTCACAGCAACAAAAGGAAATGGGGAGTGATGTGATAACACGCCGAGATGTCTCCTGTTCGTGCTATCTGCAGCCGTTTAGGAGGCGGCTGTGACAAGATAGCGAGAGGAAGATGCATCATCTCAATCCAGCTGCTCGCTACTCATTCAGTGTTGGTGACTGCACCAAAACAGAGTGGTCACATTTATAGTGTCAGGCTCTATATATGAAAGCACAAAATGTCCCATTAAGCCACTACAACTGATATTTTTCCTACTTTATACAGGCGCGCATCATTCCACACTTTAGGCAGCTTAAGTACAGACTGAGTTTTTACTCTTCATCTCTTGGCCAGCTGTCCTGACATTTGATAACAGTTTTTTTGGTTTAAACCCAGACAAGTGTCTAACTAATGCTCACACACACACACAAGTAGGCATGTGCATACACACACAGACACACAAACTTAGAGCCAATCCCTCAGGTGAAGTAGCTCCTATATCCTTTCTGCCTCCTTTTAATATTTCATCCCCTGACTGGAGGCCTCATGTTTTATTGAGCCAGTCACTGCTATCGGAGGGGATGTACTACATTATGCACCATCATTTATAAATGACCGCCAATCAATGTCTACCCTTACACATAACACTCACTAAACAGGCTCTGCTTGCCTCCCTGCCACCACTGAGCACCCGTGCACATTGATATAAACACCTTCTCCAGCCCCAGACATTCCCAACCTGGCTCAGGGAGATGAATTACATTTGGCTTAATGAAATGAAAAGTTAGCAGAGGCAGCTCTCACATGCTCATAATTCACATGGAGTGGGATTTCAGTTCACGCTGGTTTAACTTCTCCCCTCCTAATGTGAACTTTAGACATAAATATTTTACTTTGCTCTGTGTTTCTACACTGTTTCGCTCATCACCACACTCATTTATGCACACACACACACCGCATCACAAACACACTAAAAATTGAACCCACAGGAGGTGTGAATGAGGAGCAACACCAAAAAGTCTACAAAAACATCTCAATACATCTTGTCAGTGACAGAAAGGGTGATTTAACTCTCGACAATTTTGTTTGCTCCAGTTAATGTGAACTCCTGACAAAACTCTCTTGCTCTGCCATGCTTCTCCACACTCACACACAACACAGACACACACAAGCACGCTGACACTAGGTGATGGCACTTTTAGTCTCCATAACTTGGCCCTTGATCACTGTAATCAAACATAGGCAGCATCAGCCTGAAGCTCCCGTAATTATGGGCTGCTCAGGCCCCCTGCATGAGGAGCGCACACGCACAAAAACACACAGTGGCGTGCACCCGCACTGCACGTGGGTAGGCAGTCGCAGTTTCAAAAACATACAACTTCACACATACACACACACAAAGACACACAGGCCTGTGTGTGTGCGCTCTGCTGCGCGCTCAGCACAGACGGAGCCTCGGTAAAGGACACTAATGAGTCCAATGAGACTGAGGGGAAAACAGCTCCTGAAATCTACACCACAGTAAAACACCTCAGAGAGACTGAGAGGGAGCAGAGGGAGCTGGAGGGTGGGGGGGGTGTGGGTGGGGGTGGGGGGGTGTGGGTGGGGGGGGTGGGGGCTGGGAGGGGCTTCAGAAGGCAAAACCACAGAAAGAGAGAAAAGGAAGAAAGAGGAGATAAAGATAGCGTGAAGGAGGGAAAACGAACTGACAGTAGCGATGCTGGTGGTGGTGGGTGGTGGGTTGCCAGGGCCCTAGCGGTGCTGTTGCCAGCTGTAACCATGGTAACAGGTTCCCATGGTGCTTGTGTGGTGCAGCCGGTGAGTGTCGGTTTGGGGGGTGTGGGGTGTTAAGTGTGTGTGGAGGGGGGGAGCGGGGTAGCATTTCTTTTTCCTTTTTTGGCCAACGTCCCGCCTTTATCAGCTGCCCGGCAGAGGAGGGCCTTATGTAAGCTCTGTTTTAATGATGCTGCCTATAAAAAGATGTGGTCTGGTTACATAAAATATCATAGTTTTACGAACACAGCCTATAAAAACCGGGTTTGTGAGCAAGCGACACACTCATTGGATCACTGTTCCAAAGGGCCTGCAGCAATTCATTGGCCTTGATGAATAAAAGCCCTGGGCCAGTGGTGGTCCAGATCTACAGAAGCCCAGAGCCAATGGCTTAGTCTTAGCTAGTTTCCAGCCAATGGAAAGCCTGGATGAATGCAACCCTCTGGCTGCCTGAGGTCCTGCAGTGATGTCACCATCTAGTGCCATACGCCATCTCTGAGGGCAGAAGGAACAGCCCATAAACAACAATGGCTAATTAAATGCTTTCAAATTATTCAGTTACTAAGTGGGACGGCTTTGATCACTGATGATATGGACCATTTCCTGTGTGATAAACCTTGTTTTTTCTATTCATTGATTCATTGATTATAACTTTAATAGCCTTCCCGACACAGTTAGAGGGATTTGTCACTTTGGATATTTCTACATAGCTAATGTTAGCATAAACAGCCGTTAACTTACCAGTCTTGCCAATAGCTTCAGCCATTGTTGCTTTTACAATACAAGAGCTTATATACATCATCTGAGCAGCTGCTTCTTCAGGGCAGACTCAGACATTACAGTGACTCGTCCATCCAGAAGTTTGATGCTGAATTCACAACGTTTCTTCTACACTTGTAAGTAAACAGCTGTTAATACTAATATAGCAATAGCAGAACTAACAAATAGCTCCTTTATAACAATAGATCAAATGACAATTTGAAAAACAATGTTACAGCTAGAAAGGGGTCGCTTGTACTGACGAAACCTACAGACAACTCTCCTGAGTCATTTGAATCTGCAGGTTCCTTCAAGTTTCAACTCATGATTTTGCTGTCCTGCCCACAACGTAACTGTTCTGGGTCACCCGCACCATCTCAAAGCATCAGTTTTGCCACAGCAGACTTCTGAGAAAAACCTCTGAAAATACACTGTACATAACCAGCTCAGCAGCAAACAGCAGACAGATACAGATAGGCAGGTGAACATATTGGAGCATTGAACATCTAAACAGCCAGATATTTCCCCCAGGAGTTCGTAGAGAATAAAAACAGAGATAAATGAGGGTGAATATTGGACTTATATTCACCATTCCACATGAATGATGATGTTGCTCTGTTGCTGCTGGATGTGTAAATAAGCAACGGATTGCTAACAAGTTCATCATATCAGCTTTAAAAGGTGATATTTCAATGTTGTGTAGACAGTTTGTTTCCACTGCCCCCAGGTGGATAAAAATATCAGTTATTGCGGGTTTAAAAAAAATTGAAATGCTGTTTGTCAAACAATGTCTTTATAACTTTTGAAATATGAGTCATCTTTTTATAAAATGCTGACTACTGGACCATCTCAACTCCTCTGGGTCCCAAGTACAAAGTAATAATCCTTAAGATTTTTATGTTATGAAATCTATTTATGAGTAGGATATTTCTGCAATACATTCCATAATTAACTCTGTATATGCAGGTGGCAGACTTTAACTGACAATGTAAAATTCAGTGTTGACTTTCATCTGTTCGAAAACATTGTGACAATGAATTCTATCAACTATCTATTCTGACTTTTCAATGGATGGATGGATGGGTTTAGAAAACACTGGACTTCCTCTTGCAACCAACAGTGTCGTTGTTTCTCTTCACCATGACTGTTCAACCATGTTCATCGATGTATCTATAATGATGAAGGTCCTCTAGTGCAATATCAGCTCCTCTCAGAGCTTGTATCAGAGGGTATTACCTACCGACCAGTCAGCCAATTTAGGTGTACTGTACAGTCTAAAAAGACCGAGAATAGCCTTTCATCATTGTGGCTGCTACAGGCTGTAATGTCAACTGCTGGTTCTCAATAGTGATGCTTTCATCGTAGTGGTTTGTATACATGTATGTATGTATCTTTGTGTGTTTTGCCTCCATCACTCACTGGATGGCAGTTGGGAGTATGTTTGCTCACTGGTCATTAAAGCAAAGCCAGAAACTGCAGAGTACTTGCCCACTGGGCCCAAGACGCACATATGACAGACTACTCCACATGGAGAGAAGCCAGCATGTCTGGTTCCACTTGCATGCATGACTGTGTATGGACAGAGTCCAGTTTCTTCTGTGAAGCATAAAAAAAAAAAAAAAAGCTAGTGGCAGCAGCAGCGACCACCACTGGGGAAACCAGGGGAGGGAAAACAATTTATTAGCTTCAAAACAGAGTGTCCATCATGAATGCGTTGGGGGAGTGGTTCTTTTGTTAAAGGCAGTGGGGGATTTGTCTACAAATGAGTGCAAAGGGAGAAAGGTAAAATGTTGTTTTCACTTAATTTTCTTTTTAAAATGATGCCTTACTGGGGGAAGGCCTGTTCACTGACTGTACCAGAACGACAGAGACTTCCTGGTCCCCACTAACAATCAACATGTAATCATCACACAAAATAAATTTCTCTAATTGTTAACACCATTAATACCAGGGATCAACAAAACTTCACCTCTATTGGATTTTTTTGGTGGATACTGAAACCAATATTTAATAATAAAAAAATCCAGTAACAACATATCCTCTAATATTTCTTTTTACACTTTTGCAAAGATCCTGCAAATCTGGTCTTTAAAAAGTTGAGCTAAAGATAAAAATTGAACAATAAACAATAGAAATCAATGTATTCTAAAAAAATAAAACTGTAAATTACAGCACAAATAAAACACAACTATAGGTTGAATTTACAATATGACCAGAAATATCCGTAAAATTGCAGCTTATAAAAAAAACATATTGTTGCAACATACAACATGGCAATCTGTCAACATCTGCAAGGTTTAACAGAAATAAACATAAATCTGTTTTAAATCTTACCAGAGGTTCACACTAGAATAATTTTCATTTGGCTTATTTCCATAAACATCCTATGCAATATTGAAAAATAAAGCAATAAATAATTAACTTAACAAACTCCATAATTTCCATCCAACCATTTTACCAAAGAAAAATGTAGATATTCGATGACAAAACCCTGGATTATGTTCAGTGTTTAGTTTTTTTTTTATAGATCAACTGATCAATTTATTTATTTATTTTTATTCTCGCTTTCTACAATATCTTTGCCTGACAACAATGGCATGGTTATGTTTAGGACAGAAGGTAAGGTTTAACAAATCAACTCTGGTTAATTATGGTTAGGGTTAGGATTGATCATTATGGTTAGTAAACTCACAAATGTTAAACTCCGGCAGGCATACGACCCCACCCCCACTTCCACTCTGCTACATAAAGGGCACACTACCTCACTACACTGGCACTGAACACTTGTGAGGTATGGAGTCATGCAATATCAACATAGTTTCTAAGATACACGCCTGATAACATAGACAACTTGGCCTCTCATCAGCCAATAGTAACATCAGTCTAACCCTTGCACTGTGTGCTTTGTTCACGGTCCCACTACCGGCACCCTCCACGGCTCTGCTGAGCCTCTGATGCAGGGCCTGATCCCTGTAAGGCTCCTGTTTACTGGGGGTCAAAACAATAGGCCACAGAGTGTAGGATATCACACTGACAAAGGTGACCGCTGCGGAATAAGGAGGATGCATCATGTCTCTGCTGTGGAGCGAAGCGAGACACCACAAGCACACACCATGAACACTACGCGCATTCAGCCACAGTCCAATTGGACATATGAAGAATGAATTATTCCTGCCCATCTATGAAATCTGGGCTGCGTGTGGGCGTTCGCAGCTTGCCGCAGGCGTGCTTGTAAGTGTTAAAATGTGTATTTATGAACTGTGTTAAGGACGGATCACAATGTGAGCGAAAAAAAGTGAGAGGAAACATTATTTGTGGAATTTATAGACACGGCATAGAGCTTTGTCTATATAGAGTATAATGGAACTGATTGAGTTTAATGAAAGATTAGAAAGATTATGAATGAAGAAATCCATGACAAAGACCTGTACTATAGCATCTTCAGCATCCTGCATTTTTTGTAAGATTCTGTAGGAAAAAAACCTGCATAAGAGCAAATCATAGAAAGAAGCCAATTGGCTCTCACTGTTCACTCCAATGGCTTAAATGCATTTATTTATATGCGAGCATTAGAATGAGGCATAACACCTAATTTGACAGTGAAATATTCATGAGGAGCTCCTGCATGTAGCATGTTTAATGTCAGCGGTGTGTCTTCCTACTGTAATAAAGAGATAAAAGACAGACACACTGTACTGCACAGAGGGGGATGGGAGAACCACGAGGGAAAGATGTTGCTGTGCTAAAAAAAAGAAGAAGAAAGAATAGAATCTGATATTATGCATTATAATGATGTTAGTTTGGCAAAGTGGCCGCAATTATTCAAGCTCCTTTGTCAGCACATATTATTTACTCTATAATGGCTTTAAATGCCTTCATTTTGAACAACACACAGGTGGAGAGAGGCTGAGAAAGACAGAGGAAAGGCTGAATGTGATAGGAGAGAGAGAGATCTCCAGTTGTTATTGTCCTTGCCTGCAGATGCGATTTTTGCCAGGATGTAATTTGGGCCGATCCATCAGAGAGCAGTAATGAGGTCTAATGTTAGAGCCCACTGTGTCCTAATGACACCTCGGCTGTCCCATCGCCAAGCCCACTCGTTCCAGCCGTAGACCCCTGCTGGGCTTTGGGCAGCTGGGACTTGACACCTGACCTTTAGTGAGACAGCCCCCTTCATCACACCCCAAACCACAGCAACGGGACGAACCCTGGTTTATGAGTTGGAAGGCAACTTGGCAGATATTTCAGCTGGTCAGTGATGGAGAGGATTCAGCTAGTATTTTATCAGTATTCCTTTTCCTTTTGTTTCCTACAGGGTTGACTACATTAATATATATGACCTGCCTATTTATTAATAAGTCAAGTTCTCCCAGGCATTGCCTGATGACAGGTGGTGACATAAAGAGTCTCTCAAGCCTGAAATTTCATTTAATTTTCTTTTAAGATCATGAATGTATCAAAATCGAGCCAGATATTCCAACCCAGACTCTGTGACTGTAACATCAGAGAAAGGAGTTTGATTACCATCTCATGACTTTACCAACAGAATGCATTTTGACTCTTTATGCCGTGCTGTGATGGACTGGTGAGCTGTCAAAGGTGTATCCCACCCTCGCCCAAATGTCAGCTGGGATTGCCACCCCACGACCCTCACAGGATAAGCTGTACAGCTAATGGATGCATCAATAAACTTTTTATGCAGTGCAGGCTTTCAAACGATCCTGACTTCAGAACCACGTTTGAAAACAGTTTGTGTTGCTCTCGGAGCATTGCACCAGATAACCCTATCTTCTACAAATGATTTTTATACTACCAAACTGATTAGCTAATTCTGTTTCTTAGGACTCATAATTGCTGCCTTGATTATGTTCACTAGCAAAGTTTCTTCAGGGCACGGAGCGTTCATTTGGTGTATGATGTGGAAGTCATAAAAAGGTTGCCAGGGTGATGACCGCCCCACAAAGCACAGGACTTCGACTCTTTGGTGAAATTCTGCAGAAGTACACACATCCTACTTTGGGCTTCATGTCAACAGTGACCATTTCAATATTTAACCAGACTCCGGCCTTCCATCAAGTGCTTTGAGTAGGTTAAAGATAACTATTGAAACATTAATCAAACTTTAGCTATGTAAGAATATTTTGACACTTTGAAAGGTTTACCAATCAGAAATATTACAAACAGAATTATAAACACCATTTTTAGGATAGGATAGAGTGGCAACAGAAGGCTTCAGAGATGTTCAGTTTCTACACAGCCACTTTTAAGGTGGTGTACTTCCAAGACTGTGATGTTTCCCACAGTGAAACCAAGTTACAATGCTTTAAACTGTAAACAATAAACATAAGTGTATTCTTTAGTTGCCGAGAAGGGAAACGGAAGAGAAAATAAATTGAGTGAGTGAATGTGTTGAAGATTCCTTCAAAAAAATAATGTTTTTGATCACAAACATTTATTCTGGCAAGCATTTCATTTCCTCTAAAATGCATTTGTCAAAGGAAATAAGTTGTGAATGACTGTAAACTGTAGGTAGATGTAATTAACAATACAAACAAGAAACAAGAAAAATGTACTGCAACTAATTGTGAAGCTGGTGCTGTAACCATTTCTGCATATAATGCAACATTTTCTTACTTGGAAACTATTACTGAAGGAGTTGAATAAGCAAGAACTGCAGTATCTAAGGATAAACAATAGGGAGATGGAAATGACACAGGTTTAAGACAATGGAAGCTAAAAGCATTTTTACCACATTGACCGCATGTTTTGGAACAAAGACGTTGAAAAAAAGAAAAGCAGGTCCGAGGTTCAACCCATGATGTCGTCCAGCGAATTCATTTGAGATGAGTAAAAGCAGCAGCTAGCCGAGACCTGGCACCCTGCTAAATGCAAGGCTGAGCTCATTAGGACTGGCCCAACATCACACACACATGTGCCCATACGCGTGCACACACACACACACACACACACACACACACACACACACACACACACACACACACACACACACACATACACACACACACACCAATCTGTCACTGTTTTCACATTAAACAAGCAGAAACACACAAAAAAGAAAAGCAGAAGGATAGAGACAATGCTGGGAGAGAAAGTGAGAAATGTGGAGAGCAAGAGGAAAGAGTTGGCAAAACAGCAAGGATCACACAGGAATGGTGAAGGAGCGATAGCGAGAATGACAGACAGAGATCGAGTGAAAGACAGAGAGAGAGATACAGACAGAGAGAGATGGAAACAATGAGAGGAGAGACAAAGCAGGTGGCCTGGGTAATTGCCTGGGGAATATAATGAATGAGCCACAGTGCGTCTGACGGAATAGGAAATCGTCTCTATCTTCTCATTCCCCTCGCTCTCTCTCTCTTTCTCCCTCTCATTATCTCTCGCCCTCTCTCGTTCCACTCCTCCTCTTATCCATCTCCTGCGCAGCCTTTTAAACATATCTCCTAACCCCATCTTTCTTTCTCGCAGATTGCCAGCATTTTCTTTCTCTCAACTGCAGAGCTTTTACCACCTTCTCTTTCCTCTCAACTCCACTTGCGCTGTTCCCCCTTTGTTTAAACATCAAGCTCCCACTTCATCTCGTCTCCCCTTAATCCCCCAGTGGCCTGGACAACTACACCCGTTCTGCCCAAATATCTGTGGGATATCACAACTGACATTGTTAGTTGACTAATAACCAGTTTGATCCAGCAGCTACAAACTGGACCAATCGGCAAATTATGCAGAGTTCAATTTACAAGTATCTCCAGTTTTCAGTTCACACTCATGAATTTTAAGCAAAACTTTTTATTTCTATCTAAATTTAATCTTTTTCGTCGATAGACTAATTGACTAAGCTAATTAATTATACTTCTGCAATGACATATGCAGGGGAGGATGTTGTGGGTCACCGTAGCTTGCAGAGGTTTGCAGAACAATGGAAGTGGACATCTCCCAAATGTCAAAGTGACCTCTGGACATGTCAAAGCTGATTGGTTGAGCCCATAATGTCTGGAGGTAGGTTTGAAACAAAGAAGAAAAAAAAGCAAACTCTAGACTGAGCATGTTTGCCTATTTGTAGCCTGGACATTTCCAAAACAGTCACCGTGCTGTTCCAGTTTGAAGACAAGAAGCAATGACTAGCAAAGCAACCATTCCACTGGACCAATCAGGAAGCTTCTTGTGATGTCTCAGTAAACAAAGAGTGATTAAGGCCCATATGTACTGTTGCAGAGATGCATATCACAAAGTCTGAAAACCCCCAGCTTTCTAGGGGCTCCATGTCATCCAATTTTTGTACATTTTCATAACTGACAACCCAGCAGTCAGTCCTGCACTCGACAGCAACTGCACTGGTGTTGTGGTTTCAAAAAGGGACGGGAGGAATTTCAACAAGACCAAGTTCTTAGACACATGTGGCCATTGCCACGATTTTAAACCACCATGGCAAGTCTGGTGATGCAGTGTTTGATATTTGCAGTGTTAATTGATCCCTTGTACCAATGACTACTTCCTGTTCAGAATTCCTCTCTGGTGATGAGAAGGAAACTGCTTTTAAAAAAGTATCTAAAACAAGGCTTTTCCAATGTGGTTCCGACACAGAATATTTTTGCAGTCTTTACAGTCGTCTTACATCTGACCTACTGTTTGGAGGAGTGAGCCGTCTGTGTGCAGGGAGGCGTATCTAATAAAGTGGCCAGTGAGCATGCTTGCTATATCACCCATATACAGTAAACAGGAAATATAGAAGCTTAAATGTTCACAATTCAGCGTGAGTTTGAGCTCGGTTTCTTTCCTCCGGCCTCCTGTCAGTGGTCATTGAGCAGCATTGTGAACGAGTGAATGGGTGGACGGATGCCAGTGGCTGCAGGTAGATAGAGGACAGAGTCAAGACAGATAGGGAGGGAGGGAGGAAAGGATGGAAGGATGTGTGGGCTGAGATACCAAGAAGACGGGAGGTGGTGGTGGAGGAGAGACAGATAGTGTCACGTCTACTATTCAGGCCCGTTTGATGAGATGCCTCAAACGACTGAAAAGAGGAAAGACGGGGAAAGTAAAAGAGTGAAAGACCCCTTTCATCACAGCGACTTGTGCCACAGAACCCTCCCATCGCCTCCTCCTAATCCTTCCCTCCTTCTTCCTCAACCCCCCCCCCCCCCCCCTTCCCTGCATACCCCTACACGAATAGATAAAACACATTCAATCAGAGAGAAACAAGCGCAGGGGAGAAAAATAAAAGAGAGGAGTTCAATCACACTGGCGTTCCTCTCTCTATTTCAAAGACGGGGATCAGGTTGGGGGGTTGATGGGGGCTTTGAGGAGAGTGTGCCACTGGGTTGATACACACTAGGGCACTAAAACCGAGGAAACTTTCATCCATTCAGCTTCATAAGATGACGTATGCATTACGAAATACCCAGGTAACATTATAATAAATAATAAAGAGAATTCTCACAGATGGAATCCTAACCTGTTTAATTGATACAGTGTTTCGTTTATATAAAATAACGATCCATCATAAAGAAATAAAACAAAATTATAATTGCATTTAAGGATGCTAAAGCAAACTTAATTACAATGTATAATGCATAATGTTGTGCTAAGTGATGCAAGCAGAGAAACAGTGACGCTGTCATGGATAGATGATACAAGAAAACAAGACAGAGAATAATCTCAGAGGTCCTTTATGTTTCCTGCAATAAAGTTACCTTAAATCCATTAAGATGGGATCAATAAGTACAAAGGCTTAATGCACAAAAATGGACTTAATGAGGGCCACAATGCTCCTGCCTTCCTGGTCGACCACTCTGTTACTATTCTGTTGTCGCTCTATAAGTTATAATTCAGGTGACAAGTTTCTCATTTCCAGGTCATGCTGTCACAGTTTGACCGTCAATTAATATACAACTGTACAATTATATACAATACATTTAATATTAAGTAATGACATTACTTACTAGGATTAATACAATTCTCTTCTCAATATCTAATTCAGTAATGGCTAAAATGTAACTTTTATGGTTCATAGCCAACTTTAGGCTCGTGAATGTGCTCTGGTCTGGTTGAAGCTACAGGTCATGGACATTAATTAGACTTCCACTAAAACTGAGTTTCTGCCTTCTCTCTCAAACAGTAATTACAAACATTAAGTAGATCTTTGGGGTTTTCTTATTTAAAACTTAACTCGCTCACTACTAAAGTAATTGATAAGTTACAATATAAAGGAATAGATAAAAATAAATGAATTGTTATCCAACCCCCAGCGCCAGAGAGCTCCCCTTTTATTCACTTGAAATGGCCAGGCTTTGGGAAAACTGCCAGTTTTCTTTACCTTCACAATTATCAATCTGACATGGAGGCTTCACTTTCTCCAGCTGTAACGGTCCTCTCTCTGCATCTTGTGTCACACGTTTGTTTCTTTCTTCTTTGTGCTTCATGGCTTGCCGGCAGCTGGCACCGGCTGGCTGGGCTCTTTGTGTTTGTCTCTTCGTGTTTGGGCTGTGCAGGTTCCCTTGTGCCTGCGTGGGTTTCCACCAGGTGCTCCAGCTTCCTTCTAAGACACGCAGAAATCTGTAAACTGATGACTCTAAATTTCCTGTGGGTGTCAATGTAACTGTGAATGGTGGATATTTTGGGTAGTAATTCATATTTGGGGAGGAAGGGGAAATTCAGTATGTGGCCAAGTGGAACTGAAGTAGCATATTAAGTTAGTAGCGTGTAACTCTAACATAAAGTCTAAAGGATGCTCCTCTGTCTTCAACAGAGGTACAGTGCATTCCCTTCAACAGGCCTCGCAGGCTGACTGTACTCACCCAGAGTGCAGCTGCCAAACCAGCAGAGGCTGGCAGTCTGGGTAATAGCCGGCTGTGGTTGTGTCTGTAGTGCTGATGTGTTAGCACTGTGGTTAGCGGTCAGATTGAAAGCTTTAGCAGCCTGTTATTCTCTCAGCGAGTTGAACCATAAGTGGGCGGCAGTTGGAGAGCGATGGAGAAAGGAAACCCATGGTTATGCCAAAGGGGGGAACGGACACAGTGATTTGGGTGGCAGTGATGATGATTTTTCATAAAGAACAAGCAACTGTGGCTGGGTATTTTGGTCATTTTTTTTATATGGTTTGAGTGTGTATGTGCATTTCTGTGTACGGAAAAAAGCCTCTACACAATAATTGTGGACAAACACAGCAGATTTGATTGGATCTGAATCTCTAGTGCAAAAAACAGCAGCTCAATATCTATCAATCAAAAAGCCCAGACATATACCAAACACACAAGTACCTAAATGCACACACACGTTTACACAAAGGGTCTCAATGGAGTAAATCTGTGGTTAACAGGCTGCTATGATACCACCATTCCATTGAAGATGAAAGGTGCATGAACATGCAGAAACACAGTTTTATTAAGTCATGACACAATGAGGAATCGCGTATTCACCCACTGCTGGATGTGCAAACCTTAACCATCTTTTGATACTTTGATATCATTTCATTCCAAAGCTTTGGTTAAGACGAACTGTGTTTTGACACCGATTTTGAAATGTATACTGGATTGATGTGTTAGCAGGGCCAGCAAGGTGAGACTGTAATGGAAGTCATCACCAGAAACATTTCAGTCTCCCAAACAAAGGTTGGAGGTTGTTTGATTAAATGGTTGGGATAACTCTATTTTGGAGTTACTTACTGGCAGGAATGGTTGTTTATGAAATGAGATCACATATAGTGTGGACTCTGGATAGCCTCTAGTCATGAACAAGTCGTCTTGTTGGATTTCACAAGAAATGAACTGATGTCTGCTGACGTGTTCCATGCCAACATAGTAAATGAACAGACACTGAGAGTCTCAAGCAGTGGCTCCCAACTAATGTAGCCTCAGGACCTACATTTCTTCATAGTTATTGAGTCATGATCCTCACAGAGCTTTGTCAAGTGCTGTGTCAGTAAATTTAGTAGTAGCTCTTGTTTTGGTAAGGTCGACTTACAAGCTCATGGTCCTCTCATTTCAAAATCGTTGGTCTGAAGAAGTCTGGTTTTGGACACATGAATCAAACTCGTGAGGATGAAGGATGGGGCTTGATTTTGAATTTTCCTGTTTGGAGAACTAAGCTGGAAAGAAAGCTGAATTCATGCTATGGGCTAAGGCACATCACCCAAACTCAATGAAGTCAGGGCTGACAAAGGGTGCTGAAGAAGGGTTACTGCTACAAGAGCCATTCCAAAATATGGGACTCGTAGATAGAAATACACAAACCTATTGAATAGGTAATAGGACACTCAGAGCCTCTCTCTGCTGTTCTTGTGACCCCTCTCTCTTTGAAAAAAATATGATTCTCCAGTGCAGAGTGGGTACAAACAGCCCTCATGCTGGGGCACAAACTAATCATTAGCAAATGGAAGGTGCTATCAGCACTCTGAGTAAATGTGTGGCACAGGCAGCCTGGCACAATAGAAGCCTAAGATAGCGTGTCATTCGGCTTGATGATTGGGCTAGAGAATAGTTTTTATACAAAGGACAGGCGTTTCATATCAGGGAACCTGATTAAATGTAGACAAGTCGATTGAGAAACACAGGCAGCTGTAAGAGCCAGCTACAGGTTTTATAGTACAACTACAGCAGTTTGAATAAGGCATTATTTCATGTTAGTTAATTTGTTGTTGTGAGTGATGTATCCTTCCCACCTAAATCATTTCCAGTCAACTTGGAAGTTGCAGAAGCGGTTGTTAGGAGCAATTAACTTGATATTTTTCACGATGGACGAAATATTCAAATTTTGAGCTTTTTCTGCAAGATGACTTACAGCAACCTGCACAGCTTTGTTGATGAGAAGTGCTCTCAGTGCCATATTTGTGGCCATTTGTCTGTCTCTAGCCATGTTTCCATTGCAGTTTTGCACAAAATAGAGGCAATTCTTTAGAAAAGTCAACCAAACACAATTGCAAATGGTCTATGTTTTCGTAGAGTTATGTGAAAACTCATTTTGCAAAAACGTTTATTGGAAAATGAATAATCCACAGTTTCCTCTGTGATGAAAATAATGGACAGAGTTTTCAAATAAAAACTGAGATTTTAAGTGATATGGATGAGACAAAGCAAGCAGGCTATATAAACTGTGAATACAACCACGTTTACAATATTCTTGGTCAAGGCATTGTATGTTCGGGGAGTTTCATGTATGTACAAAAAAGGTTGCAACTCACATGCTCAGAGAGGTGATGGGCTGCACTAAAATTAAAAACCCAACAGAGTACCCAACCAATTTACTGCAAACCAGTTTGGTTTGTGTATCACCCAGCCTGGTGCCGGTTGCGTGAGATTTCATCAGGGAACCTCCGGTGCAGGAGGCATGAGTGATTGTACAGCGCTTTGGAAATACACACCTCACCCCCCCATCCCCTCACCAAATGGAAGGCACACGCTTGTCCTGCCACCCTCAGATAGTTAGAGGGATTGAATCATCTGAAAGGAAAGGCCAGAATTGCACTGCACAACCTGACTGTTACTAACCCACCCCCCGCTGTGTATCTCCTCCCACCTCTGTACAGCAAAATTTCACGTCACCAATGCAGCATCGATTGCAGATGAGGGGAAAAAAATTTGTGCGTCACAAAAATAAGATTTTGCTTATTCACATTATTCAAAGATGCCCCCTTCAAATTTAACAGCCCTCTGTTAACACTGATTGTTTGATGTGAAAGACACAAGGAAGCTTTGATCTGCAGGTTACAGGAATTCTTTTGTGAATTCACTGCCTGCCTCCATCCGCAGCCTCAACATACTGTAAATGGCGTTGGAAACTGAGGTGAGGAAAATCAATATAATTCAGCAGATTACAACGCAGTACATGGAGGCCGGCTGTGTGTGGAGAATACCACTATCTCTGTCCTGCTAATGGCTGCCTGCCCCTTGAATTCTAAGAGTGGAGAGACAGGGTACAGAGTGAAGGTTTCTCCTCTCCTCGATGCCAGGATACTTAGTTACTTGGCAAATGCAATAGAGCGCCAACACTGGCTGAATCAGTGAATCAGTTATTGGAGTATTTAGCTGAGGTTAGCCTTTTCTTAATGACAGAAGTACATCTCCAGGGAGTACAGATGTAGTAGTACCTACTTTTATTTATTCACTCTTTCATTCAGTCACACACTGAAGAGCTCTTGTTTTATTTCGTCAAATGAAATGGCATCTTTACTGGCTTAATGTGATGTGTTGTGGAAAGACGTGTTATAGCACAGTGACGGATTATTCTAAACACTAAACTAATGGAATATTAATTAAGAGGAGAAAGGTATAAGATTTAATAGGAGGGGCAGTAACATTTATGGTAGTTTTATTTGCTTGATTTTACTTTCACATGTGTTCATGCAGCATGAGGGCATGTAATGCTCTGTCCACACTGGCCTTTCAGCATTTTTTACTTTCAATTATTTTTTCTTTTAATTTGAACTTTTAATGATTTGTTTCAGTTTTACTGAAACACACCTGTCCTATCCAGCAGCATGCTTTAAAGCTTGTCCTACACTTTATGCTTACACATGTTTTTGGGTTTTTTTTTTCCTGACTTACACATATAACTTTAAGTGATGTGTCTTTATCACCAGTGTTAAAAATGTAGTCAGATGTATTGTATTGTGCTACAAAATGTGAGTTTATGGACATACTGAGCATACAGATGAGCAGAGAGAGAGAAGAGAGGAGTTTATTATGCTGCAGGAGAGGTTTGAGAAGTTTTTATATTTTCATAATTCTCCAGTATAGAAACTAGTGACAAGAGCTGTCGAAATTTAATGTAACTGACAAATACTGAAATTGACCACACTGACCTCTATGATCCATGAACGATTCAATGACAAACTTTGTAGACTACAGTCTGCATTTGTATCGACAGAGGTGAAGTGCTAAGTCGGGTAGTGTTGGATGGCAGGATAATATTAAAGTGTACTGTGAGATGGCAGACTGGTCATTTTTAAGACAGAAGATATTTTGCCTTACCATTTATACTGAAGTAGCAACATGTTAATACAGTATATCTGGCTGTAATTAGGGTTGGACTACTAATGTTTTTGGTTTTTAACAGGTCTGTTCCCAAAGAGCTTTGCTTTATTTACTTAAATAATGTCTGACATGCAATCAAAATAACAGTTTATTAATTTCCTGTTGATTGACTAATTGATTAATCAATGAATTGGTATAGCTCTTGTTGTAACAGGTCATTAAGGGCAGTATTAAAATCAATGAATAGGCCTGCTTTCTAGCAATATGGTATTTACAGGAATTTTGCAATGATTTGATACCTTGACTAGGATTAAAAAAAAAAAAAAAGAAATTCCCATATTGTTATTTTATGTGTTAATCTAGTCAATCACAATGTCATATATAATATCACAAAATATAACATTTACTGTTACAGACATTTTCAACCTATGAATCTAAAAATATTGTTATTAGCCCCTGTGCTCTGATCATCTTCTGGTAAACCACTGAGTGCTGTTTCATAGTGTGTGCATACTATTCTTTGATGAACACAGTCACTTCCTGAGCTTTGTTCTACCTGGCTGTAGGCTTCCTCATTACACGAGTCGATTAAACCACACTGCTCTGCGGATGGATCAGAGAGGACGGATCAGGATGCGGAGGGGTGGAGCCAGTGAGGCGGAGTGGAGATAATCAAACACTGTGTCTTCATGCCTCGCTGTGGCTTCTCTTATTAGAATATTGTAATAGCACTTCTTATGAGATACACTTTACTGCTGACTGATAATGCTAAGACAATGAGTACACACCACATGGAGACACAATTACATTTAAGACCCTAGATGAGTCTGATGAAGTGTTTGATATGAGCAGTGTTTCTGTTTGCCTGGATTCTGTGGGTGCATCTCCATCGTTCCAATCAGGAAACAGCAAATAGATGCACAATAACAGTCAGAGGTTCAAGCAACAAGTCTTTGGCTCATCTTTGTGAGATGAACATGCAGACCAGACATCTGTGCAACATGACAGGACACAAAGTGGGCTGTAAACAAACTCAACTTTGCAAAGTTTTAACTTCAAATCCAACTTGGATCTAAAATTCCCTGCAGTTGTTTTCCCGTCAAAATAACGTCATCTTACAGTTTAATGCAATTCAGTGCAAGAGCACTGCAATAAACTGCACCTTTGTGAAGCTGATGTTTTGCTTTTGTCAGTTTTTGTTGTAACAGACTAAGACTAAGGCCATAGTTTGTGGTGTTCTTCTTTTTATTATCAATTTATTTATTTTCCAGATCTTGCTCTTGTTCTAATTTTAGAGACCTTGTGAAGCTGTGTGATGCCGAGAAAGCTGAGGATGAAACAGGCATCCACTTGTCTTAAGGTTTTGTGGTCAGACTACAATTTCCAAGAATCAAGACAGAACTTTTACAACCAGCATTGCCGACACACACTGGCCAAGGATCAGTCATCTGGAGTTGCCTTTCCATGCTTCTTGGGAAGTGTAATTCACAGCTATTCACCACAGAAACCATAAAGTCGAAGCTACCTGCCAGATGGAGACAAGAGCATGTACCTCTACCAATCAGTTAAAATCAACTCTGGGCCGGATCCGGCTCCAACCCAGATCCATTTTACTGGCGAGTCCAGACTGTGGACGCTAAGGAATGGGTGTTGTTATTTGGACCTCATGGTCAGTCTGTTTTGCACCTGGCCCAACCTCGGTCAAGATGCTTTTTGCATTCATATAAGTAGGCTACAGTTTAGCTAATTTATGAGAAAAAAAGTGAAAATGTTCAAAATCAGCCTGTTGAACAAATCTGTAGGTTCCTTTATTGCCACCAGAACTAATTAAAACTGAAGTTTATTCCAGTCATAAACAATTAGGGAAAACAACAGAAATGTAATTACTCCCAACACATGACAACAATAACACCAACAAATGTTCTAGTGTAGGCTGAAGTGACAGCTTATCAAAGCCTACCCTCTATACAACACATTTAACATGAAACAAAAAGTATGATATCTTTACCATATTAACGCTAAGTGGCATCTCTAAACATACATTGTATAATTACTAAACATTCCTCTGCTCCTGAACTAACTTTCAACCACATTCCAGTAAAACATGATCACAGGCTTTGGAGCTCATAAATAAAAAATAAAACCTTCTTCCTGGAGATAATAATAAATAAGAGAGAGCCTTTAATTTGCACTCTAATTAGGATATACACTGTAAAATCAACATAACTGAGAGTGCACTCACAGCTATAGCAAACAATCACTTAATTAGTTATCTGCTCAGCCATGTGACATACAGTGATGCTGGATGCCAACAAACACAATTTCTTTCTTTTACAGAAAGCTACAGTTCCTACCACATATCTGGCGGACCAGCCCCCGCCCCCGCCCCCGCCTCATGGCCCCTCTGAGTTCTGCAGATGAAGATAGCAAGGTGACAGGGTGGCCGGGGAGCGAGGCAGGAGGTTGAGATGGAGATCAGGTTTTTATAAATCTCATTTCTGCTGCTGATTTATCAGCTCGCCCCGGTCCCTGTCAGCCACACGCACATGTGACCAGCATGGCAAAAGGCTAACTCATTAGTCTGCCTCATCACAGTGGGAGGTTTAGCAAGCGAGCACCCACACACCAACAAGCACACACACTCTTCCTTTTGTCTCCTCCTCTTTCTTTCCTTCCTCGCCTATTTCCTACCCTCCGTTTTTCCAATCAGTCTCTTTCATCGCTGTTCTTCCTCCCCTCATTTTCTTTTCTCCTTTCTTCTTCATCATCTTCCTCCTCTCCTCTTTCTTCACATTCTCCAAGTCTGAGTGGTGGCCTCTCCATCCAGGATTTAATTAAAGCAGTTTAAATGGCCAGGGGTGATCCTCATCATGTCATCCCCTTCCCTTTCTCTCTTCCTCTGGAGGTTAATATCAGACTAATCCACTCTTACCCCCCCTAAGCCCTTCCTCAATAATGCATGGCTTCTCTCTGGCCACCTAGAGTGTCTGCCTCTTACAGGGCTCGCATTCATACTCTCAACCATAGTCGCATTCTTATCTTTGTGTATGTAATGTAGGTTGTATAGACCTACAGTATGTCGCTGTGTTGACACCAGTCCTGCTATTGGCAGTTTAGATAGGGGCTCTATTGTGATTGGTGGCCTGCTTTTTTTACGCCGGCAGGCTGCTCATATGAATGACAACTGCGGGATCAGGAAGAGCAGCTCGTCTTGAATCAGGGTTTGAGATGATTTGCTTGTAGCAAGAGAAATCTGTCACGTTGCAATGGAAAAAGAAAAAAAAATCTATTTTGAGTTTAACTCTTAAGCAATATTCTTTTCTTTCAGCTTTCTAAGCAATATCCTTTCAGTCGTGCTTGCTTGCTTAAATTCTCTTCACAGGTTGGAGGCAGTTGAAAAAAAAAAAAAGGTCCTGTCAGTTGCTCTGTTGTAATTGCTTATTTCAAAAGCCACAGCTCCCCCACAATGCATAGGAGCAGCTATTCACAAAATTTGAATTAAGTGAATGAAAATACCTCTAGGTGCTTTTTTATGTAAGTGTCTGTGGAACATCGCCAGCTCTGGATGACAATCTGCTATTAAACCAAGCCACATCTAATGACCTTTTCACCAATAGCTGTGCCTGTGCCTGTGTGTGTGTGAAAGTGTGCGTGTGTGTGTGGGAGGAGAAGCAGGTAGTCTTGGGCTGCTAATGAAGACAGGGATATACACGACAACTACCAATTAAAGTTGTCAGAACCACAGTGTTTCCCTGAGTTTGACAGTCTCTTCGCACAGCCGCTGATTTTCCTTTACATGTCTTGCAGCGCAATTAGAGCCTGGTGGGTGTGGTTGGACAGAAATTACCTCACGTGCCATTGTCTTTCCTTCCATTATGGATTTATAGACGCCATTGTGTGTGTGTGTGTGTGTGTGAATGCAGCAGCAAGCACAGCACCCGTCAAGCACACATGGCTCCGGAAAGAGCACCACAGCCACCAATTAAATACACACTCGGGTTCACATTAATGCCAGAGAGGACACAGATGTGCGTATGTGTATTCACACAATATCACACACCACAGACACGCACGATTTAGTCGAGGTTATAATCTTTACCCCCGCAACCCGGTCGTCTCTGGTCTCCCTCTCAGTAACCATGAATCATCTCCTCAGAGAATTAAAAGACTACGGGGACGTTTCATTTGCTAACCAGCATGGCTAATAGCCACTTCAGGCCTAGCCACAGCCATAAATATCATTTCATGGCTGTTCTACATAATTTATGATAGTGCAGTTGATAGGAAGCGATTACCACTTTACCAGACTGACCTTACCCTAATTAAAGCTTCCGATTCACATTATGAGAATATATGATCAGGGTTAGACTGACACTGGGACGCTGGAGAAGTAAGAGTATACACACACTTTTCAGTTTATTAAGAACACCTCGCTAAAACTAACAGTCTAATCGAACAGATCTGCAGTAGCTCCGACCTTCGTGATGGTTTCAGTGTTCAAACTGTGTTTAAGAGGTGTTGATTCAACTGTAGCATCATTATAAAGGCTGCAGTTTGTGGTGCTGTTGAATCGTATTGCAGCATACAAAGATCGTTCAGCCTCTGATTTGAATGGGTTGAACGAAATAATAGGAACACCTGTCAAGTTAATGCAATGCAGTTCAACAGCGCAGCAGACTACCACTGATGGAGGAGGATTTATTACAGGACTGTTGTATTAGACTGTATCAGTTTTAGCTAGGTGTACCTAATAAACTGACAACCGAGTGTACGTACAAATTTCTGCGTCATCACACACCATCTCAAATCAAAGTAAGAGTGTACCACTTTGATTTTTTCCCACAAATATGAATGTTCTTATGATTTCTCTTTTTGTTGATAGTTCCACCTCTCAAAACCATTTTCCCCTCTATTCATCATAAATTGTGAGATGCAGTCAAATCTCAACCAATCCACTAATCATCAGCAACAATATGTCTCCATGTCTACAAATTCACTGCTGTCTAAGCACTATGAACAATAATTGATAACTGAGCAATATTGATAATTGTGTTACAGACAGCACATGTTAAGGTCTGGGATACATTTGACAGTAAGAAAACAGTAGAAGGAGAAATGCACAGGTGTAAAGACCTGAGTGACTTTGACAAATGCCAAATCATTATGGTTGCATGACTAGGCCGCAAGCATCTCCCAAACAGCAGTGCTTTACAGGAAGACAGAAAAACAAACTGAAAGAAAGAAAGCTGGAATTCTTCCCACAACAGAAATTATTCCAATTATTAGTCAGAACTACTGTGAAAAATAGTAGACAGCTCCCTCTTAAATCAGCCATGTTTGCAACAACACCAGGTCATGACAGGATATCAAACACAGGCAGCAGCAAACTAAGATTCCCTTTATACAATTGTGCTTCTAATAAAACGCACTGAGCTTTATTCAGAAAACATCCCAAAATAGTGCTGTCATGTTTAAACCTGTACAATCAAACAGGTCTAACACTTGTTAACAGCCAAACAAACTTTCAACTTATACGTTCACAAAAGCAGAAAAACACACAGGGTCTTTGTTGATCTTTACATTTACGTTAGAGACCCAAAATAGGCAATAATGTCACCATAAAATAGCTTCAAAAAGCTGGTGCCCTATAATCAATAACACTGCACTTCTGGAACTTCTTTGAGAACAGTTGCTTTAAGTTATCTGGAAGAATTTTATGGTCCGTCACAGTCAGTTTTGGAGAAATGTTCTGCTTACGGCCACAAAAACACTTGGGTCAGTCCTGTTTATTAATTCATTTCTGTTGGCGTCACAGTAAAGCATTTTAGTGTCAAAGTTGCAGTGGTTTTTCCACACCAACAAGAATATAACTCAAAATCAAAATGGTCAAATTTAAAGATACTGAATGTCAGCGCAGAGTACGGTCAATCCAAAAAACAAAATCCCCATGGTAAACTAAAAGAGACATAGAAAATGGAGTGAGGAGAAGGTAAAGGTCGAAATGAAGACGACAAAAAGGAGTGAGCGTGGAAGAATTTGGAGGGGACTAAAAAGTATGTGGGTCAGGGTGAGTCTAAAATGAGAATAGAAGAAGGTGTGAAAGAACAGGATGAAAAGCTTTCAGCGGGTGATTTTGCATGTGTGTTTTAGAGAGAAAGAAAGAGAAATGAAGAGAGGATGCTGAGTCAAGATGAAAGCATAGCCTTTTGGGAATGAAATAATGGTGACCAATGCATTTCCTCTTGGCAGGAAAGACCAGTATAGGTATTTGTGTGTGTGTGTGTGTGTGCTTTGAAGCACAGATTTTTGAAGGGGAATCACTGACTTTTTTTGGCAGGTTAAGGGTTGCAATGAAGAAATCTTAAAGTTAGAGTTACAAGTTTATGCTTAGTGTTAAAGTCATTTTGTAAGTTAGTTGCTTGAAGGCTAACAGGTTGAAAAATGTTGACTTTGATATCCTGAAATCTTGCAGTTTGATGTCAGTTCATGTTTTATCGTTTCCTGTCTGCAGACAGTTCCACTGATGTAACACACAGGAGCCCTGGATATTGTAAGTCATAATGACTGCACATTGATTTGAACCTAAATTATTCACCCAGCACACACAATGGACCTATTAAGAGAACTGGAAAGTGTATTTCCAAGTCAACACCCCATCTATCTGAATAAAAGTTGAACCCATACGTCCTATTTAGACCCATAACGAATGAACATTGGAGTCCTTCTCTGAACTAACTATGCACAAAAATAATTTGTATGCAGCTTTATGTGACATTTAACTTTTATTGGACCCAAATGCTCAAACTGTGATGATACAAAGATTTCAGTGTATTCACGAACGCTTCACAAAAGGCATTTTGTGGTTTGAAGCCACGTGTTTTATGATTACTGTGTATGAGCAGCAGTTTGACTCTGGCCTCTATGCCAAATACCTCACTGCTTCCTGCTTAGTCAAGTGGTCTTTGTCTTCCAGATTGTGCGGCCAATAACAAGATTATTATTTTCTTGAGCAAGTACTGCACATCATAAACATAAAGATTGTGTTCATGTTTGCTGAAATTGAATGTTGAGTTTTTGTTTGTTTATTGTAGTAGTACTGCAAAGTTTTTAGTCAGAGACCGACCACAGTACAAAGACACTAGTATCACTTTTTTACAAAAATACAGGAAGTGCATCACAGTGTGGCTTCTCATCCAGTGCAGTTAGGATTGGACAGTCATTTAATATCGTCATGAGGCATAATGGTGCAGAGTTTTTATGCCTGAATGATAATTTACAATTGACAAAAATCTGTTGCAGTGTGAGATTTGAAAAATGAAATCTTGTGAATTCAACATTAACTTGGTTTGGGTGAATCTCTTTGAGGCGGTTACATTCTAATATAAACTCTGGTGCAGCTTTTACAGTTTTAACAGTAAGAGGAAGAAGTTCTCTGAAGAATATTAATACACGGCTGCTTGTTTACATCAAATTCCTATGGGTGTGTTTGCACATACACTGTGTATGTGTACGTCAGTGATAATTTATACATGAAATAACCATGTAGTAACATCTGTGCGACTGAGAACGCCGCAGCACTCCAGTAAATGCAGCACTCTTCAAATAGTTGATTTCCCTGAGTTTTTTTTTACCCACGATGCATCTAGCCAAACATCTCATGATTTAATACAGACTTTCCTTGGATTGTCCCTTTTGTAGGATTCACACTATTCTGCCAGTGATGGTCTGTGTCGCACAGTGGTGGTAATTATTATATGTGTGACAATACGGTCAAGAAACACGATGAGCTTAAAAAATATGTTGCATTGTTATAGATTAAAATAGCTCCGCCTCCACCAGCTACAACAGTATGCTTGAGTGCCCTCGTCTTGGAAACGCTGATCCATAGAGCTACTATTGGTCAAAAGTTTGCCTTGAAAGCTGCGGTAATCAATATTTTTATACTAACTATGGATGACACAGAGTGTAATGTGAATGTACTCACCAAGGATTTTCACCAACTCTTCAGTTCTCTCCTCTACTGGGCTACTTCAGCTTATTGTTTTGTTTTTACTGCCTTAAACTTTTTGTTTTTGTTCAGTCTCACTCAACCATGTTTCCAAAAACCCCAGCCCTAACTCCCAATCAACTGTACTCTGCTCAACACCAAACAAAAAAGTGGAATATTTAGCAACTAAAAATATGACATGGAATATTTTTTATTTATGTTCTGCTACTTTCACTGAAGTATAAAATCTGAATGCTTCTTTTACCCCACAACCAAAGCATCATGGCAAGGGTCCAGTGTCTTGCCAGCATTTACTCAACCCTAACTGAGCTGGAGTGTTCAAGTTGACTCCAGATAAGCATTGTGAACACACTGAGCACTGCATGGCATGAGCAGAGGGGCTTAAGACCCCCAGCTAATTTTCTATTTCAATCACAGGATGACTGAATGCTTGCCAAAGTGCTGCACAAACTAACCCCGTCCAACCCAAGCAGAAAGCCACATTATCTTGTCACTTAGCACATCCAAGGACATGCAAAATTCATTTTTTGACATCACTTTAATTCCCACAAACCAATCACTGTAGTCACTATTTTGTGCTGTTTTGTGGTATATAACAGGGCCAGAGGAGAACAGTGTATTATCTTTAAACTACCAGGTACAGAACATGATACAATATCTAGTTTATGAGTCCAAATTCTTACCTTCAGGGGTTGCTATGACAACTTGAACGATGCTGGCGGTGTGTGTTGTTGGCGGCGGGTGGGGGTGTATGGGGTTACGGTTCCCTCCCAAACCTGGGGTACTCAGGATAAACGCAGCCAATCAAAAGGGGATGTGGAGGTAATGAAGACTAAGGCGCTGAGAGGCAGGGAGCTTTTAGAAGCCGCCGTAATGCTGAGCACTTCAGACCTGTTCTCTCTGTCTTCCACAGCTCGTCGGATTAGCTGGCCTAGTCTCTATGGAAACCTTGCCCCACATGCAAACACTGAACACACACACATCGTGAAGATTTTTATTTCCCTCAGTTCAAAAAATGAAACAGGATAATTTAAGTGCTACTTGTGATTTCCTGGTTTTTTGACATCGCTTTGCCTCGTGGATGTGGTTATGGAGTCATCAGCTCTACTGAGCAAAAAGAGGCCTGACTGCGGCAGACAGGCACATATATAAAGTCTGACTGCTCAGACCTAATGCCTCTTTCTTCAGTGTGCTCCATGAACTAGTGCTAAAATGTTCTTAGGGTATTTGAGAAAGAAGATACACAGTCAGGGAGCGAGAATGTGGCCTATCAGCTGAGGTATCTCACTGCAACCAAAATCTACAGGCTCAATTAATTTCTCACCTGAAGGTATATTCCCTCTCTCTAGGGTTGATCCCTTCTCATCCGCTGAGCACTGTAGCCAATAACCTTCGCTTTCCCAGTATAAGCTCCAGCTGAAGGCAGCGGTTACGTTGGAGAGGAAGTGCAGCTATTTGGAGCCGAGCCAGGGGGGCAGAAAACATTCACAGCATCTGAGAACAAACATGCAGGCAAAAACAAAGCACATAAAGTATTGCAGGGGAGAGGTAACATGCACATGCTGGTGTCGGGTTAACATCCACATTTAATGATATTTGGGACAATACTGAGCATTTATTATTTAAGTCAGGACCACCCACCTCTGATGTGATACATTCATGACGGTTAGTGTGACCCTACACAAATCTGGTGCTAAGGTCACATTTTGGTTAATTCCAGTAAAGTTTGCAGTTTTTGTTTGTTATCCAGAAAATATGTTTCAAAAGCTCAAATTAAAAGTTCCTTACTGCTTCAAACAGACTGTATCAGTCAGAATTGAGCATCTCACCCACTGCGACAGATCTGATTCACATCTTGATACACAAACAACAATCTGCTGCAGCTGAACGTGTGCGTTGTGCCGTGATTCAGCACAAAGTGAATCAAAACTCTGAACATTTCCATGGTTGTTTTTTGTATATTTTTGTAAGCGTTTAAATTGTTTTACAATGTGATATATCTTCTAACTCCATATATGACAGCAAGAAAGTAGGATGTTATTAACAGTTGAACAGAAAAAATAACATGTCTACGACTGCAACAGTTAATTTCATTACTGATTATTTCATGATTATTTGACTGTTTGTTCTAAAGAATATCATAAAGCAGAGAGCTCAATGTGATGTCTTCAGATTGTTTGTTTTGTGCAACCCAACAGCCAAATACACAAATATATACAGTTAACATTAACATGATAAAAGAGGCAAATCCTCACATTTGAGAAGCTTAAGTCAGTGAATGTTCAACATTTTTGCTTAAAGGTCCCATATTTTACTCTTATTTTATGTTTTCTTTGAAGTGTTGATATTCATAAGAAGATATATTTGTGGTTTTAAGAACCAAAAACCATCTCAGTGTAGTTTTATATCTCCTCTCTCAGGCTTCTCTCTGGAGCTCCAGTAACAACAGGTCAGTCAGCCAATCAGAAGAGAGGCATCTGAGCCCCTGGGAAAAAACAGCCATGCAAAAGGAGCATCATTAGGAATAATTAGATGCTGAAAATCATTAGATGCTAAGAAAAATTAAAAGTGTAATATCAGGCTTTACCGGTACCATTTTTGCCAAATACAAGCTGTTGGCATCCATCTATTCATATCTTAACCATTAAGACAGATGCAGCCCAATACGTAACGATGCACACATATTAAATAATTGCAAGCGAGCATATCCTCACACAGCACACATGAAGCTGTGCACAGGCACATTAGTCAGACAAGACGAGAGAAGGATGAGGAGAAAGCAGAGTCGTCCTCGTCTCTCAGGAAGCTTTTTATGTCCTCCAGCAGCTTTTCCAAGTTGCTGAATCGCCTCCTGCTAACGTTGATCCTGTCAGCATCTGATCTGATAAAAGCGAAGGATACAGAGCAGTTCATCTGTGCAGCTCGCCACGATAAGACTCGACTTCAAAAAAACACGGTCTCCGTCTCAATCTTGAAAACATTCAAAAAGGGCCCGGTGACAGTCCGCTCCTTTGTCTGCAGTCAGCCCGACCAGACAGTAATCTGCGGCTGTGTCCGCCGCTCGCCATGTGGGCCTTTGAGGTTCGGACTTTGGGTTTGACCTCGCAGCTATAAGCTTCCTGTCAGGGTTCAGCTGTAAAGCAGTCAGAGTCTGGACAGTGGATAGAAAAGAGGGAAGGCATGGGGCCATATGGCAGACCACAGATAAAGACAGGATCAAACTGTGTGGCACAAAGAATAAAAGATGTTCGGTACATAGTTCTTCCATCTCTGTTTGATAATCACATCTCCTATACTGGCCGTTCAGAGATTATACCGTCCCTCTGTTGTATAACTCTCATCTCTCATTACATTCTATTATTAATTGCCTCTATTCTCACTAAACATTTTTCTACTGTTAACAACTGTCTCTATTTCTCTGCTATTTCGCTGCTGTGACCCTGTCTCCCTTCAAGCATCATTTAAGTTTTATCTAAAATAATCAAATCTAATTAACACTTCAAGTAAAGTCACTTAGCGGCTCGTTACATGCTGTTAATTGTGTTAAATATAGTGAATTCTTAATTGGAGCCAATCCACTTCAGCCAGATCTACTGTAGCTGTCAATGTTAAATAGTTTAACTATCTGTTGTATTGTGGAAACTGTCATTAAAATTGCACTCATTTCATCTTATTATGTACCGAGCCAGGACCCAAATAAGAGGGTGTGTAACTGGTAAGTCAGAGAGCAGGTTTTTGCTGTGTTTGACTGGCTAGGAGACATTGATATGCCCTTAAAAAGAAGTTTTAAGACGTACTTGACAGCAGCACTTTGAGCAAATAAGTAAGAACCTGCAAGCAGCGAAGAGACAGAGAAAAAACAGAAATTTAAAAGCGTATTTTTCTCATCTCTCAATTTGAGTTGTGTATGAGTGATATATTTAACCTAAAGCCATGTAAACTTGTCCCAGCTATATTCACCTGCTTGTTTATGCTCGTACACACACACACACACACACACACACAGGAGGACTTTAATATACCAATATGCTGTATTTTTTTAATTACTTTTATTTTTTTTGCTTTGTGTATCAACATTGCCGGACTCTCACTGCTGCAGGGCCACAGGTCGACCGGCCCACTGGGAAAGACCTCCCGCTGCACCAGATGGCTGTGCGGCCCCTGCTGCCAAAGTCTCCATGCTACATAATCATAGCCAGCTGGTTTGCTAGGTAACAGTGAGGTCAGGATGCCCAGGAGTGGTCATGGTTGTACTCATGAAGTATGAAGGACCCCCAACTGTCAGGGTTTACATAGTGAGGTTTAAAAGCCAACTGTATGAAAGTCAGTTTGTCTGTTCTTGTACAGTGTGGTGCTTCAGTCAGTGTGGAGTTTTGATTGAACCAAACACAACTGGAGAGTGAAACTGAGAACACATGTCCAAAAACAACCCACATCTTCTACAAATAAAGATGTGCACCATCACTATCATTTGAAGGATGCGTTGGATAAAAATGATACAACTTGGGGTTTTCATAAGTGTTGCATTGTGTTGCGTAAATGTCTTGTGATCAGAATGTGATCGGCTCTGCCTGGCCTCCCTGGAGGTCGTCTGGCTCACATTATGTTTAGATCTTTTAATCATGAAGGCCTCCTTTCTCTAACCTTCAGTGAGTAGTTTTAGTCACCTTCACATAGCCGAACCTTGACCGAGAAGGTGTTAGATGAGTTGTTTTTGAAACAGTCACATGGAAAAATCTAAGTATTGAATGTAACAGTCAGTTTGAATGTAAACCCATTTGGTCCAGAGCAGGATAAAGGAAGAGATTCCAGCTTAAAATACACTGAAGGGAAATTATCAGGATATGGTGAGTGTCGAAATGTTTGGACCCCATTAAGTTGTCTACAGAACTACCTGATGCTATAGAGCATCGACACTGGACGATTCTGAACCCTAGATTATGTCAGATGGAAACATTTGCAAAATTCTTTCTATATCTGGCAACTAGGGTAAAGTTGGTCTTAGGGAAAGTCCACATTTTGGAAAATAAAGAGTTAGAGTTTGGCCTTAAAACCTTAAAAAAACCATTAAAAAGCCAAATGTTAATTCAAATGCACTCACCTTACTATATAAAGGGCAAACTACTTCCTGAATTGGCACTGAATTCTGGTACTGGATCCAAAATGTGAGGTGCATTATCATACTGGGCTGGCTACAGACTCGACTGGGTACTGGACTAGGATTGTAAAACTCTACATTAGTGATAGCTGTAGTGGTTGTTGTCCAACATAAAGAAGTTTTGATGGTACTGTACCAGTTCAGTACCAGTTCAGTACCTGTTTGGCCTGCAGAATGCAGGCTTAAGGCACTGATTGTGGTGCGCTACAGCTGCCCCTGTTGCAGGAGTGAAGTATGAAATGTTGAACAGTATGGGGATGGGGTCAGAGTCGCGGTGCCCTGCAGTAGTCACGGTTGTAAGAGTGAAGTATGAAATATCCGACAGTGTTACGGTAGTGCTCCGGGCTCCAGGAGAAGAGCTCGGTTCGCTCTGCTGGGGGATCAGACTCAGCCAATCAGAACCATTCCACATCATTGGCCAGGGCCATCTCTTATCCAGCCGAAGTGGAGAGGCTTTCCCTACTAATGCCACCCAGCTTGCTAGATCCTCGGTCCTTTGCTTCACCACTCTCCTCCTCTCACTAAACCACCACCATCTCTCTGTCTTCCTCTCTCTTTTTTTTTATCTTCACTTCTTCTTTCTGATTCTCTCTCTTCTGCTCTCTCCATCCAGCAAAGCTCTCTACTCCACCTCTCTTTTCTCTCATCTACTGCACTTCATTTGCCTCTATCTCTTTTCATTTTTTCAGTCATGCGTTTTTTTGCAGTTATTGGTTACGCATTGCTGAGGTGTGTGATAGGCCTCTATACACTAGACTGGAGAAATAGGCCTGTTCACTTTATACATCTGCGCCGAATTCTAATGAATGTGTGTGTGTGTGTGTGTGTGTGTGTGTGCTCGCGCATGTGTGGGCATATGTGTCATGTGACACAGTACAGAGCGAGAATGACAGATGAAATTAGAATAGTGGGGACATTAAGTGCTTTCGAATAGCTTGATATTGCAGACGGGGACACAAAGAGGCAAATCATAGAGCTGATGATTTTTTTCCCTCCTCAGTTCTTCCTGAAAAAAGGAGGAAAAAGGCAGCAGGCACAAAAGAAACGAGGAAGCAGGCAATCATGTTACTTCTAATCTGTTAATCTTTTGCTTGGAGAAGGAGGTGGGGGTGTTAAGTGGACAGGGGGGCTTGCTGGAATGAAATATATTGCAAATGGGAAAAGACACCAACAAGAGATCGGTGCTCGCAGATGGAGACCCTGCTTAATCAAGACAAATTGCAGATGGGGTTGGATTTTTATTCTCTGAGAAAATAGACTAAAGCTGCCATCCGCAACACTACTACAGAAGTCCAAATCAACAAGCACACATGGGAGAAAAAATAAAAACACTACTAAGACGCCAAAGATGATTCCACGCATACCAACAAACACACCAAAAAAATCTCACATATGTAACTGGAAAGCTAAAATTGCTCACATAGTTTTAATCTTCTTAAAGGTTAAAAGAGGACAAGTTGTGTTTTGCATGTGGAATATCAGTGTGATGTACTCCAGGCGTCAAACAGCATATTAAAACAGTGTCCCCCGTCATTCAAAGCACGCCTAAGGACATGCATGACTCCTCCGGCTGCCATATCCCTCACGTCACACTTCCTATTCCTTTACACAAATCAACAACAAATTCCCATTTATTTATTCTTGCATCATCACAGCGGCAAATTGCTTTGTAAATGGCACAGTTCCCTCAGCCTCTCCTGTAAATACAATGTCATTGGCGATGTTAATAATCCTTTTGTTTGCTTGACCAGGAGCTCTCGAATGCTGCCCGTTTCCCTTGATTCAATTACTGCGGTTTAGGGAGTGGGAAGAATGAAAGCTGGACCTTAAAGCCGCCCCGTGTTAATGACATTCAAATTGATCACTGCCACATGTTGCTATGGTGTGGCCCATTTAAAAGCGAGGGTAATGAAAAGAGGAGCGCTCCATTATGGAGAGCGTAACTAAACATGACACCTCCTTGCTAAAATTACGGGGCCTGCGCTGCAGCATGCATGTAATTCGGCTCGGATGTGACCGAGCTGCAAGGAGCTTGGAAACCGGGCAACCGCAGAAAACATGCAATCTGGAGCACCGTCATGGCTCATAGACATGCTGATAGCCTGGAGTGTGTGTGAGCATGCATGTTCATTCACCCAGAGAAAACATATAAGGAGGGAGTATGTACAATGTACACCAAAGCCACAAAGAAAACCTGTAACAAAGCTACAATGTGCAGTTTTTTGTGTTGAGCGGTGACTGCATTGTGCCACATTAACGCCCACAGAACGTCAGCCGAGCCAGTGCAGGAGGAGGTACAGAGCAACAAGACAACACATGCACAGCACCAAAAGTTGTGAAGGCAGACTTCAGGGAAATATTCAAGCGCCCAGAAAGACGGGCTGCTTCTGTCATTTTCATTATAGCTAATAGTTGCCAGTTTCCCCTCAGGGAAGCACTGTAAAACCAAATTAATTTGGTAGGTATTTACCACAGTTACAAGGTTATTAGAATACTGTTACAGGGTTAGGTTACCATCTACCACCATTAGCCGTCTGCTGCCACAGATGACACCTATGTTTTTTTTCCTACATGATTCCCTGAAGAACCATCCTACGTCAAATTAATTTATCATTTAGGTTAAAATAATTAATTATAAAACAAGCAAGCTTCCACAGTGATTGATAATCACTTACTTCCGAGATCTGATAGTGGAGGATAGATGAACTAGTCAGTACTGCCTCTTGAGTAAGATGAAGAAGTTTTGAATTTCAAAATTTCTGATCCTAGACAAGGTAAAAATGTGTAACACCAAACCACACTAAAAAGAAGAAGAAGCAAGTACTTTGATCAATGTGATCACAATGTGAGTGTAACACAGCAAGTGTTGATTTGGTAAAATACAAGGAATAAGACTCAGAATTATTGACAAGCCAACACAAACTGCGCTGTATATGTTATTCTTTGAAAATGTTCACCTGAAATTTTAACTAACTTCAGAGCATAAATATTCCAGGTTGAAAATATCCATTTAATAATTCTGTAAACTACAAAACCAAAGCAATTTGTTTAACCACTTTTGACAGAAACAACTGACACTAACAGCTGAAACTGTTTACTTGACAGTAATACCTTCCAAATATATGTCAATACATTACATGTCTTGCAAGTCACTGTTTCCAAATCCCTGGTTTAACAGCACAGCTGTTAATTTTGGTGTTTTTTGGCTTGGTAACTTATAGCTTTGCTTTAGTTGAGCAAAGTTTAATTCACACGATTGCCACTCATCTTGATGAGCTGTCAGTATTACACCTGTCTATCAGCAAACAGCACCTTTGTCCTTTTGTCTTCTTTAGATTCTGCCAGTGTAAAAAAAAATCACTGCTGTTTTTGAGCAGCTTGTGCTACATATCTACTATCTGTTCTTCATTTCTGAATTGTCCAATAGTCACTCTTACTATATGTTTGTTTTATGTTGCCCCCAAATCTGTGGTAAACTGGCTCCGATGCATTGCATCTCACCTTTAGCAAATGTTAGAACACCTCAAAATATCTCCAGCGTTACTGAAAATAATACCAGGTAAAAGGGCATTTAGAGCTGAATGTTAGTGGTTTGAGAGCATAATATTGTACTCGATGTTTGTATAATTTAAAAAAGTTATAAATGTAAAAGCAGCGGTATGTATTTCAGGGACCTTCCAGGCTACTCGCCAGCACAATGATGCTGTCACACACAAGAACCCACAGGGGGAATGCCAAGCACTGAGCACAGGGCCAAGAAGAATAAGAACGTGCTGCATGCATATGAATCATACTGAATGTATGTATGAATGACAATGAGTGATAGTGGAGTGGGTTGTTGGGCTTTTGAGAGATGGGCTGTTGAACAGGACAGATGCAGGGAGGAAGAGTTCAAACTACAGTGACAGACAAAGGAAAGTCCAGAAATAAGCTTTGTTTACATCCATGAAGTGTGTGCATCAAGACTCCAGTCTTCCTTGGGAATGTTGGTTGCACTATGTGTAACACTACGTGTTGATGAGATGCAATTCAGCACACAACCAGTGGGGGGAGTATCAGAACATAAGGTCAGCAGCAAGCAGCAGCCTCCAGGGCTAAAAATTAAAGCCAGCACAGAAGTACCTAAAACTGCAGTTCTTCGAATGGCCACTTTAAGGCTCGCTCCAGACGCATGTTAAAACGCCCAAAGCTCAAACAGCATGTGCTACTGTCAACTCAGCAACGATGTTACTTCCTGGTGAAAAGCTTTACGAGGAGACCACAACCATGACGCAAAGTTCGAACCAGTAACAGACTGAACTTACTTCAAATCAAAGACTTTGCATCAGTGATTTGCAACTTCCACTTCTACTTCCTGTGCCAACAGACCTAATGTAATTAGACCAATCAGTACAAGGACAACAGGTGGGGTAACTGTCTCATTTCCCAGAAAAGCAGCAATAGTTTTATCAGATTCGAGCACATCTTGCCCACTGTAGCTTCACAACGACCTCTGTGTTTATGGCACATGGCCATGATGCAATCTGACGATGTACAGTACAGAATGGTTCAGGACAAATACCTGTATCCTCTTAATATTTGAGATACTGAGATATATTCATCCCAGTAGAATATACAATCATCCCAGATTTAGTATTATAATGCAACATTCACTGCTCTGTAGGTGCTGCACCAGAATATAGTTTTGCCATCTGTGTTCCTTGTAAACTTTGATGCAAATGTATTTTCTAGTTTCACATCTAGTTTAAGGAAAAAAAAAACATCTCTGACCAACCTCTGCCACCAACCCTTCTCCCAAACTGCTTGCAAAAATATGGATCCATAATTCTCCCTGTGAATAAAGCAGAGGGTCTAATGAAGCAGCTCTTAGAGACGCTCACACACCCATCCCCAGGAATCTGAACCCACAACCTCCCGGCTGCAGAGCAGTGCATCTTCCTCAGACAGCCCCGTCTCCCTAACTGTTGAGTAAATCTTAGCTAAACGCTGTAATCACTCCAGTTGGACAAAACCTCCTAGTAATGCATTGGTCAATACTGGCCTCAGGGCTAAAGGGTACACACTAGCATCAATGCATCTCTGTTTACTGGACAGCCAGTCACAGATGCAGACAGTCTTTATGGAGACACCATGTCCCTCACAGGGAAAGGGGAAGAGTGAACGGACGCATCAGGTCACTTTTCATCTTTAACTCTCCCTTGGCAGCAAGACACATGAAGAGAATCCTCGGCTCGGATGGAAGACGTCTGTGTGTCTCTGTTTAATGAAATGGCATTAATGCCGCCGCTGCTCAGCCAATCAGAAACCAAGACAGCTGTCATGTGACATGCGGGATAGATAGCCCATCTCATAAAGTGCTTTTACATCACGGCCCGCCCGATGAGAGCAATATCATCACATTTATGAGAAAATAATGATTTCTTCTCTGAATTTATGAGCATGTTGGAGAAAAAAAAGGTTTATATGAAATATATCAGTATGAAAAAAGAAGTGGGAGAAGACGGGGGGAAAAACACTCCCTTTAATTTGTTTTTCCCCTCAAGGGAATAAATACAGCTCTGTAATATCAGGCATAAAAGTCAATCTTGTCGACAAAGAATAGCCCAATTAGTTGAGCTAGGAGGAGATGAAACAAAGGAATCAAAGCAGATCAATAAGGTAGATTCACTCCTTCTCTATGACCACCAATCAACATGAGCTGCTCTGACGTGATGAGAGATCACCAAGTCATGGCCAAGCTGTCCGTAATCAAGAGATAAACTTTCATAACTGCAGCACTCACTGAGGGCTCAGTACAGGAACACAATCATCTGCCGGTGATAATGAAACAGCATTTGTCCTGTTGGACGCATAAACTAAATATTAAAGGTGATTTTCACTCGAGTACTCACAGAGGGGAAATATACTCGGTGCTCCTCTCTGGATGAGGTGGGCTTTTACTGATGAATCTCTCCCAAAAAATTAGCTGTGTGTGCCATCAAATTCCACAAAAAAGTTTCTCTAGTATCTAATTTGTGCATTTACTTTTAAATTTGATCCAGAGGTTTTTTTCTGGATATAGAGTACCAAGTTGCTGGTGTACTGAGTCAATTCTAAGCCAATTTAGAAATCTATCACCTCTACAAACCTCTATTACAAGTTGTGGCACTGACTAAATTTGCACTTTCATTTGAAATCCGAGTCAACCGGAAATAAAGAAAAATTGTTGATACTGGTGCCCCCTTTAAATTTGATAATTCGAATAATCTGCCAGAGGCTGCAGTTAAATCACACGTTTTTTCAGTCAAAGTGAGAGATGACACTCTTCTGTTCCTCCTGGATCATTTGTCCTCAAATGATGCATGATAAAAACCTTAGCAATAAAACAGTGTGTCAGCTGAGCCAGTGCTTTCCAAATGAGGGAGTGATGCCTCCCAACAAAGCACTAAGTACAGCTCACACTCCTCCATTAGGCCTCTGTGTTGTTCCTATATGTAAATGTGTGACGACTAGTGGCGTCCAGTCTTTTATTGATATTTTAAGTGCCTTGTTTTATCTTTACTTTTTACCAATATACAGCATATGGCTGATGTTCTACAAATATTTTACATTGATAAGATGGAGATCCTAAAATGATGATATTTTCTAATTTTCCACTCTCCTAGCCATTAGTTTGTTTTCTTGTTAGTGTGATATAAAAAGTCAAGTCATCTCCTCACTGTTGTTCCCCATAATGCAGGTACTGCTCTGAAACCACAACCACGTGTCAAATCGTCTTGTTGACTTTTCCTTCGTGTTTTATTTGTTAATTCCGATGACTATCAGACTCAGGGGATTAGCCTTGTTGTTGTCATCTTGTGGCACGTGACTGTAAACCTTATTTCCCCATTAACGCTTCCTCCCGAATCCTAATGTCAACGATTTCCAACATTTAGCATAAAGTTTCCAATTATGCAGCATTTTTTTTTATCATAATCTTGTTCTTGGTGGGGTGGCAAAAGCTCATTAACCGCATGTACACAGTATAATAGGACACTTAAACTCTCCATAATAAGAAGAAAATATATTCAAGCGTAGTTGTGTGGAGTCCAATCAAAATGTCTCATTAGAATGATTTCAGTTTAATGGCTTCCCGTAGAAATTGATCAATTAAACACTGTCATCAAACAAACTGTGTCACATCCATCACGTTGGCCGATATCCAATTTCGAATAAGTAGTGACCCAGTGTATCAGCGAACCAATTAATCAACGTAACCCGACGAGGTGACGGTCCTCTGCGAGGGTTCAGACGAGCCCATTCAGTCCATTTGGTTGCTCACAGCTGAATCTGAATGAAGAGGTGAAACCAGGCTATTATAATGTAATTATGATGCCAGCTTCCATTGCAGAGAGTGAAGTGGGGGTCCGTGGGAGCCGGGTGGGACCAGCGGCTCCCTCCGGCCACTGCAGGAGTCTTGTCATCAAGTTATCCACACCTGTCTGACACAAGTTCTTCTCTCTGTACCTCTAAACCTGAAGCCACCTTTCCCCCCCTCCCTGCTCAACATCTGTCCCACGGGTCTGGGATCTCATCCAATCACACACCGCATAAATCCATAACTTCGGCTCTCCCCTCGGCCCCCAGGAAAACACAATAAACTGCGCTCATCTTTTATGCATGATTTTCTGTGTCTCTGTAGCTAGCTTCGCTCTCAGTGCGTATCAATCATCACAGGGACGCTGCGGGGCAGGGAGACAGAGACAGAGAGAAAGAGCGATGGCGGGAGGGAAATATACATGGTTGCACAACAAGGCAAAATGAAGAGTCCTGTTTCTTTATCCACTGACTTGGATTTCTATTTCAATTTCATCTGCCCCTTCCCTTCCCTTCTCCCCCTCCTCCCTTGCCTCTATGCCCTTTCCTCCACCTCCTCAAGTCTCCGATTGCAGGGCGAAAAAAAAACACAACAAAAAAAAAAACAACACGTTAGCGAGATGAAACTGACCTGCTCACCTCTCGCAGTGAATCTATAGCTGCAAGTTAACCGACGCATGTTGGTGTTTTTAAGAAGACACCTTTTCCCTCAGGCTCAGGGGAATGGGGGGTTGAGGGCACTGTTTTTCCCCTCCTACACACACAGGTTGGCTTCACGAAGATGTGTACAGCCGATCTACATAGGCCTCATTGGCATGCTAACATATTCACAGACAGCCACAGCACAGCCGGCTCAGTGTGGGAGAGGCCAGCGGTTGGGCTTGACATGAAACCGGACGGCAGGAAAAAAAAATAAATAAAAAAATTTTTAAATAAAAAATTAAAACGATTCCCTGTAGCTGTGGAGCGTTACGAGGTTGGGGTTCAGTGATGATAATAATTTTATTTATAGAGCACGTTCTTCTGCACACAGTGTTTTCCAGAGGTAGGAAGATAAAACACAATGACAGGGCATAAGAAGCCTTTAAACAGCAGCATGAATTAAATTGAGCAGGAGGTGTTTATACAACACTAGGAGAATATTAATGAAAGATGCAAATTTACAGTAAAAAAAATAAATCATACTTTATGGAACGAGATCAGATGGTGTAGAAAAAAAACAGTGTTGAATCTGAATCCTTTCATTTCAAGTCATTAATAACTGAAACTGAGATCACGTTTCTTTAAGTGTGAAGTAAAAGTTCTGCAGTTCTGAGTGGCCAAAATGCCAATCTTCCCTTCCAGTTTCTCAAATGTGCGTTTCTCTCTGTTATATCATTATATATGGAGCCATTTTTGGTTTTTGTTCTGCCAATTGTATAAATCAAGCCATTAAAAGACTTCACACTTCAACCTGTGATGAGCATTCGTCACTGTTTGTCTATTAATCTAAAAAAAATAATCCACAAGTTGCTTGATAATTTAAAACTATTAATTGCAGCCATAGTTCATAACCTGCAGTTACAAATTTTTTAAATGCAGCTTTCTCTAACTACTTTATACAAGTGCTTTAGACTAAATTACTATAAATAAATAAAAAAATAATAGAAACTAAAATAATGGAAACTACAAATAAAAAAAACATTTTCATTTTTGACTGAAATAAAAATAAAAAAGATGCTTAATTAAACTGACTAAAACTGCATTGTGTCTTTACAGAACTAACTCAAATAAACTAAAATAACAGAGAAAATGTTTTTAGTTTTGGCCTCTGTCAGTTTATTTCATACATCAGCCGAGTATTTTGGGTAGAAATGAAATCTGTGTCGGATGGAGCAGGATCTGACCAGGTGAGTGAGGAGAGGCGTAGTTTAGTCGAGACATGTGTTTGCAGAGAGCGTTTAAGAATTTCATTTTTGGCTGTTGGGCAAGTTACTTATGGAGTTAATGTTAAGTACCTACAGATATGATTTATTGCCTTAATTTCAGACGGTGAAAGTGAGATCAGCGTCATCTACCAATACCAACAAAAAGGAGGTATTTTCCAAACCTGACCAAAAATAAAAACACTGTCAGAACTCAAGCCTGATTATGAGCGTGAGAAACTTGCAAGAAAAGTCTCTGAAACTGTGTTGGTGTTTATGTATGATACACACATCGTTCTTTAATGTGTAAGAACCATCCTCTGATCTGTCTGAGTACCACACATCAAGCCTTTATTCCCGTCACAGCTGATTCTTGACAAGTGTTTTGGACGGAGGGTCTTTTACGAGAGAGGTTGTGCTTTGAATAACCACCCCGGGCATGAAGGTGTTCATTATTCTGATCCACACCCCCGCAGGCCAATCCATCACAATCAATCAGTCAATCAAATGCTCTTTCCGTGATACTTTTAACTGAACCATTTGTCACCCTTCACCCGCAGTTTCTCACCGCCGTGCACAGCATGAATGCAAATACAAAACAAAATGTTTTGCGCTTATAACTGGGACAGTCTGAGTTTAAGGTGTTTAAAAGCGTCGATGTAACTGCGGCGAGTGTGTTCCCAGATACGTCAGGGGCTGAGCAGCGGCCACAGGGAGGCAGAGATTACAGAGTAAAGCCCTCCTCTTTGTCCCTGAAGTAATAACAGCGAAATGAGACTGACATTTCACTCTGGAAGACACACACACACACACACACTCCATGAGCGGAGAGACCACATGACATACACAAAGACACAGAGCAGGAAATGGCATGTGCACACAAACACACACACACACACAGACTCACACCATACAAATAACAACAAGCCATAAAGAGAGTGACAAAGGGAGAAGACAGACCGTTTATTCAAAATTGGGAATAAAACAAAGTCAAAGTCAGTTTCCTAAACTTTGAAAATGCTGCAAAACAGTATGTTCAGCATCTTTTCATCAGGTGGGCTGAAGAGAAATTATTCACAACGGAGGAAGGCAAACTGCGGCAGCTATAAAAGATCTGAATTCGTACGTGTGGGATTTTTACATGACTGTTCTGACAGCATTAGTTCTTTTAAAATATAAAACAATCCTGTAGGAAACTTGAGGAGTCTGTGTTTGTCTTTCAGCAAATGTATCAACAGTTTCATTTTGCAAGAAGTCTGTACTGTCTACAGTTAAATGTTTAAATCCTACATATATCTTACAGTCAGCTGTAGATGGCCCCCCTTCATGAAATATTCTGCAGGGGAAAAAAATACACATAATTACAAACTGAAGTGAGGTGTAGAGAAACTTTCTGGGACGTGGCACTCTCAGGTTTTTGTCTTTTCAGGAAACTGACTGACATAACAGAAGCATCACTCAGGATCCAGTAAACTGATCCCGTCCAGTGTCGCACAACATTTAAACATCACATGTAACAACATACGAACCTGTATTATTCATAAAAGGTTCACTTTCACCATAAGTCATTTGGTTCCTAAAACTCCACACCAGCCCATAGACAGAAAATAAGAGTTAGACTGACTAAAGATCCAAATGTGCCATCACACCGAGGTGCAGACTGGGTTTGTTTGTTCGAACCGACACTGACAAAACGATCAAGAAAAGCTAATTCAAGTGATAAATACAGTACACAAGTTTGAAGCCTTGTCAAACACTAAAATGCTACATGCCGTCACATTATGAAACATACCAGCAGGCATCCACTTGTTACAGGAAAAAGTTAAGTCAGATGAAGGTTATGTTAGTATAATTATTAGCTGAAACCCTCAGTGTCAGGTCCTCTACTGTACTTCACATGGCACTGATGTCACTCTGAACATGGCCTCAGGAGCACCAGCTTCATGCTACAACCTTCTGAGGGTGAAATCCACGTGATCCGTCCTCAGATATTTTTCTTTTGGTATTATTCCATTCTCACACTTATACCAAATTTATCCTGCTGGTTCAGGTGATAAACTGCCAACCTCGACGCCACGACTCCCGATTGACTTGTTTGAACAGAGGGGCTTGGACATCTCTATTCCACAAATGTGTGCTCCATTCATATTTACTGAATAACTTTTTTTTTTTTACAAAAAAGAAAAAAAACATTAAAATTTCATGAGGTTTCTCCATTTCCATTCATCCTTTCAAATTCAATATTTCATAATTCAGAAAAAAAAAAATATGTGGAGGAAAAGTCGGCCACTGACAGACAGACAAAGATAGAATGGGAAAACATGGAGGCAGATAGAAAGAGTTATTAAGCGCATATTAATGTTTGCTCTCCTCCTCCATGGCTCTCTCTCCTGAGATCTGCCCGTCGCTACTTTAAGCATGAATACTTAATCACATACCAAACACTGTCTAATTCCTGTCCCCAGAATGCACAGAGCCAGAGAGACACAGCAAGGCGGAAAAGGGGGGGGGGAAGATTGAAATGTCACAGTGGCAGTGCTGGGCGACTAATAAAGCTATGCAAATAGCAATTAGCTGAACCAGTAACCTCTGAGTCAATACCAAGCCACCCAAATGGGAATATCCTAGCGCCAGGCTTGGGAGTTCAAAGGTCACGCTGTGATTGGAGGTCACAACCCCAGCCGATAAGTGATGCATTTCGGAGCGGGAAGGTTGCAACTGTGGCCAAGAAAAAGAGGTGCTTAATGTTTGCTTGAATAACGGGAGTCACTGCTGCTTTTGTCCACGTAAGAACCTGTGAGCGCCTGTCTGTGTGCGTCTGTGTGTATGTGCAATCTGAGCTATTTCCTCTCTGATGTGACGCTTCCATATCCATAAATTTAAGACTGTGCAGAGGGAAAATGATGAATCATTACCTCAACTCTACAGCGTGCACCATTTTGATGAATGACAAACTCAAGTTTTTGCAATCAAGATTTAGGTTCAGAGTTTTGCCAGACGTCTCTTGACTTTTTTTTTTTTTTCCAAAGACATCAGGGATAGAAAAACATCTAAGCGCCAAGAAAAGCTTTGTACTAATACTTTTACTGCTACTCTGGAGATAAAATTAGCATAGACAATTAGCAGGAAAACAACTCTGGCAGTTTCTCTGCGTTTTTTAACATGGGTAGCGTGTGTGTGTTTCTGTGTGTGTGTTTGTTCAGTGCTGAAAACATGGCTTGACAATCAGTAACTGACAGGTGCAACGTTTGCGCTCTTCCCATGAAACATGCCTCCACAGCGTGATATAAACAAAGTGGAAAAAATCACTGTGCAACTTTGTGTGTGTGCGTAACAAAACGTACAAATTTCACTCACTTGACGAGAGTGTATCATGATTTCACACCTTTTCCCTCCACACTGGAGATGGATTCTGAACAGACTTAGAAGACCGTGTACGTGACGTTTGCCCAGGGCGACTGCTGCTCGGCTTGGCTGAGCTCAACATCTTTTCCCACTCACAAACTGAAATGTTAAAATGACGCAGTGTGTTTTTGTCTGTCTACATAAACACAAAAATACTGGGAGAAAAGAGAAAAGAAAACATTGCAGAGCATGTAAGACTCTCTTCTCTTTGTTTTTTTTATTTCATTCTGTGCTTGCCTTAAAGGTTAAAGTGGACTAAAATCAATGGTTCCCAACAGGTTTGAGGTGGACATAATAGGTGGTTCCCAAAATGTGCGGTTACCAAAACAGATTAAAAGTGGACTAAATGAGTAGTTCCCAAAACAGCTTTAAGGTGGAGTTAATTTGTGGTTTCCAAGGCAAATTTAAGGCATTTCACAACAAATTTAAGGTGGACTACATCAGTGGATCCCAAACCAAGTTTAAGACGGAACTGATCAGTGGTTCCCAAAACATCTAAGGTGAGGTTACCGAAACAGGTGTAGGGTGGACAAAGTCAGTTATTTTCACTGCTTCAAAGCGGACTAGACCTGACTAGGGATTGTGGTTCCCAAAATAGGTTTAAGGTGGACACGATTAATCAGAGGGGTCAAGATGATTAACAGGAATGGAAACAAGAGATTCATATTATTATTATTTCAGCCTTCTCTAATATTTGCTTTTTCTTGTCAAACACTTGATTGTTTCACCTCTTCAGGCATCTATAAATGATTTAAATAAAAAAACTTGTGAAGGGAAAATCACTCCGTGGTTGAAATGATTAGAGCTCATAAATACTTGCAGCCTGTGATGAGGGGTCATAAATGTTCTTAGCTTTGCAAGCTAAAAACCACTGGAACCACTGGGCCAGAGCTCAGTTATAATGAATGTTGGAATCCGTTATTCAAACACATATCATCGCACATATCATCCTCATCTTAAAGTGTTTAGTATTGTTATAGGTTCTCTAATTTGACTCAAACGTATTACGCAAACATATGCACAGAGATGATGCAGACATTAAAATTTAACGAAGCAGTGCTTAGCTGTCACTGGCAGTAAAAGTGTAAAAATAGAGGCGTAAAAAACCTGTTCAGTCATTTATTGTGGGAATCAATCTTATTAAATCACACCCTGCGGAGACAGAGAGAGAGAGAGATTACTGGGTTGCTCTTCATTTGTCTTGAGCCTTTTAATCTGTGAAAAAGAGCTGAAATGACCTATGTTAGACATACACACGCGCATAAAAACACACAAGCCCTGTGCGGGGGCCACTTTTGATGTGCCGTTAGTCCGGGTGCGTAGCAATCAGGAGCAGCATGTAGCCCGAGGCTAGCAAGACACCATACAAGCCTCTGCAAAGGAAAGGCAGAGAGATGCAGCCGTATGTGAATATGTGTCGATGGGTGATTTTTGAGGAAAGCTTCTAAGTGTTTACAGAAGGCAGAACGGATATAAAAGCATAACGTGGGAGTTTGTCCCTCAGTGGATTTCTGGAATGTGCCGTAATATTTTCATTTTATCTGCTTCAGAGGGAAGACGAGCTTTCAACCCTCTGTGCTGCTGATGGAGTGTTTGGTTTCTCAAAACTGTGTGTAAGAGCTTTGCACAGCTTTGAGTTTCTTTATTTATATTTCTTGTTTTCTTATGTCTCATTAGTCTACATGTATATGTTTGTGGAAGTGTGTGTGCATGTATTTGTCATGTCCTTAATGTCCTATGTGTAGATTTTTCTTTTTTCCCCTTGAATTTGTGTGTTTCTATGTGTGTGTGTGTGTGTGTATGTGTGTTCTAGCCCCTTCTTGTCTCTCTCTAAGCAGGTCTGGCTGTGACACAGTTGCCACTAATTGCAGATCAGGCAGATTAAAACCTGGAGAGGAATGAGCCAATCAAAATCTCCCCTGGAACTCTTCCTCCACACCTTGCCTTCTCCCTATCTCTTTTAGATTGCTGTTCATCACCCTTGTTGTTACCTTGTGCCCATCTTATACCTCTCTCTGCATCCCATTGACTTTTAAGTATTCTAACCGCTGAGAGCTGCACTTAGAATAACACTACATATCCTCCACTCCTAACTAGGTAAGAGTAAACATAACGTTCCTTGTGAATGATGCAAGAACCTCAAAATGGTGGAAAATCCAATTTGGCATAAAAACAGACACACTAAAGCTGAACTGGCGGCATCTGAGCTACGACTGTCTGCTTAACCTTTCGAACTCTTTGCTGTTTTTGCTTGGTTTTCACTCCCTTTAATTAAAGACTCTGACAACAGGCAGGGCACATACTGTTATTTCTAGAAATGTGGGGTTAAGTGGGTCCCAAGCCTTTGGCCATAGACCAGCACTGTGCCACGAGCAAGCTATATGGGTCGGCAAAAAATATAACTATATAATAGGAATAATATGTTTATGTTTTGAATTTGAGCCATACAGGAAATGTATTGTTGCCATGCAGTTAAGCACTCACTGCATTATAGAAAGTCTGCATTAGCTACAGGGAGTTCCTATTTGCACTGTAACAATGGAGGTTCAAACAACAATCACAAGGTTACTTACTAAGAAAACGTTTAAATATGATAATTATGAAGCAAGATCCTTGGCTATAAGAGGCGACCATGTGTTGACATCCTTGTGTTTCAGTTTGACAGAGTAATGACTCAGAAAAAGGGGGTGATTTTTCACAAAAATATGCACCCATCTGTTGGTAAGGGTCACAAATGGTCACACCAACAATAATCCACAATAACAATTAAAAAGATCTGGCACAAAAACATTCTTGAGCAGAGGACTGAAAAAGGAGACAGTGGCGGCTCCTTGGCGATGTCAAGTCTCGGGATATGAGCGGTGCAAATGAGGATGAGCCAGTCACCACTCCAGACAGGCAGCTGAATAGACGAAAAGAATGGAGAGACAGGATGGGAGGGCAAGAGGGAGGGGAGGATTGGGGAGAGTGTTATTGTGAGCACCGACAAGTGATGGCAGAATCTGGGTGCTGGGTGTCACTTTGGAACAATCAGGATTGACGTCCCAGGTGGTGTGCAGCGGGAAAGGGGGAATTTGCCTTCCAGGGCTGAAACATTTTCCATCCTGATCATACGTGGAAATAAATTATGCGCCAGAAACCGGCCCAGAACCCTTCAGGACGTCATCAACAGCAACACCAGAACAGCTCCAAATAATACAAGCTAAAGTTTTTGAAGGAAAAGTCTCACTTTAGCTAAAAGGTGTGAGCCTATGGGCACTAAAACACGAGTGATGAAACCCATGTGTTTTAGCAGATTGTTTTTGGACACAATTTATCAAATTTAGAAGACTGACCTGTTCATGATGAAGAATTATTAATGTTTTTAAGCTATCTCACAACACCAAGCTTCTGTCGATCTTTTTGGGTACTAACATCCAGCAGAGCACATATTCCTTCTGGCAACGCCTGATCCCATTGAAGAGCTGAAAAACGTTCACTAAATGTTGCTTCGTTTTAGCAGAAGTGACATGGAAATACCCACAGAAATGGCCAAGTCTTCATAGCAGTTTCGACAAGTTGTTTTTTGAGGATTCCGCAAAAAGTAAGGTTAGTTTTACATTCTGACGGTATAGGTAAGGTTTGGAGAAGGGTTTGGAATTTTCAGAATTTTCATCGTTAAGGTTAGGAGACCTTCATTGTCATGGCTGCAATAACAACTACTTAGTGAAGGTTTGGGAATGATCATGGTTATGGTCAAAAGAAACCAACAATGAATGACAGCAGGAAAACAAAAAGCAGTCCCCCATGTTTAAGTCCAGCATATTGTTGGACATATGAACATATGCTGTTTTGGCTGAAAGTACTGAAATTGTCATTTTTAATCTCTTAATGAAATGGTACAATACATAAAGAGAGAGAAAAAGAAAATCTACTACTTTCTGCAAACACAAAATAATATACGCAGTAGGTAAAGACTGCATATCACAATACAGCAACAAGTCATGGTCAGGGTTAGCCAACCAAAACTACCAGGTCATGGCTACAAAGAGATAATTTATCATAATTGTTATGAAAACTCAACACTAACTACCTGGCTAAATATCTGACATACTACTTCCCACCCTGGTTCTTGGTGGAAATCATGTACTGCAGAACAGTCCAATACTAATACTTCTCCCAGGGAGGCTGGGTTGTTTTTTACAGTGTGTAGTTGTGAGGAATTTGACTTTTTTGTTTTTTGGCAGTGAGCAATTTGTAAAACCTCTCAGTGCTAAAAGGAAGGTCCATCACTGAAAACAGTTTAAGTGAAGTGGACACACAGCACTGACAACCAACAATGTCTGTTCATTAATGTACTGGCCACAACAGACCTTGATATACCAACATCATTTTAGAGGTAAGGTGTGCTGTCTGCAGCTTTTCATTTAGTTACAGGCTTATTATTGCAGTCTTTGTTTTTATCCTTAGAACCAACATTTCCTTTTAGTTTTGTAAAACTTTGTGTCTCAAATATTTTGCAGATATTCTGCTTCTGTTTGCCCCAAATATTCTAGTTCTGTAATGACAAGAATAAGTAATGATTTTCACTTCATGTTTAGATTTTTCCCATGTTTAATTCTAGGAGTTTCCAGGTTTAATTTTGGGAGTATTTCAGGTTTTCATACACGTATTAACCAGCACAGATATTTTTAGCTATAAATAGTCTCTTTCACCCATTCATCATCACTTTGTATGCCAAGAAGGTAACGCCTGATGGCTCAGAGCATTACGTTAGATAGTCTGTCTGTCAGACTATCTGCCATGAAATTTAGAGAGCAGATTGGCCTTGGGCAAAGGAACTGTCGATTAGATTTTGGTGGTGATCCTGATCTGGGATTTCTGCTGTTCCACAATTATTTTTTTTTTATCTTTAATCATGGCTCTGCTAGAGACAGGACGTTGATTTAAAATCCTAAAGGTATGTTTTCAAGGTCAGGAAATCAATTTAACTTAACACATCAATGAAGGAAATTATTTTTTGTGCAACATCCTGTCTAAGGACTGTTCCATGTTGGCAGAGGTCTGTACTCTCCCCATCAGTACTTAGTACCTATATTTTAATGTAAATTTGACCCTATCAAGCTGTTAAGTTTTCACTATCACTTGCTTCCAAAAAGTATAAATCTATCTACCTCATCCATGTTGACTTATTACTTAATTATTAGAATGTGACAATATATTTCTGACTGTCCTACTTAATTTGGATGCTAGTAGCTTACAGCCACTATCCAAGTGTATGCCAAGGTATTCAAAGTGGAATGTCAAAGCCAATAATCATTTCAACTAAATTTCTTCAATTCTGGCAAAACTAAATGAGAATCTGTCCATGTTTCTGTCAACAACCTACATGTAAACTATACCAGAGGATGCCACAGGATTACATAATTACTCAAGCACCAGTAACTCTAATACATCATGACATTTCATTGCAGAATCCCACCTGAGATGGTATTGTTGCAGAGGAGAGACACAAGCAACAAGGGCCGTATTCCAGATGCCAGCTGGGGATGTGGCAGTCACATACACCACCAGCCTTCTGCTCTTTTTAGTCTTCTTTTTCTGGGCTTTTTGATAGAGTATAGGCATGAAATGATTGGCAGCAGAATGTGAATGCTTTGTCTGCTCAGGATGAATCAGAAGCAGGTATGGCAATGCCAAGGTATTAGGTATTACGGATGCTTGGTCAGGAGCCCTTGACGTCAATTGTTAATGTACTGGGTATTTTTCAGCATGCTGGGTAATCTGATAGACTTCCAATGTTCTCTGCTGCGTTAAAAGTTGTTGTTCGCTGACATATATGGGGCTGAGACTGCATTTGGTTTTGGAATCAGAATTAACCTTTTACTGTATTAAATAACACAACAATCTTTCCCAACCCTTACCCAAAGTGCTTTTGTTGCCTAAACCTACCCACAGACAGGACTGGTCTCTGGTGTGACAGGCGTGTGCTTCGTACGCCCACCATCCACCCCGACAACCTCCTGGCAACTCCGCTGCCATTGCCTCTGCGTGTTGAAAAATTTATGCTAAAGGGGTAACCCAGTGTGTTACCCACTCTGACGCCATGAGGTCCTGACCAAACGTCTGTATGTGACAAGTTGGGAGTGAGAACATGTTGTTTTATCGGCCTCACAACTTTCTCATCTCAGCCAAATTTCTGGCGTTTTCACAAAAAAGGAAAAAGACAACCAGGCAAGATACTTTGACCGACTTCTCTCATATAATTGACAAGCTGTTTACGTGAGTTACTTGAGAGGAAACACACATGAAAACAAAGTCAAAACTGAGTCTGTTGCTTCCAAGAACTATTGTGTGAGATGTGAATGTCATAAGGCAGAAAATGTCCCTACATCACTGTAAAGATGCAGTGGCTGATGTGTCCTCAGATCTGTTCCATGATTTACTGGATGGAGTACTATTTACTTAATGGAGTAGCTCCAGGATTCATCTGTAGATAACATCACCACTACAATCTGTCTCTGTGTTCAGCTTGAGGAGAGGCTTGTTCAAATTCATAAATTAAAACTGAGCTGTGTATATTACAGAAATGACATACGAAACCTCTTTTTAGGGTGGATTTACTTCATACATGCTAATAAACCAAAATCATCCTCGAATTGTTGCTGCTCATCAGCAAAGCATTATGAGAAGATCAGAGACAGAAATCAAAAGAAATGGAAGGAAACCTAGCCAGCCGCTAATGATGTGTGAGGAGTGAGACACCAGGAGGTTTCTCCATAGTGTTAGTCAAGAAAAAAATGTTAGAATAAATTTAGAGAGAAAGAGACAACATGATGGAGAAAGAAAAAAAAAGACAGAAAAAGAGATTCAGCAGCTTTGGAAGGAGGGGCTGGCAGGCTGACTCAGAGGGAAGAGCAGAGAGAGGAAGCGTTTTCATCTTCCCTCTCACTCGTTTTTCTCTCCTTTCCATCCTTTTCTATTTCCATCTTGCTACATCTATCACTCTTTTCTCCTCTCACTTTCTCTCCGGTATTGTTCACTCTGTCAAGAGTTGTCATGACAAGGCTGTTTATTTCTAATGGTTGACATTTCGCCCTGTGCCACTCGCCTGAAAGAACACACCAGGATGAATGCTCCGCGATTTTCAAAGGAACATCTTGTTATTAGCCAGCATTTTCCCATCCTAACAGGTTCGGCATGCAGATAAACACTCGTTGCACAAATGCATCAGCACGCACACACATACACACACATACATAAATACATGGACACAGTTAACTGCACACACTGGTGCAGACGTGCATTTAAAAATGGAAAGATCTATCGGGCTTTTTGACCTTTCATCTCCGAGCAGAGAAAAGCAGGTTTCTGACTCCCACATCATGTTTCAACCCTCAGTCACATCCTCCCTCCACCTCCCCCCTGTTCTCTCCATTTCCTCCCTCCTCCTCTGGATCAAATTAAGGTAGGGATTAATAAAAAGATGTGGGCCCTGGTCTGAATGCGTGTTAATGTAAGCTACAGGCCAGTCATTGTGATGCTCTGACAGACCCACAGAAGAAGAAAAGGGAGGATTTGGATCTATTCTCTCTCACCCCATTCTTTGCTATTTCCATCTTCTGGTGCCCTTCTAATCATTTTCCTCTCATCTCTCTTGCTTTGTCTTTTATTTTTCCTTCTCCATCAGAATTACTCAATTTTCTTCTGTTTCTCTCCTTCCAGCTCTGCCATTTTTTGATTCTTTGACCCATCCTGGTTTTGACATCCTAACCGAACATTGTCCCCTCGAGGAGTGTGTCTCAAAGTCAGGCCCATGGACTGCCAAGGGTCTTACATTATGTCTTTTGGAAAATGTTGAGTATTCATTGTAATATATGTAATTCTAAGCTCCATTAAGCAATATTTTTGACAAGCTCTCACACCTAATTGACCTAAATGATGCATATAATAAATGTGAAAATTACCCATGCGAGAATTTGTGATATGCCAATGAAAGCTACTTCTTTGAAGTCAGGGAGATTTTGTCATCATGGCTGAAAGTAACTACTGTTGAAGTTGGCAGAAGGTGGGAGACGAGCATTGGTCTCTGATGTCAAAGTCGTAATCTTTTATCAAGTCCTCTAATTTAAATTAAACAGTCATCAGTCACTGCCTTCCAAAGTGAGCATTTACAGATATAGAAACACACCAGCAGGACGTCATTGTTTCTTGGTACTTCCCAAAACCTTTCCAAGAGACTATCTACCTATATATCTACCACCTCTATGATTATAGTTTTCTTTAAGGAGCTGTTTATGACCATATTGGGTCTTCATCAGGGTCAACACATTGCCTTTTTCCAGTCCAGTACAATCCAGTGTATAATTACTTACCATTTCTATCTTCATCGAATCAGATATCCAGATGCGGGAGAAGATGTGCCCTCAAGTACACAAGGAACATTAGGGAAAGTCTGAACTGTAGTCATGATTAAAAGAAACCCTGATCTTTTGTAGTGCTATAACAACATCAAATTGCTTCCATCTTTGCTTCTGAAAGAGGAAAGTCATTATTTGCATGATCACAAGAGGCAGCTTGTCACAATTTTTTTTTTTTTTTTTTTTTTTTTTATATAAATGACCATCGCTACTATTTTGTGGTAAGAAAAGTCACACTTTTGATGCTGATATCAAATTAAATGACAGTGACTGTCTGCAGCTGTATGTGGCTTTCAGTTGGTTTTGTCTTTTTATTTTAGTTTGAGTTTGGTTGAGTCAAAACCCACTCACATAAAAACCAGCAAACAAGCTCATACAAGAGGCTGGATAAACCCAGACATCTAGCAAGCCAAAGAGAGTGAACCAATCCACACCGAGGGTCTTCTATGCCACAGGTGCTTAAACTGGAGGACTCCACTGGGATGTCCATATTGTTTTCTGGTAGATGTGTAGGAACATTAAGGCCCCGCAATACAATGCCAAATTATACCAAGCTTTCCTATTTTGGATCCAATGAAATCTTGAAGGTCTATGGCCTTAATATGAGTCTGTCTGGGAATCCATCAAATGAAAATAGCAACAGTACAGCAGAGAGCAGGTCGATAGTCCAACACCAAGAAGCAGGATTTGCTCAAAATGGATTAGGTAGCCTTACTTTTAAACTGTATATTGCAATTGACAGCTGGAGCAGGATCAAAACCAGCACCGTGTGAGATCCTGGCAAGGTTTGGTCAATTCCCATCAAGTCAACTGGACGTGGAATTTGTCCATAGGTGCCTGATCCAATTCGCAGCACTGATGCAGACGTGAAGTGAAATTGAACAGTGGACTGAATGTGCAAGGTAGTGTTATTGGTCTTTTCCTCTCGCTGAGAGAGACAGAAGGAGAGGGCCACTCTCTCTGAGGTGTTGTGCACACCTTGTAGGCTGCCAAGCCCCATTAGAGGGTGACAAACAGACGTCCACTCGGCTCAGCGCTGTCAGACCCTGGTAATGAAAGACACATCAGCCTTAGAAAAAGCAGAGGAGGAGGAGGGAGAACAACAACAGGACATGCACTGACACAAACACATTTTAAGACTAATGGCTTAAATGCAAGTGCACTGTGTAGCAATGCAGGGCAGGAAAAAAAATGTTGTCTAAACTATGTAATGAGAGGAAGGCAAGGGACCGGAAAAGACAAAGAGGGAATGAATAAAAATAGATTAAAGAGAATCATACAAAAGTACAAGATAAAAGAGAGACACATGTAGGGAAAGATCTGCGAGATCTAATGAAAGAGAAAATGTGCAAAAGCAGGACAGAATGAAAGAGCGAGAGTCCTTTGCGACTCATTGAGCTACATGTGTCGATGCCACGGCATTACATGGGAAGATACAACGTCAATAATTATCTCTGTTCCAGCTATATTGCTATCAAATGATTTAGTGGTACTAATAAAGCTCTAACATAACACAGCATCTATCTTTGGAGCTGCGGTGGAGAACTGTGCTCGCCATAATAAGGCTGGTTTAGAGCATTTCTATTCTCTTTGCAATGAATCAGAGTTGCACTTTGTGAGGCATGCAGGAATCCATAAGTACATAATAATGAATTATACACAAGGTTGCAGACAGGTGCAGCGCCAGACATTATGGATTGAGCAATTTGGGAGTCTTGTCATCATAACCTATGGACGCTGGTGTAGGAACAGTCTCTCGCTGATGCGGATGGGATAGTGAGGTAGATTGTGTCATTCTCCATCCCTGCTTGCTTTGTAATCTTTCGAGAGAGGAAGGATGAGACTCCACTCTGTCCGGGGGGAAATGTATTTTCTCTGCATGGATGTGGAGCGAGAGTAAGCGGCCTTATCAAATCTATATTTCTCCCTCAGTGCCGCCTTGAAAGAGGGAAGAGAGGAAGGAGAGAGAAGAAAGAGCGTGAGACCGGCAGTCGGGGGGTTATCGAATTGATTAATTTAATAGCGTTTGTACCACTTCAAACGTTGCACTTTTCAATGCGTTGCCTCTCAAGTCAACCGGAAAGAAGTGCGTACATGATGAAAAGTTATGAACTCGAGAACAAAAAAAAAACAGGATGACAAAGCAGTTGGTGGATTGGTGGATATCAGTTGACTGATATCAGATATTAAGCCAATAAACTGGCTTTATGTTAAGAATCAGATACCACTCACATTGTAGTTTCAGCTCTGATAAGATGGATATTATGCAGTTTATTTGTTTATAAGAAAGATTCATTAGTTCCTGTGACAAGATACAAATTTCAGTAAAAACACTAAAAACTGGAAAACTTTTTTTTTTTCATTTCTATCCATTGAAATTGTGACTCACATATTGATTGGTACAAAAAACAGCTTATGGTGGCTTTACCTAAAAAAACTCTTCCAACTATTCATCAGTCCCGCCAAGTGGAACAGACACAAATAAAAGAGACACCCAGGGAGTGAATGCTTTACTTGAATGTGTGCATACATGTGTGTGTGTACACACTGACATTTCCGTTGTGGTGTGGATGCTTGAAAAGCAGCACACCATGAGTAACACCAACACCACTGAGCAATTCAATACTGCCCTGACAAAATCATTACGCTGTTTCCTCTTAGGTTAAAACCCCACACTACACGGCCACTTAGGAATATGGATCGGACTTGTAAAATGGTGAAAGGGCAGGTTAATGCAATCAATTATTTTTTAACAGTAATGGCTATGCAAGAGTCCTTCACATACCCACACAGTCTATCTCTGCGTAATGTAATGGGCCTCAGTGATTCTTTTGTGTGGGTTTTTGCTGTAGTTGGCCCCCTGATGACATTTAGAAAGGGACAAAAGATCAGTCCATTGGAAAAAATCACATTTTATGGTTAAGTCCCCATTTTAGGTACAATTAAAGCAAAACACTGTAATGCACTAGACAGCAGTCAGAGTGTACTCCTCCCACCAGGCTGCACAATCCTCTATATTAGTGTTTGTTTGTTTTAATAATAAATATTAAATAAATAAATTATATTGTTAATTTACATGTGGATACATATCAGCATCATCGTCAGCATGACTGACTGATGGCAGCCATGACTTTTGAAAAGGCAGGGTTTACACTGATCATTTTCCTGTAGAGCTTCAAATCTGCAAAATGTCACCAAATTCACCAGGATTGTGCGCATGTAATTTGAATTGCATTTGTGGCCAAAGCCTTTAGGAGTTATGATGATGCAAAGAGTAACTTAACACCCTGTTCTGGCTTGAACACACCCCTTCACAAATTTAAAAAAATCATTTAAATCCAGACTTGTACTCGTGTGTGGACAGAGAGACCTCTAGATAGTTGAATTTTCAGCCCGGGTGTAGTTCCTCTTCAAGCGGTCACACCAAAGAGAAGCTAGCGACCTTTTGTTGATAAATGGACGGCATGTCAAACAATATAGTGAAAACTGAAATTTGACTAAGAAGACGAGCAGTTCTGGGGCACGGACAGTATTTTTTCCTTTCAGACTATTTTTGTGATAGTTTTACCATAACTGGAGAGATGATTGTTCAGATACAGAAAGGAAATATGGAAAAGGAGGAGTATAAATGCAACCAAGGGCCCCTGCCAAAACTGAAACAAAGTAAACATATGGCACGTGTCTTCACCATTAGGGCACCAGGACACCCTGGAGTGTGGACAATACTGTAGATTAACCCATAATTTTCTTCTACACTCACACCTGAAGGTTCAGCTGTTCTGAGCCAAAGAATAAAATGACCACATGGTGGCTCCATTTAATCCACATCCACACCAAAAACTAATTAGTTCCTTGACCCTGCTCTAATATTCTACCTAATTTCACTGATATCCATTATCAGCTTTTTAACACCTATTCTGCTAACAAGACAAACAAGACTGTAAATCTGGAGGTAAAAATGTTCTCTCTGCAGTCTTTCTCAGCTAATAATGGTATTTGGTGTGTGTACTGCTGTTTATACTGTAAAAGCCTTTCCATTAAAACCCCACATAAATCTGACAGGGAGCTGCGTCTATGAGCAAATAAGCACACACCACATGAACACACACCACAGGGGGTTAGAGGAAGAGGGCAGATTTTCTCCAGCACCCTGGGGACCCTCATTACAGCAGTGTGTGGGTGCAGAAGACATAGCGGGGCGGGCATGTGAATAAAGCAGCATGGGGGCAAGATATTGGGACTTCTTGCGTCAGTCTGTTTCCTCCTTATTAGTCACCTTGTGGTGCTGCATGTACAACTGACCATAACACTGAGATCACTGCCGTCTGCAGAGTGACTTTGTGCAGAGGTGTCTGCAATATGGCAGCGAAAAAGCTTTTCATTTCCTAGTCAGGGGCAAGATATTTGATGAAAAATCCACCTGCTGAGTTTACAGATGTCACCCACCCAGAGTCATGGATGTTCCAGTTTAGTTGATAACATTTGTTATTTTTAAAGGTGCCCAGTGCAGCTTTAAAAAAGTTGATTCACCCAAATCACAAAAACAAAGCATTTGCTTACTTAACTGCCAAACCTGTTACCAAGCTGATATTTCTGCCTCCACTGCATTACAACAAAAGTGAAAAGTTTAGTATGAGATGCAGCAGCAGTAAAAAATCATATTTAAAAGACTTTCAGTGGCTTTTTCTTTGGAACTATTTTACAATTTTTTATTGAGGGAAATAGTCCCAGTAAAAAAAGCTGTTATAAAAAAATAAATTCTGATCTCAACCCATAAGTTTTAAAGGAGCTATATGCAGCTTCTGCTATTGCTCATAGGCAGCATTAGCAGGCAGCTGTTTACTTTCCAGCCTAGAAGAAATGTTGCAAGTACAGCATCAAACTTCATTCCTTTACTCGCCAAGAGCTGTCTCCAGAGGTGGAAAGCAACGCCAATGTTAACTCTGGTTTCTATCACATCTTTTCATCTACTGAAGTTAGCATGCTAACCAGCTAGCCCCGGCCTGTATCAGCCTGTATCGTCACTGAAGATGTAGTGACGCTCAGAGGGCCTATCATAACCTTTGGTATTATGAAGACAACAATGGCTGAAGGTCTTGTCAAGGCACAATCACCACCACCCACAAAAACACATTTACAGATAGCTCCTTTAAGATATATAAAATACTGGGCTTTGATAATTTGTCTCTGACTGTTTGTCCAAAAAAAAAAAAAAACATGTACATGTACTCCTTCTCCCTCAATGAAAAATGCAGTTCACTTTAAAGATATAATGAATTTGAAATTGTGAATTTGTTTATTTTTCATGACTTTTAATTCATGATATAAGACAATTATGATTCAGTGTTCACTGTGTTCTATTGTGGCTGTTTGTACAGAACTTTTGATCTGGATCCTGAAGCAGTGCCTTAATGCACATTTACCGTTCCTTATCATTTTTTCCTTATAATGAGAACCCAGAGACAAAGACATCAAGATGCTGCCCACACTGTTTGACTCAAAAGTGATCTCAGGAAAACACACAGCAATGTGCATGAACCACCAAAGACTTCACCAGAATAAAAAAAAACACAGGAGCGATGTCACAGGTGAGAGCTTTAAAAGCTTGCTCTGGTGTCACAGGGAGCTGCTGATGTGAGTACTTTGTGTAACAGGAATAGCACGTCTTTACTGACTTAAGTAATATGATTCATTGCTTTTGACAGTCGTGTTCTGGTGCAAATCACACTATAGCAACCGGAGAGTGCGCACATATCTTAGAAGCCACTGACTGAACTTCTGCTTCCCAGCCCACGCTGAAGACAGACGACAGCTACTTAGCCTTTTCCAATTATGACTTTAAGGTAATTGAGAGGAACGACAAGCATATTTTAGTTGGTGTCGTCGAGTTGATGGGCATGCTGGAACAGCGAGAACTATTAGAACTTGTTTATGAGTATAACTTGAAAGTAATATCCATATTCTTCATAATATGTTTATCTTGTACAACATATACTTATTCTTTATACAACTGGAGACACAGCAGTATGTGCACGACACTTAAATGTTAGGTTTGAAAGCTGTGTGTTTGTGTGTGTGTTTGTGTGTGTGTGTGTTCATGTGTGTGGAGCTTTAGCAGGGCTTTCATTCAGCCACTCAGATAATTTGATTTTAAATCTGGCGACTGGCTGATGTAATATAGGGGCTGAGCTGTCATTTGGCGGCCGTGTCGAACCCTCAGAAATGAACAGGGATGCAACCCTGGCTAACGCACTTGGCCAGTGGCTCCACAGACAGAGGTGGAGACAGAGAGAGAGAGTGTGTGTGGCGGGTTCTAACTCGGAGGTAGCCTAGGTCACAAGGAAAAGGGAAGCCAAATCGGGGCCTTTTGATTCAGCTCAACCCACTGGCCTCTTGAAAAAAAACCAATTACCACTTAATCTGCACTGGAGACGGAGGCGAACAAGTTAACATGGTCATCCAAGCAATGAGAGCAGGGGAAATTGGAAAATAAAATACTGATTGAATTATAGTGTGTGGGTAGTTTTCAATTGGGAAGTGACAGTAGATGTTACATCTTGAATCCTCTGTGATCCTTAACTAGGTTATATCAGTAAGGATTTATATTTCACTGTTAGGGCTTAGTTATGATCATCAGCAATCTCTGATCCCACTGAACAAGTTCAAAGTATTGAGTCGTTCATCTTCATTCTGAATGTCAACGATTGGTTATCAAGTAATGTCAGCATCTACAAAGATTGGAAGAAAGTGAATAAATGTAATGAAAGTAAGATGCCTTAAGATGGATGTTTGGCTTTGTAAGATCTATCGGCAAAAATGACCTGCCAACCTTTTTCCAAGCCACACCTGTCAATACACTGCTTTGCAGTGAGTCACAGAAAGCATGCTGTTTAGCTGAACCATGGAGAAGCAAGTATTTTAGTTTGAATTGTTTGGTCTTTAAGAATAATGTCATCAGAACCCTGGTGGGACTAAACATAATAAGCCTAATACTTGAAAGCTGGGACCCAATCAGCACCAATTTCACAACTGATTGCTATTAACAACTTAATGTTAATTTACAAGTTGTCAGCACAAAACTCTGTGTCTCCCCAAATTAAGCTTTTAGTCCTCCCTCCTGTGCTTGGCCTTGATGCATGTAATCCATCCTTGGGTATTACACATAATGACACAGACCTGGAACCTACAGCAGTAGAAGAGGACCTGAGCAGGACCCATTTGATGGTAGGAAACCGCTGATCTGAACCTGTATGGGTCCGAGGTTTGGTCTTGGGTCAAGTATTGGGACCTAGTGTTCAGGTGGCCACAGCCACCAATCTCCATGAAGCAGAGAGCCACATTTGAGTGTCTCATACTCAAAAGATGGTGGTTTAATCCATTGTTGAAGATTAGATTTCAATGTAATACCATAATACCAATGAGGCCCAGTTCACGGTCTCCCTTCAATAAAACTGTTGTGTGATCCATTAACAGTGAAACCATATTTGAAACCAAAGCGATGATTGCAAAACAAAAGGCTTTATGGGTATGAGACAGATGTTAACATCTGTTGGTCAGTGATTACTCACGCAAAGCCTGGCACAACCAACTAAACTGAGGGTAAACAACATTCTGTTGAAATTCAGCTGAACACTTATGTGTTCTTCTGCTCTGATACCCTTAGATTAAAAAAACTCTGCTGCATGAGGACATTATGATTAAGAAATTATGTAACTTGTGGATATAACGAATCAGATAAATTAAAAACAATTCATGGTCATGGAGAATGGAGCAAACTGCTCTCCAGAAACTCTAAACTCCCCTCGTGAGGAAATGGTCATTGCTGCCTTGTTTGCTTTTGTTTTGCACAAATGTAACAGACTCAAAATTTCCAACCACAGTTAACGAAACACATTAGACAATTAGTGGTCAAAGCAAGACGCCTTAGAGGTTGCAGTTTTAATTACACTGCACAAATATGTTGGCCTGAATGAAAAACGCCTTAATATTCTCAGTAGAAGGGCTAAAAATGTGTAGTTTGTCCTGTAACTCGCACTAAAATTATGCCCTTGAAATCACAAGCTTCACTGCAATCTATGTGTTAGATTATATGACATTTTGGCCTGTGGATGGATATAATTGAAAGCTCATGAAATGTCCAAGAAAAGTCTTCAGTGGAACATGAATGTGCTTGGTAAATTTCATGGCAGTTTACACTTTCACTCTATCTTGTCAGATCCCCATGACAACTGGTTCCAACGTCTGTAGCAGCTGTCATGCCAGCAGGCCAGCAGGTGTTGAGATTTTTTTCTCAGGATAAAGTATTACAGGGACATGGCAACCAGCAAATTTGTATTTTTCTTTAAATTGATTTTTTACACCTTTAAACTTGAGTCAGTTGGAGTGATAAGAAAAAGAAAGGCAAGCACCAAAAAAGACAACCGGCTTTTTTAAACCAGCTCAAATGGTTTAAACATGATGGCTCGGCTGGGCTCTTTGGATTGCAGTCAGTCAAAATTATTAGAGTGAACGTCTATAGAAAGGCAGAAAGTTAGTGATACTGGCCTTTCATGCTCTCTCCACATTCATGTCTCCTTCCTCTGCTCCTGCTGTAGTGGTCAGTGCGCTCCGAGGCAACTTTGATGAATTAATCCAATAGAAGAAATTGGTCTTTCAAATGTAAAGAGCACCTTGGTTCTGGAAAGTAACTCATGAAGGGAGGAGGGTAGAGGGGCATGAATCAGCATGAGAGGAGAGGTGAGTGGACGAGCCTGAAAGAAACTGACTCCACCGGATAGAGAGAAGTGTACGTGTTTGTGTGTGTGTGTGAGTGAGTGTCGGCCAGAGGGAGTCAGGAGGGAGAAACTTGTTCTAGGCGAAGGTGTGTGTGCATGGGATCTTCAGGAGAACTCTGAGGACCAAACTTGACCCAAGCATAGCCTCAGATCCAAACTTTCAAGTCGTCCTAGGTTCTGGGGTGGGTCTGATCAGATCCTGACTGTCTCTTTAGAGTGAACAAGCATGGTTTTGCTTTTGGATTTCATTTTGTTTAGTTTCATTTGATCGAACATGACAGAGACCACAGATTTCCAAATTTGTAAGAAATGGAGATTTGCTTGATTCTACTTTGACTCCTGAAAGTGAAGTTTTGAGGTACTACACTAACTTCTACTTTGCAGATAATTGGCAAGAGAATGAGACAGTGTTGGTCAAGGTTTGACTAATGAATAATAATTAATTCGACAGAGAATCCCAAAAGAATCACAGAATATCTCATTGCTTGTGACCATTGATGACTACCCAAATTCCCTGAAAATAAAGGTTTTACATTTCTTTTCTTGCTAAAACTAATATGCCAAGATTTTGAACCAGAGACAGATAAGAACCAGAGTCAATGAGCAGGATGGAAACTGATAAAATCTGAATAATGCCTGATGATGACCTTTCCGTTCATAAAACAGTCAAAAGAAGTGTAAAAAGGTCTTTGCTCTGGGAAAGGTTTCAATTGTATCTGATAGAAATTATTTAGCATTTTTATGCAATGCATCATCAAACAGTAAGTGTTAACCTTACCCAGTTCTGTACAAATCCCATTTCTTTTAGGCTTGGGCCCTGGTTATATTCAGATTATGACCTGTGGTCTTTACTAAAGATCCAGGTTTGGTTAAGATTGTCTTGACTCTCTGTTGGGTTCAGTCCAGACAACAGAGTCTGTTGAGACTCATGTTGAGATTGATTAATAGACGTTAGAACAACCAGCTAGCTACAAAACAGTATATATTATATCTTGACTCAAGTAAAACAGCCAAACTGAAACATTTTTTTCACATTAAGCTTCCAAAAAGATTTAATCTCTTATCTATTTGTAAGAAAGATTTCTGTTCAAGGTGACAAATTGCATCAAAGACAGTGTGATTTCATCAAGTGCCTCTTGAACTGGCAACTGGTTTGCTTATTATCCCTCAAATTAGTGTGACTTCCCTGTGGTTTTCAAAAAATGTTTTAATTACCGTAACTGACACGACTTAAATGGAGTTTATTGTAATCATGTGGCATGTTAGAGAAATAATTTTTGCCCCCTTTTTTTTCCCCCAATATCTACAACTCTTCAGCATGACAGGCCCTAGCATATGTTTGCTCACGGCAGTTACTGTAGATTTTACGTTTGCTTGCGGCACTTGAGCATGTTCTTGTTGGCAGGGTGCAATACTGGTGCAGATACATTCCTGGGGCAAATTCATGTCGGATTTCAGCCCCGAGGAATGAAAAAGCCAAAAATATAAAATAAAGCCCAACTGACATCCTGTCTAACTACACACTTGTCAGCTCAGAAAGATCACACTAACAACCTCTGTCATGATTTAAACCAAAATTAAAATGCTACTTCCTGCTCTCCATTCCAACTTTGTACAAATAAAAAGAACTCAGTGTATCACACTTAGGCACCTCTTTGTTCACGCACTCCTTAAACAAGAGACAGGGGAAAAAAAGCTGATAAGTTTCAATTGAGGATAAACTCAATCAGGGCATCTGAGATTGGCCTCATGAGGATGAAGCAATGTGACAGGCCTAAAGAGGTTAGACGCCAGGTTTATCCAATTACAGCTCAGCAATAAACAATCCCAGAAACCCTCTATCCCCCAATCGGCTCATTGCTCCTTCTCTCTTCTCACTCAGTTTGAAACTTGACCCACCATCTGTATCTATATACTGCTGACGGATGCCCTTGCGTTGAGCACTGACACTACTTGTGATGAGTGTGTGCGACTTATGTCTGCCAATCTGCACCGGTAGCAAACAGCCCTCGGTGCTCCTGCCCGCTAAGCAAATATTCACAGACTCTGATGGCATCGTTTTTTCGAGATTAGTGAAGAGCCGTCTGCAGATGATGATAATGAGACACTCTATTTCCCCTCCTCTGGCCATTTGAGAGACAGTCAGACGGCCGGATAATCTGGTTTGCGCTGGGGGCCTCATCCATCGAGTCCCACCGTCGCGTTGACATTAGCACTAAGACGTATTAGCACATTAGCCTGAATGGGCGATGATGTGTTCTCAGTCAGTTAAGCGGAGTATGATAGCGGCTGTGTTATGGTTATGGTGATGGCTTTATGAAGTCGGTAACAACTCCATTGATCTCCAGACGCACCTGCTAATGCCGACATCCAAGTGAACGACAAAATAGCCTCAGATTTGTGAGGATGATGGAATTTACAGAACAGCACCACAGGGTGAGGAAGGTGTAGATCTAGCTTAATTAAAAAGACAAAGAGGTAAATAACACCAGGCTAGAGGAGGCTATTCGTTTCAAAGTAGGGACTGAAAAAGTTAATGAATAGCATTTCCCTGTTATCTTAAGGATCACAGTCAGGCGATCAAGACTAAGTGAACTGGTTTGAGAAGGGAAGCTTTCAAAGAATCTATTTTGATCCTAATTTAGCGGTCTGGATGTCCCTGGAAAGCAGGAGCCCTGCAGTCTAGTCATTACACGCCACAGGCCATAGACACAGATCTATAAATGTTTGGTATTAAACGGACCCATTGATGGTCTGCCCTCACTCCCTTTGCTCCCGTTAATGGAGCTTTTATGAATCTCAGGCCTCATTTGTCTCTCATGGTTAGGGGCTTTCTGCAGTCTGAATTGTGTAATAATGGCAAACCCAATTTGCTTTGTGCTACGTTAATCTCAACACGCCCCTCCTCTCCCTTTCATGCTTCCCTAACTGCATTCAGCTCATTCATCAATGATTCTATTATCACTCCATTCCTCCAACTGTGTGTGTGGAGGGAAAAAAAAAAAAAAAAAAATCATAAAATAAACCCAAATTATGCCACTCTACTCGTAACAGACAAGTAAAGCAATGATGATGAAATTCTACCCAAAAAAAAAAAAAAAAGCCATTAACGACGGGGCCATTATCTCCTTTAAAATTCCCTTTTTGTTCAACATAAACCAAAACATTTCCTCAAACAATCGGAGCCTTTTTAATGAATGTTTTTTAAAGAAAGTAACAGAATGGGGACTTGGTAGAGCTGCTGTTTAAGCCGCTGGTATTGCAGGAAATAACTGATTGAGGTTAAAGGGCTCACGTCTGTTTTAGGAACAGACATACTGGTCTCAGAACAGCCATGTAGGACTCCAATTACAAAGGAAACTGCAGTTACTGCTTCGCCTGCATATGGAAAATGACAGAACAATGACCTTTCTACAACAGACTACAAGTTATGCAACTCTGTGTTTGGACCTCTTTTTCACTATCTCTCTAGCACACATGCACACAAAGAGAGACCCTTTCCTTTGGACAAAGATGCTTTCAATCAAAACATTCAGAGGTGGTCACATCCCCTCAAGTGGTGATTTTAAAAATGTAAACAGTTTTTTTCAATTGTCTTTAAAAAATGTTTGTCATGTTTGTCTTTAAAAAGGTCAGCAGACAGAACTGAACCTGGGTCATTGCGGTTACATTAAACATTAGCTTTGTATTAGGATGAACTATTAAACAAACCCTGGGCTTGGGGCATGGCTGAGAGCTTGTTGTGACATCACAATGTTACAGAAGTCCTGATGGCTGGTTTTAAGGCTCAGTTTCTGAATACAGGCTGTGTGCATTTCTCTGTGGACTGAGGCTTTGATACTTTCACAGTATTAATATAGAACCTAGACCTGCTTTATAATCACAAACACATGGACATCTTACTGTAGCTGTAGCATAATTTACAAGTGGAATTAAATTAAACTTTGCAGGATTGTTTGGTGTTTTAAATCTAAAAACATTTTGTGGTCAAGAGCCATGGCAGTGTATGACCAACAGGATATGGGTGCAGTTAGGGTTCAGTTAAAAACTCTATGTACAGTAAATAGGGAAAGTCTGGATTTATACGGAAAGTGCAAACGTTTAAATGGTAGAAAATCTCATACTCATTAGAACATAATGAGAGGACTACTTCTATATTCAAACATGAAATGTATTATAAATGGCCACTAATTGCGTAATCATTGTTGTACAAATATTACTTTACTTGTAAGGGTCCCCCTCAGTCCCTAAAACAAAGCAGATCAAAAATATCCATCATGTGAGACATATACAGACATTTGCAGAGTTATCACACTGAGCCAGAGGCAGGTGGACTGATAAGATGCTCAGAGAAAAATGAGCTTTGTTGAATGCAAAAGAAAACAAGATGTGACTTGTTCTGAAAATTGTGTGTGCATATTTACTTCTTAATGAACAAAGCTCTGCGATAATCAATCTGTACATCATATAGATCAGGTATTGTATTAAGTGTGTCTATCAAGTTGATTATCTTGATTTTAATGCTCCCAGTGGACAGGCTGAACGTTAGCCTGAGGGAACGGCCGCTGTGTCTCGTTCACCTCTCTCTGCTGTTCACAGTTTGTCAGGCGTGAGTGTGGTGTTGAGAAGGAAGTACTGAAGGGTGGAAAGATCTGACATCGTAATAAAGCTGAAGATTGTACATACACTAGCAGTTTGCTAGTGCATTTAAATGAAAAAAAACTGGCACACAAATCCCTTGATTACCACTATGAGAATTTAGATGGCGACTAAACATTTCTATTATTCAGAAACGTCTCATGATCGTGCAGCCTTGGTGCAGGAACAGTCTCCAGTCTTGGAGTGTTTTCAGTTTAATAGATTTCACTGCAATACCTGGTATGGTGTTGATTTATCCAACTCGGTCCAGCTACTGGTGACATGAACAGGTAGTGAGTAGTGTTTTATCCAACCACTGTGGGATCACTCTCCAGCAGAGAAGCAAATGTAGGCAGATTGACAATTTCAGTGGCTCAGACTAAATGGTCCCTGTGGCTCCAAACAAACCCCCCTAACACTGAAGTCTTATTCTTTTAACTACAGTTTGTTTTAGGTTTAGTTGTTTATGAATGGTTGCTGAAAAATGGTCAGATTTCTAGTTCTGGCCTATATTACATATGATGGAGTAGTTGATCTGATTAAAACAGGATGATTGACTTTTATTTGTTAATATATGACAGTGGTTTCAAAATGTTACATAGGATGAATCCTACAATACAATACAAGGCCTGTTGACTCATCCTAGTTACTCCACCCACCTAAATGGTGATGGACCCAGCCCAGTCTATGTCTGATCCTTTGTTAGTTTGCTTCGTCTATGCCTCATCACTGTTTGCTAAAACCCTGTGAACAGTACATTAACCACAGATGACACATTTTAAATAATTGAATGAAGGCGAAGCCCCACCCCCGTAGTTACTGTTGCCACTGCAAGCTTTTCATTCTTGTATATATGCAGTTTGCAAAAATAACTGAGGGAGGTTTTTAAATAATGGAAAGGCTGAAATGTAACTCTTGCTGGCAGACGTCATCAGCTGTACCTTGTTAATTAAGCTCTTGTTAACATCACAAACAGGTTGAAAATGGCTAAGTTTTTAATTTCACCAGCTTACTCTTTTTTTAAAGAACAAAAGTCTTGCAGGGCCAGACCTACCTCCACAATGCTGTCAATGCTGGAAAATGGTCTGGCTGCGCCCATTATCATTCTGCTACAGGGAAAAAACACTCTGCATTTCTTTAAACCAATCTCTATTGTCTTGGGCGGTGCTGGGCCCAGGATGCAGCGACGGTGCCCCTGCAGAACAGTGTCAGAGGGGAACTTGTTTTGGTGGAACACGTTGCACGTGAGGAGGCGAGGGCTGTCATTAAAGCGGTGAGAAAACACCACAAAAAACAACAAAGCCTTACAGCGACTGTGTGATTGCATGATCCAAATCTTCATCAAAACCTGACATTTTCAGCGTGTAGGCTGCGAACTCAGAGGTTGTTGTTGCGGAGAAGGGAGGAGAATGCTGCCTGAAATAGGCACCCAATGGCAGGCTTATACCCACAGCCTACATCCAGTGAGTCAGCCTAGGCCTGATATGACAATCATCTCTCCATGGATATTACACAAACGACTAAAGGAAACTATACAAAATATTAGGAAGTCATTGAAGGCAAGTTGTGTCGCAGCCTGTATTTTCTCAGATATTTAGATTTATGTGGTATTACTCCATGCTAACGTCCACTGTGAGAGAAATAAACACAGATAATGGTACCAGCGTCAGCAGATACTTATAATCAAAGGATCAAATCAGGTCATCACTTGTTCCAGCGCATGAGCACAAGCCACAATGTCCATTTCTCTCATCTTTCTAACCTTGTTAGGACATTTGGTTCTCACAGGATAGAATTATAGTGGCACACACATTCTCTAAGTACACATGCAGAGTGAGAGCCACAAATGCGATTTGGACAAAATTAAAGTGCAAGCACTGCCTGAGCATCTCAATGTGCAGTACCATGGAGAAATAGAGCAGATAGATTTCAGAGAATTTCCGAGATAGGCAAATGATAAAAAAAATGACTTTGAGAGAGGAGTAAAGAGAGCGTAGGAGTTGGTGTGAAGAAGAGAGTTTCATCTGTGCTGCGAAAAAGATGGCACAGAGAAAAGGAATGGCAAAAGAGAAAACAACAGCGCGGAGGAAGAGGAGGACGGGGGACAGGGCGAAGGACGAAGGGCGTACTGGGATGTGTGAGTGAATGCCAACCGGACAGTTTTTGTTATTATACTCTACTACCAGAGGCTGCCAAAGCTACTCCTACACACACACAGATCCACACAGATACACGCTGGGACACACACACAGTCCCGTAACCCGAGCATGTGTGTGTGAGTGTGTGAAGGAGAGAAATTGAAAGAGTGAGAAGTAGATGGGGAGACATGGGAGGGGAAGGACGGAGACGAGGAGGCCAGATTGCAGGAGCAGCTTTAGAAGCATAACTCAATTCTCTGGCTATATTGACGACAATGCACACTCCCGCACACTTCGTCTCTGTCTCATTCTCTCTGCCTCTGTTTGTCTTTCCCTCTGTCTCTCTCTCTAGCGCGCGCACACACACACACACACAGCCACATACAAGTGAGAGATGGACACCCGGCAACGTGGTGGTGAATGGAAAGACAGGAAAACTGTGACCTTCACTGAGTGATCATTATTGTGCAGCACAAATCCTGGCATGAATAAAAATCATCTAATTGGATGTTTAGACCTTCCTTCCAATGCAGAGCAGAGAGATTAACTCACTGGTTGAATGAAGCCTTGACGCACACACTTTAAGATCCACAGTATTTTGGACAATAAGTTGGTTAAGTGTGTCATAACTTTGGCCACAAACAAAACTCATCATCAGTATGTTTTACTTGATTTATGAAAGGCATTTGTGGTCCATTAGCTTATTCAGAAGTACGGGTATGGATGACTAGCTACAGTAGGAACTAGATTAATGATACTGCTAGCACAATTATTCTAGACATAATTATCTACTTTCACATCCAGCAGATACAAACCTCACTATATGACAAAAATCTGTCCACTTTTTACTTAATCCAGGGCCCAGTTTAGTCTGCTAGCTTCTGACATCAAAATGATGGGTTTATGTGGGTTTAGCTCGCTGGATGTTCATAGCATCACCACAAAATATCACTAATGACAGAACATCTGGATCGCACTGTTCTAACCTGCAGGTGATGAGTCTGGCATATGATGGGAAAAATATATTTATATTATGAATATATTATATATATATAGGTGCTTAATTGAAAAGAATGTAATTAACCAAAATTAACAATGACTTTATGTGATTAAATGTCCCTTCAGCTGCACCTGATGGTTATTAACTATTTCATACAAGCACAGTATCTCTTGACACTCATGATTATAATCAAACTTGCACTCATATGACACAACTCCAGCGCACACCCTTGCACACCTGGGTTGTGTTGTCCAGCTGTTGGGAAGGAAACACAAGCTGTCACATGCGAACAGAGAGGAGGACCCGGGAGAGATGGACATCTGGACTGAGAACAGGGAGAGGGAGAAATAAGAGCCAACGGAGGGAAAGCAAATGGAGCGAGAGCGGAAATGAACATCTGGCTGTAACACAGCCCTGGAGGGCAGATTGTATTTAGCCATTTGTAAAGTGAGTAGAGACTCTTGCTGTGCGTGTAGTGCCACGAGCCGAAATGCATTTTTGATATTATCCGACAAACAACAAGATGATTTTGAATTTGACCAAAGCTGCTGAGGGCAGTTTCTCACCTGGTTGGTATCTATTGAACCAGAGCAGCAAGAGTTACCTATGGATACCTACACACACACTGAACCGGCGCAACTGACTACCACACATACAACTTTGGTGTACAGACCAACTACAACCACACAGGTTCTCTGTGCAAGCAGCATATTATGACCTATAGTTACATTTTAAGGGTATTGCTAAATGAAAGGGAATGGAATCACTAAAACAAAAGAGATGCATGGATGTGCACATTTCATGGCAATCAGCTCAGCTCTGATGGGGTACGTATGTAGAGGAGGAACCTTCACCTGATGGTGGTAATAAAGGAAAGCTTTTCACATCATCAGAAAACACTGAGATTCATTCTCCAGAGATTTAAAGGGATGTACTGATCCAACATATTTCAGTCTGCAGACTCCAAGTGACAATCTGACATCAGCGCTTTCCATGTTGCAAATTTATAATCTGTGCACCGAGCTGTGTGGAATCACTTGAATGTGAGGTAACATGAGGACAGGGATCACTGTGTGCTATAACCTGAGGCTACAGCTCCCCATGATTGAATGAGTGTAACTTATAGCAACAACACTGACAAAAAAACTGGGTTTAATGTGGATTGATTACATCGAGGCTGATACCCAATCCACTTATTAAGATCAGTATAATTGATTCAGTGTATCAGATTGAACATTTATTAGCATAAAGTCATGGAAAGTTCATATTCTTTTATAAAAGCCAACAATACCATAAAAAGCGGGTTTAAATTTGAACCCCTCAGCCAACTAATCCCCTGCAGGAAAGTCAATCTACACATTGACCTTCACAGAAACCAGCCACCAGTTTCAGAGCTACTTTGTCAAAAAAAAATAAATATCAGGGGATCAACAAAATTATTAGAAATCATCCTCTTGGGACTTTGAGTATCGATACCAACTTTCACAATATTTCAGATCTGGTCTAGTGAGCAACAAAGTCAAATCCCACTGTTTACCTGAGATTCTTTGTCTTGCCAGATCTGAAAATCCTCTGAGGAAGGAAACCAAATCTTCCCTTAATCTACTGAAAACCTTTGGGCACATTTTCCACTGATACAAAACAAAAATGTGCCACGACACTGTTGCAGGCTAGTTTGATTTTTACATTTGTTCATTTGGCAACAGCTCCACAGCCTGGATGCCGACAAGGTCATTATGTTCAGAACATTTGTGCTATTATTCACAAAATGAAACTGTGTCGCTGCTCAAACTGATAACATCTATGGCTTTTGTAGAACACTTCAAGAGGAACCATGACACAGTTTAATAAACGGGAATTAAGTATTTCAAACCCTGGCTGACCTCAGTTTGCCTCTCAAGGTCCTCGGTATACTTATATCAGCGGAGCATTTTCATGAGTTTGCAAAAATTCATTTCTCACAGAAAAGCCAGGCTGACCAAAATTCTACAGCTGAACTGTTATTATTCAAACATAAAGGGAAAAGACCAGAGGCAAAGTACAATGTAGATGAATTAAATTAAATTTAATTAAATTGTGGCCGAGTACAGCAGCTGTTCTCTCGAGAGCTTACCCAAAACACAACTTCAAGTTCTGAGGAAAGCCCCTCGTTTGTTGCTGAGACGGAGTCATTAAAACAATTAAAAATGTTACCAAGTTTGTCTGAGTCACATTAATATAAAATTTTCTTTGCATGTTTTAGACCAAAATGAACTGATAACTCACTGCTGCCAAAACAAATATACACATGTAGAGGAGCACTTAGAAAATTCCCAGTTTTTCACACTCAACTCATGATACTGATGCCTTTTCAGCACAAAGAGTTTTAAGATCATTTCAAGCAAACACCTCTCACAAGTTTCTTCTGTTAATCTACACATTCAAGCCACATTATCATAATGGTTTTGTAGTGTTGTCAGTTTATGTTAAGAGCTGTGGCTGCAGGAAATCTGCAATTCCGGTGCCCATGTTAACAGGTTAAAGCCATGAAGATGGCCTGAAGAAAGTAAACGTAGATGGACTCTGTGAAACCACCCAGAGGCTTCTGAAGAGCTGGTGAACTTCAGAGTGGGCTGTGCCACCGTCGCCATCTTGGCAGTGCCTGAGGTTGGGCATGTGTGGAGCAGAGACTTCGGTGCATGCCGGTCTGTGGCAAGTTTACACTCACCCACCTGTCACTCTAAGTGGTCATGCGGCCAATTATGCATAAGTTCAAGCCTTAATAAAATGCAAACAGGTGAGTGATGTCAAAGTTAATCCCTTGTAGAATTGTCCAAAACCGAGACAAAAACTGTTTTTTGTATCTGAATATGTCACAGACATGAAAAAAATATAAATATGATATTTCTTTAACCATTTTAGCAGCCACATGTGGAGACAGTGGCATTTTAGTGACATTTTCCATCAAAAATAAATCAGAAATAAATTTATTTTGAAAAACACACACAGGCGTGCAAGTAGCAGCAGTTCAGGGACTGAGCTCTGATCCAGGCCTGTTATCAGTTCAGGTGTGGCCTAATAGGTTGAGGGGCTAAGTCCTGCCTTCCTGGGACTGGGCAGAAGTAACAACAGCACAGCACTGCCTTCCATTTCACTCACTATTGCAGAAGTATTATCGCCTGCATGTGCAGTAAATGTGGTTTATTTTATAACTGAGGATATAACTTTTATAACCACTTATCACTGATGATATCACCCCCCCACTATACACCAATAAATGTAACGTAGTGTATTGCATGGTCCTACCCGCACAACAGCTGCATATGTGCTCACAATAAATAAAATAACAAACACAACACATGACTTGGCTTTTTGACTGAGTGCTTTGCGCCACCAGTTGATAAAAATAACTACCTTCATGTCAGAGCTCTGCCCACACTTGCCCCTAACCACTATTCTTGTTTTTCCAGTGAGGAAGGAAACGTGCATCAGAACAGCCTCGGCAGTCTATTTGGCCTTCCTTTGGTGTCTACACAACACGCTGCTCCTGTGCTAGATAGATGGACAGAGTTGTGTGGCAGCCTGCAGATTTGGCAGAGAATATCTCATGGCTTTTAAATAAAAAAATAAAAGATGGAATATAGGGTGTATTTACTGCTGCTGTGAGTCTACAGAGGCCGGAGAGAAAAGAAGGAAAATATGGCGGGGGGGGGGGGGGCGATATACTGCAGCTCCCTGGAGCCTGTTGTTAGAGCCACAACCTTTACACCGCCCTCCCCTGGGTCTGGTCAGGCATCAATATTTAACACGCTACACCCTGACTGGACCTATGGCTGCATCAGAGGGGGGCATACATGCACAAAGGTGTACAAACACACAGACAATAACACACTTGAAAACACATTCAGAGAGGTTTGCACGTTTAGTCACACTGCTTACACACATATACACATAATGGCACTGAAAGGTCAGGGTGAGACACCACATTTGTCCTTTTGAACCAAGTTAACTTGGACCTTACTGCAGCCAACTCAGTGCCAGCAAGTGAAACTTACTTTAAAAGCCCATCTACAACTTGTACTTCACCCATTTCAGTAGCAATGTAGCAGTTATCTTTCTTCATATTACTCTGTGGGAGCAGCGCCTTGTGAAATTTTCATCTCTACCCACAAAATTGTTGATTGAAAAGTGGTCAAAAGTGGAACTTAACTCTGGCATAACCTTTACCTTTGAATGATCCTGACACCAAACAGCTCTGATGTACAGTATTCCTGCACATTAAATTATTAAAACTCATGTAGACTGAGGTTCAAAGTTTATTCTTAACCTTCGAAAATGTACTTGAGAATTCGGTTTCACTATAAGATCCATTTAGTAGCTGCTCTGGTGGTTTCATTCATATTGTATGAGCTTCTTCAGCAGAAGTTTCCAAGCTCAAGGCTCCAAGGTTTCACAGCTGCACGGCCAAAATCTCCAGAGCAGATCTTGTGCTTCTCAAAGAATTAAAAGCGGTAATATTTCCACTGAACTAAACTGAAAATGACTGTTAATGACTGTAGTGGTATGATGTAGTTAAGACAATCACAGCTGAAGAGCTTGGTTGACCAGCAGAATTACATTTAACAAGGAATTTGATAAATGAGTTACTGAGCTGATTTGTTGATTTCTCTATTTCAGTGGTCAGCACCTGGCAGCTCGTTGGGCCAAAACTGGATTATCAGGTTATTTTTGATATATAGTCCTGAAATGGATCTCTGTCATGGCAGCAACTTCCTCTTTATGGGTTTTGCCAAGAAAATAAAAGCTTGAGAAAATTGTTTTGTTTTGTTTTGGTTTTTTTTGCAGCAATGCCTTATTTCAAGCTATTGTGAGCTTTTATTATGAAAAGTTCTGACAGGAAGTTCCAAAGGTTCTGTTGCTTGCTTGACAGACCTCTGAAATAACGGAGGTCAGTAAATCAGTCAAACATATAATATGTGACTGTGGGCCACAGCACCACATGCGAACAGTGAACTTATAACAATCATTTTAACTTAAATTAGCCTTTGATTATGTTCTGTCCCGTCGTATAATGGATTAGAAAAAAACTGGCCCCTTTGCCAAACTTACTTGCTGACCCCTGCTCTATTTTATATCAGTGTAAATTGAAGACTTGGATAATGGACTGTTGGTCAGAGAAAACAAGCAAAGTCAGGACATCACTCTGGACTTGAAGAGCTTGTAATTTACATTTTGTGAACCAAATCGATCAATTAAGTGAAAAAAGAGTGTAATTAATAATGTAAATGATCATTAGCTGCAGCCCTGTTGATAAAATGAATGAGTCTTTTATTGCAAACTAATGACATCATTGATGTTGAAATCATTTGTTTCACTGTTCCTGACGAGAAAAAGTAAAAATAGCAAAGTCCTGTCACCCAATTTTTTTCTGATGCTAAATTCCTCTGACTCCCATTTCTGCTTTATATCTGCACTCAGCCGTGCGGCGCCTCTGCCCATCCCATCAAAGCGACATCCCACTCTGCTGCACATTACCGTCCTGTTGGACTGTTTGCTCAGTCAAAGCAGGACTTTGAAGGCTTCCTTCTAAGTTAATGGCCCAGTTAAGGAAACGGCAGCGGTTTGTTTTTAGAAGCTGTCCAGAAAACGGTGCTGACAGGAGCCTTGTTTTACCTCATTTCATCTCATTTGAAACTCATGTCCTCATTATGTCAGTGCTGCGATGGAGCTGTAAATAAAGGTGGAGGAACAGACAACAAGAGGCAGAGGTAAAGGAAGAGTGATAGAGAATGCGTGGCTTTTAAAATACAAAGGCTTCAATCAGGATATGAGCTCTAATTTGCCAGGAACTGTCTAGCTGGTGCAATCGCTCTCACTCTAAAATGCACACACACACACACACACATACACACACACACACACACACACACACACTCCATCAACAAAAATACACTCACACAGATGCACAAACACAGAGCCAAGAACACAAGCACCCCAGGGTGCTGCTGTATGTACATTTATATATTTATATATTATATATATATATATATATATAAATATATAAAAGTGTGAAGGTTTTGTATCTCATTCCCGTGCCATGGCTTCGTTGTTTTAAATCTCTCAGTGTGTTAACGCGTGTGTCTTCTAGCCATTCTGATTTCCAGTGTTTTCATTGCCTCACTAAGCTCCAGCAGATGTTTCTCTGCTTTTCTAAAGACCTTCTCAGCAGCCTGGGCGGAATATCAGAATACCGCTTCCTAATCCACTTTACCCACTAATCCCTGCTCCGTAGACCTGTTGGCTTGCTTTTTATACAACACTAGTTCTTTCTCTCTCTCTCCACCATTCACTGGGGGTCTTAGTGAGATCACTATCGAGGAAACCGGCAGAATTAGTCTGCGTCAACATACCAGGGGAGGGATCTCGCTGCCGCTTGATTTACTGATATTCAGAGGAAGTGGAATTGATCGGAAGCTGCCGGGCCAGGCCGCTGTCTGCCGGGGTTTTGCAGGAGTGAGTTAAGGTTTCCCATTCCACTGTTGGCCCGCCAAAGCAATGGGGACGGGATTTAGCTGCCTGACAAAAGCTTGAGAGGGATGTGATATGTCATCTGCTGCTGTGGGATACAAGGGGATATTCACAGACACAGCGTAAATAAAGGCAAAAGGAACAGCCAGTGCTGGAGACGTGGTACACAGAGCCCACATCCCACAACCCTGAATGAATGACTGGAGGGTGAGATTTGATTCAGGCGACTGGCAGTGGGACATCTGCAGGGGGAGAGGGACAGAATTAGGCTAACTGGTGCATTTCAGTTCAGTCGTCTCTCAGTCCTTGTACTCAAGGGGCCCGGGAGACTGAGAAAGAAAGGCTGATTCAATTGCTATAGAGGCTGACCTATGGTCAGTCTGATATGCCTGGTCAAGTGCTTTAACTGCTGCTGGATAAGTAACTCCACCCAGCTATATGAAAAAAATAACCATAGTGATAAAATCATGGCACCACTCACATTTAACGTCTGTGGTGTCTTGTTTTACCCATGTAGCAGTGGTGTAGTGGATACACAACAAAATCAGGGCTTGTGCATTAAAAAGATTTGTTTCTTGTATTAAATCATGCACAAAAACAGCCGTCTCACAAAGAGTAAAATAGAACCATCTGAATGTTAAGGAGCCACTTCACACTCAACCTGAGCGAGGAAGCAGAAAGTTGAATTTCTGTTCTAAAGCAGCAATCACGTATCTGTACATGTATTTTTAGCAGCGAGCCTTTTTCTAATTGATTTCCAGTGGTTGCAGCATGTTTTGCACACTGCGTATGTGATCTCAGTACCTTGTGTTTTCCTGCACGTTAAACCGAGTATTGGAGGAGTGCTGCGATCGCCTTGAGTTGAAAAAGGTTCAATCCTGAGCTGTGAAATGTTGTATATTACAGGGCCTGGCTCTGTCATAGAAGTCAAAGACCACTTTGCTTTAGGAAGATGTTTCTTAGCCCAAAACTTTATGTCAAACCATTCTCTCCTTAGTTTGTCACAATACACTGATTACACTGATTACACTGCACAGTTTCAAGTCCTCGAACATCAAGCAACAAAAATGTATTATGTTTTCGTCTGCTGATTTCAAACTCCTCTTTTTACTCTTTGGGGACAGTTTTGTGAATGCTAGCTCACAAATGGAGGGAAAACTTGTGGCACTTGTCAAGATAGAATAGGTTTATACAGTTAAGGACTTTGGGGAATTTAACTTGGAACACTCAACCAAGAAAACGTCACAGAAAAGAATGAAGAGAACATTAGGATAAGAATATGAAAATGCAAGATGCAAGTAATTTTCAGGTCTCAGCTAAAAAGCCCGGGGGCAACGAGTTCCAAGTCCAGCCCAAGTCCCAAATTTTGTGTTTCAAGTCCTAAACAAGCCACTACTTGTCTGTCTACTGGTGTGTGCTGCCAAACGTCACTTGCTGCTGTTGGATTTATTCAAAATATATCGGTCGACAGGAAACTAAAGAATCAATTCACAAGACTTTCTTTAATCTTGATGACTTGGGGGGGATATCAATAATTTGGAGTCAAAAACCTGCAAGTCCAAGTGAAGTAATGTGTCACTGACATAAAAGTCAAAGTTAAAGTTGCCATTCTTTTCATTTTTACCAAATCGAGTCAAATTAGTGGGGTATTTTTTTAAACTGTCTATTACAGATTGCCTAAACAATGCTTCTGTTGAAAGTTATCAAGTGTAGCTGTTAACATGTGGCCTAGAAACAAAGAGAGGCCTCTAACTGAAAAATAATGCCTCCGTCTGATCAGGATCAGAGAATGAAGGAAGTAGTAGTTGTGATGCACCTCACTCTTCCAAGGTAAAGATTATATGCTGCTGAGACATGTATCTGTATCTGCTCTCATTGCCAAACTCTGCTCACTTTTTAAAAACCTTGCTCATATTTAATACAGAAGAATTGAGTTGGAGACAAAGTCAAGCATATTCAAAAACATCTAAAAGCCTGAGGTGACTCCAGTGCTTGGTCAGACTGCCTCTCAAGCTTGAGCATGTCTGCTTCAACTGAATCATACGGCTTTTGCCGACATCAAACAATCAGCATATCAAAACAAACACTCGATAGTTAGAACTTAAGGGTTTGAACGCCAGCGAGTTCTGCATCTCACACTAATCTCCAGGTTCTCTGTTTGTGCCATGCTATTTTCTCACTTTGTCTCTTAGCAACAGGCACTTTGTCACCCCTGTCAAAGCATCCTGTCAGAGATGTTACGACCATGTGTGGGCAGCCAACGTGTCTTCAACTGCATACCAGGTTTCAATCCTCATTAGAGATCAAAAACAGGCAAAGCAATAGTCTTTGCTGACTACACCCCCAAATGACACTCATGTCCTTCCAGCAGAGGAGTCACAAAAGTGAGTCCAAATTAAGTGTCTGAGTTTAGTCTGAGGCAACTCAACAACATGGTTCAGATCTAACCTCAGTATGTTTATGTCTACAAGTTTCAATCCACACAAATTACTTATATCACAACTAATCAGTGATGGGTTACAGGTCCCAAAGTTACCTACCTTTTTCTATTTATTGTTTGTACTTTAGTTGTATCAAATGAGTTTGCTCACAGCTTCCCATCTTTCAACAGGCCAATCTAATGCCAAAAAACAAACAAACAAAAAAAAACAGAAGAATGATACCAGCCAGCCATTCTCCTATAGCTTACAGATTTATTGAGAGGAAGTAAGTCCTTCCTCTGGAGACGCCTCTCATTGAAGCCAGGAAAAAACCTTGCCATTGCAATTTCTACAATATGACAAGAGATTGAAAAAGTAGTGTAGCTGAACAGCAGATATGACCACAGGAGGACAAGTTACAAAGAATCAGGCTTTTCATGTAACTATATCACTCAAAACCTAAAATCTGTCCACTAGCTCCTAGAGGTTCCATGCTCACATGGTTCACACAGGCTCTCAAACCTACAGAGTTGTGCTAGGAACCTAGCATGGGAACGTGGCTGGAAATTAAATGGACAGAAGACACTAAAAGCTCTTCTTGCACTTGAACCTAACGAGACGATTCCATACAAGGGAAAAAAACTTTTTTTGGTGAGTAGTTTTTTAAGAAGTGCAAGCCAATGGAAGTGAACCTTTTTTTCACATTTCAATCGTTTCAGACATTTGAAGTTCACTCAAAATTTCATTTGACAGTTGGACGGAGACAGAGCTGGTATGAGGGAGAGAGACGGGTATCTGACAGGTGGTGACAGACCAAGATCCCAGGGAGAGGGAGGGAGAGGGTGTGGAGGATAAGAAGGGTGGAGGGATGACGAGGCCGAGAGGCAGATGGAGACTCAGCTCTCGCTCTCCCTCCCCGAGGAGACAAACAGCCGATCTGAGATCTGAACCACAAACAGAATGAAATGGAAATAAGAGAAAGAGAAAGAGAGGGAATGTCAAGAAATGCCAAGTACGAAGACAATGCTTTTTTTTGTTAACCTTAAGTTATATTCGGGAGCTCCATGCTTCTCTTTTCCCTTTTTTTTTGAGTGACCCCCATCTTCAAATTCATACATTTACATACTGGGCGCTTCACAGTACAACAATAGCCGTCTACTGATGGCCTCTGAGTTGTTTCATGACTACTTTATAAAGACTAGACCAAAATAAGAGAAAAAACTGCCTCTGAACTAATAAAGAAAGAAAAAAGTGATTCAAAATTTCAATGAAAAAAACTGATTAGAGGATTTGCTTGCTATTCTCCATTTAAAAGCATTGTAACCAACCTTTAGGTTGTAGGGATAGCAATGCTGCTCCACCACTTTGGTCCAAACCAAAATATCTCAACAACTATTGAATGTATTGCCATGAAATTTCGTAAAGACATTCATGGTCCCGAGAGAATGCACAAGGTCCTTGACTCTTTGTCAACTTAGATTTCCATCACAATTGAGCACTTATTTGAACAAAATTTCCAGTAAATCACCAAAAGACCATCAACTACCATTATGCAAATATTTGCAGTTGGTTCATTGAGATAAACGGTTGTTGAAGCTACCCTTTCTCCAATCAAGAACCATTAACCCACCGTAGAAGAAGAGGGCACATTTTGTTTTTATTGATACACCAGTTTTCCACCTCATTCGTTTTTTCTTACAGCCAATATGGAAAATACAAATAAAAGCAGGAAACACAGTTTTAGTCCTGTTAAACTATTGTTCAGACTAAGTAAGTTCCTTTAAGATATCACTTTATAAATACAGTGAACTGTATTGGTTCAGTGTCTTGCTCAAGAGTGCAGTGATAGCAGCAGTTGAGAGAGGGAGGGTTTAAGACATTAAAATAAATGGAAAGTATGGATCAGCCTGAGAGAGAAGATAACTAAAAGCAAAGCGAGAGAAGATGAAAAAGAAAGAAATTATGAGGAGAGAAGCAGAGAAAGATGACAGAAGGAAAAAGCGAGAGGAAGACAGAAAGGAAAAACAAAGCAGAGAGAAAGACAGAGAAGAGTAGAGCGCAGGCTTCCACTGAATGGTAATTAAAGGGGAAAATGTCATTAATTAGCAAACAGGCCAGCTGTGGCGCTCTTTAAAGCTGTGCTTCCTAACATTAAATATAGATTACAGGACATGCAGAACACACACACACACACATAGAGACAAAATAACAGTGATGCACAGATCTAATTAGTGGGATTGATTTTCTCTAACCCCAGTGGAGAGACAGCAATAGGAGAGCGAGATTCTCTAAATGCCACTCCTCTGCAGGAATCTTCTCGCACTGGGGGTAAGAAATGAAAGACAAACTGACAGAGAGAGAAAGAAATGGGGAAAGTGGTGGGAGAGGGAAAAAAGGGAAGATGGGCAGGCAGCTGTTGGTAGAAAGAAAAAGCAGGAGGGAAATAAATAAAACCGAGAGGTAAGGTGTTTAGAAGGAGTGCAGCGGCAGCCTTTGCTAAAAGTCTGAGATTACACGGGCAGTGGGAATAGCCCTCACAGCCATGACGCTGCTAGTGACCAGCAATGTATGGGAGAGAAATGAGAAGTGGAAGAAATCAAGGCAGACACAAAGACAAAGAGAAAGTAAGCTTTGGCAGTCGGAAGCACTTTAACTTCCTGCAACAACCAGGAAATTCACCAGGCAGTTGCCGTGGTAACAGCAGGGCAAGTGGGAGGTTTCTCTTAATTGGCCTGCTTTTAACCCCCCCCGCTACCATTGCTGCCATCACCCAGTCCTTTTTCCCCCCATGCTCTGTTCATCCACTCACACACAGAGTTACCAAGCTCCCAACATTATCACATGATGTCAACTTTCTTCATGTCACAGATAGTGTGCTTATTAGTATGTCCTGGGTTGTTGCACATAAATGTCACAGCTTGAAGACGTCACTGTCATCACTTTTCATAAGGACTATTTCTCAGTGGAAAGTTGAGTCAATGAAAACACTTACAAGCCAGGTCTGAAGATCTTCCAAGGTAACCAGGTGTTGTTCATTTTTTTGTATGTGATTTTCGACTGTTCACTGAACCTCAAACAATAGGAGAGTCCCCGTTCAGGAGCCTCCGAAAAACACACAGACCAAATGAGCCAAAATGAGAGTGCCATGGACGCATTCATCAACCAAATTTGAATGAGCCTTCAAAATAGGACGTCTTTGTCACGCCACTGCAACGCAATCATCTTCAATTGCAGACTTTGAAGGATATGGGCCCAGAACTGAGACACAGATAATGCTGCCAGGACCCCAGGTCCCCAAGGCCAACCAGATGACTGCCTGTAAAATTTCTTATAGCAGAATTAAAGAACATAAAAGTCCCTCTGAAAAACTGACAGCCTTAACATTTACTTGACAGGAAAGAAGCTGTCATGATTCCTGTAAAGACTGTCAGGTTTCCTGTAGGGGACTTACAGTAGGTCTTGTAATCTGTACTGATACCATGTAATATGAGCCCTTCAAGTCTGATTACAGAAACCAAACAGTCATCAAGTGTATGGTCACTTGACCAAAGAGAGGGGCCTTTTTTGTGTCCATCCTCGGGGGACTGATCTGAAATGACTGAAAGCCCAAACTACAAGAGCTGTGAAAAGTATGATTTCCTTTTTTTTTTTTTTTTTTTTTTTTTGTTCTTCACTCTGTGTCAGGCCACCAAATGCAAATGAGATGCAGAAAATATTCAGGCACAAAAATACTTTGTTGTTTTCTTTTTTTCTTTAAACAAGTTTCACAAAATTATCTGTACAAACAGCAACAACAATGTTTACAATGGGAACTTCTGAGTCATCCTGGGCCCCTCCATTCTCCTACAATTTCTTTCTGACAATACAACAAATGAGATGCAAACCCCCTTCCCTCCCCCAGCTCCCACAAATACATACACACACCTCAAGAGCACAACAACCTGCTGAAAATAGACAGCTATTTACACGAGTATTAATAGTATTCCCACTGCTCTCATACAGTTGAAGGGCATTTGTTTGAGTTATTATTAGTGAGGGCTTTGCTGGTTCTGCTTAGATGCTTGTTAAATAAACCCAATCTCTGTGCTAACTGCTGGTCAAACAAACACACGCTGTGCCCATCCTTTGTGCTGTGTACTCGAAACTGAAATCGTTTCATATGCCAGTGATGGCCGGGCGTGTGTGTGTGTGTGTGTGTGTGTGTGTGTGTGTGCACATCATGAGCAGAGTGTTTGAATCTTGAATGACACCAGATCCTGTCCCCTTAGATATCCATCAGTCATAAAATGAGGAGTGACATGAAGCACATAGAAGACAAAAACACACGTTGAGATGAAGACACAATTAACACAAACACACGCTCTTAGAGGTTTAACCCTCTGAACCCTCAGCTGCTTTTCTTCTATTTTCACTCCCTTTATTTAGAACCATGTAGCATTCTCCCTTCTCATCTGGCATGTGAACTTTTGTGTTTTATTCGTTTTATGAATGGACAATGGAGAGTGTCAATGGGTGTCTTCCCATCTACCTTTACTCATATAAAAGTGTGAGTGAAAACGCTGAAATTTGAATGAATCTAAAAGTATCGCAAAAAGATGTTACATTTAGCTGTGGTGGAAATATTAGTCTATCAATAAAGCAGATGTGGAAAATTTCAGTGGAAATGTATTATTACATACATGAAGCACGTGATTAAATGTCTCTTGAAGCTTCCACTCCGCTGAAGAGACAAAAAGCAGGAGCAGCAGAAAATATCGGATCTGTGTGGATGTGTAGGGAAACTGTAATGTTCCTCAAATTAATGCATGAAATATAAATGTCATATTTTTAATCACACTTTCTACATTGTTTTCCATTGTTTGAGCTTTAACTAGCAGTCTTAATTACATCATCCTGTTGCGCCGCCTTATTCTGCAGTGGTTTAATAGCACCTCACTAACAAATTAATGCCACCAGCTGTTTATCACAATGAACTAACTCTTAATATTTGCATAACAGTAGCGGATCAACGGATCAATTAGCATTTTCTTTTGCAGATTTTCTTTAAATTATTTTAAAAATTTGGGTGAGATTTGGAAGAAAACCTGCCAAGTTTTTCAGGGACGTAAAAACAATGCTGATAGGATTGTATACTGTGCTGCAGAACTATCAAACACGCTGGTGGCTCTGTGAGGCTTAGGCACAGCAGCGCTAACATGCTGATGTTACGCAGATATAGTGTTAACCATGTTCACCATCTAAATTTAATTAGCATTGTAACATCTGCTAATTAGCACCAAACACAAATTACAGCTGAGGCTGAAGGGAATGTCATTTTTGCAGATATTAGGTCATAAACCAAAATACTGTAATAAACTTGTACCTGATGATGAAGCTATGGGAAAAGTCAGAGGATTACCAACAGTTCATGCTCATCTCAGGGGAACATGAATGTCTAAACCAAATTTCATTGCAATCCAACAGTTGTCAAGACATTTCACTTAAAACTAAAAAAAATGTTAACCTCATCCACTGGGGACCACGAATGTCTGTACAGAATTTCACCGCAATCCATCCAATGGCAATTATGCTACCTCAGTCTGGACCAAAGTGGTTGACCGACCAATCATCTCACCATAATTGCCAACCCAAGGGCCAAAACACTCTTTATGAACTCCTGTGTTTCTTTATTTCCTATTTCCACATCTGCAAGATATGTAGAGTTTTAGGACGAAAGCTCTCAAACAGGAACTGTAATGTGTCATGGAGTGCATGAGTTACGTATTTGATATACCTGAGTCCTTTATTTCTTCTACTAATAATGTTAAATTATAAGGTGAATTTCACAAATCTGCTGAAATGTGATATTTTGAACCTTACTCTGAGGATTTTTCTCATATGATTTCTTATCAGATCTACAGATGTTTCTTTTTGATGTATATTGCAGACTGTTCCTGCCAGAAAGAGGAAGTTCCACTGGTTTCATCAGGATGTGTGTTCCAGGTTGACTCATTTATCACACTGAGAAGAAAGGGTGTCATTTGTGACACAATTCGTCCAGTCATAAGGACTAAAATAAAGACACAAAAAAGTGCATATTAGAAACCTACGCATACAGCTGTAGGGCATAAAGAATAAAGATCATCCCCCCTGTGGTTGGCAGAGTGTTGAATAAAACTATTCCTCTCTCACCTAAAGAGTGTTCACTCCCAGAGACGCTTATTGATATTTCCTGTGTACATGCTGTTTTTTTCCTTTATTACTCTACTTGAGCCGGTGATTGTATGCAAGTGTTTCTGTTGGTATGAGAGTGTGAGAGAGTGTTGGTGGTAGGCAGCGCTGTAGCTCCCAGGCTAACAGAGTCTGGTGCACTGTGGGAAAACAGGAGGCTTTTGTCTTCTTTCATGGTTTACAGCACTCTTTCGCTGCTCTATCGATCCTTCCCTCCATCTCTCCCACACACTTGGCCCCTTCCCCATACCAACACAGTAATGTGTGTGTGAGTGTGTGGGAGAGATACAACTCCGTTTGTCCACCTCTTGCATGCTTGCTGCCATTTACTGCACAGAAATAGTTTCCCACAGAACTAGAACACACTCAGTGGTGTGCAGGCTTAAACCAAAAACTTAAAATCTGCTCATTTGTCTTTAATCTCATGGTTCAGCATTAATGACTATTTGTTCAGTTTATGCTGGCATGGTTTGGTCCGATGGTGGTGCTAGGGCAATGGTCACAAGGTCCACGTAGTCAGTTGGTGCCTTCCTCTACTTGCACTGACCTTTCTTTGGTGATAAAGACCAATGATCGTGCTAGAGGAAAGGTCACAGGGTCACTAAAACCATTAGGCTTGTAGCTCTTGCTAGCGTGACTGTGCACAACAAAATTCGTGCCAATCCAGCCATCCATTTTTGAGAAAATGTGGTTACAGACAAACAATTGAACGGATAGATACACAAAGGAAGGAACATAATGTCTTTTCCAGATGACTGTAAACACTCAAGGTTATAAAACAAACAACAATAGCAACTGTAAAACTGCAGTGAATGCAAGTATGTAGTAAAGCTTAAAAAGTACCCTAGAACTACAGAGAAAACATCTGCTATATTATTTCTGCTAAAGCCAAAAAGAGAAGTTCGTTTACACTGAAAAGTTCAAGATTTGAACCTGTTTTCCTCCATTAAGCAGCAGTTGGAGGCGTGAGACCTTTCCAGCATTGTGAGGTCAATTTCTGCATCTGCAAAGACGAAGTCTGGTATAAGACAAAGTACATAAAATGAATCAAACTAACTGTGGTATTTCTACACTACAGCAAATACAATAATACAGCTGCAAACAGCAATTTCCAGGTTAAACCCTTTTACTCTAAAGAGAAAGAAGCAGCTAAGTCGCTTCAAATTAAAGGTGCAAGCAGCAACGAGCGGGTTTCATGCTTGAGACCAATCACACACTTGTTTCATTAGCATAATGTATGTGGAATATCATATAAATAACTGTGTTTCTTGTCTACCATATAGTACATGCATTAGTGAGCTCATTGAAAATTGCTGTTCAATAATATTTCCCTCTAAAAATTCAATTAAAGTAAGAACTTTGACTGGAGTTAATGTCAGGCTTATGAAAAGAGAAAAAGGATGATTAATTTAATGGAAGGTGCTTTTATGATGCTGAGCTGTTTTATACCCTGTTTCAGCTGCAATTGATCCAGTTTGCATGGTATGTTTGATTCATGTTTATTTTCACAAGTATAAAGTATTAAGTGTTACTCTAGGTGGCATTGCCTCGGCCTCCAGCAAGAAATCTCAATGTTTATCTTTGATCAGGATGTCTTTTAACTCCCACATAAAACAAATTCCAAGGACTGCCTTTTTTTAACCTACATAACGTTGCAAAAATCAGGCACGTCCTGTCTCTACCAGACGCTAAAACTAGTCCAAGCTTTTGTTACTTCTAGGCTGGATTATTGCATCTCCTTATTATCAGGCTGCCCCAACAAGTCTCTAAAGACTCTCCAGCTGATCCAAAATGCTGCAGCAACTAGGGAAGATATCATATCCCTTCCATGTTAGCTTAACTGCACTGGCTTTCTGTAAAATCCAGAATAGACTTTAAAACCCCCCCCTCCTCACTTACAAAGCCCTTAATGGTCAGGCACCATCATATCTTAAAGAGCTCATAGTACCCTATTACCCCACTAGAACACTGTGCCTGCAGAGCCTTCAGCTCTCAGGCCCCCCCTCTGTGGATCCAGTTTTGATGCGGGAGCCAGACCCTCTCTCCTGTCTTCTTTGATAAAGCTTACAGTTAGTCGATACAGTAGCTGTCATACCGGGAAGGCTGTGTCTTGTCTGAATCCATCAACTTCATCAGGCAGTTCATCAGTAGCCAAGTGTTTGATGTTAGGGGACCTTTTCCTGGTCTCTTTGTTCGTCACTTCACCTTTATCCAAACAAGGCCAAGGTCTGCTCTGGTGATGTTTTAATTCTCATGAAGGTATGAAAGAAATGTTAGTGAGTTACGAGTAAACTGGTGATTTCTGTCTTTGCTGTATTTAAGAGAAGCCTGGCTGCGACGTGTTAAAGAAAGCTGATCTCTCAGATTCACAGGAGCATCACTGTGACATCCTCTCTTTATAATGTCACCAAGAGAAACCTGTGGTACACTTGAATCATCCTGTTTACCTTTGTGCTCAACCTGGTGTGCATGAGACCACTCTAAAATAAACACATGCTGAAATCCACTCTTTACAATGTCACTGTAAGATTCCTTTTGTACCCCTGAAACATCCCTTTGACCTCTGTGATTTCCCTGGACTCTGCTAGCATCACTGCGACATCCTCTCTTTACGTCAGCATAGGACACTTTTGATACACTTGACACATCATGTTGACCTCCCTCCCATACCTCTCGACTTTCAACAGGAGAACCACAGACACATTTACTGCTCTGATGACCATCGCCTTCAGCTTGTTCACTTGTTGCCGCGCAGTGAGATTTCGTTTTGTAGCTTGAGACCTTTTACTCTTCTTTGGCAGTGTTGCTGTGCTCCAAAACCACAATTGTAACTCTTAATTGTATTTATAATACATCTTGGATACAGAAACAGTACTGACATTTAGCAAGGTTTTGTTAATGCAGAGACTTTACTTGAATGTGAAACCATTTTTTTTTTTTTGAATGAAAAATTACAAATTTGAACGGCCATTGAGATTAAATCACAAATCATTCTCTGAATATGGAGCAGACAAAAGATTAAATCTCTCTCTATATAAATTGTTTTAGTACTCCAGTGCTCTTAGGACTGATGAGTATGTAGATTTCAGTTTCTACAGGTTTCTAATTGATTCAATTTTTAATTATATACAAAAGATTGTATTTAATATGTAAGACCAAACCTCAAATTTGTCAAATCTATGCATGGGAACCAACTTCTTGTTTTTTACCATTATAAAAACAAAGTTATTTAAAACCCAAATATTCAGTGAAGGTCATGAGGGAAGACATTATTGCCAATTTCACTGCTGCAGAAATTAAAAATAATCACAAGGCCACACATTTCAACAAAAAAAAAAACTTTAAATTACCTAACTTTATCTGAAAACTTAAAGGAAATTGAAACAGAAATCATAATTAGAAATAAAAATTACCATAAAAAACAGATGAAGTTTGCAAAATTAATACTGGTTCACATAAGGTGATGCAGAGGAAAGAAGTTAAACAAATTAAGCAACACACACAAACATGCCAAAACCTGATCTTCTCAAGCCTGATGTAGGAATTGACGTTTTCCCTGAGACCCTCTCTCTAATCCTGGTTGATTTGATAAAGAATCTTATTCCCCCTTGGAAGTCCGCGCTGAGGGACCACCCGACAGATCTGACTCCACTTCATACTGCCCTGTCAATGCTATCTCCCACTGCTCGTGGCAGCCAAACAGGAAATAAAGCCTGGGCATTGGGGGAGGGGGCAGCATTGCAGTAGCCATTGCGGGCGCAACACTGGCCCCTCTGGGACCCTCTCTGGGAAGGGGTCTGTGAGACCCAAGCCGATCAATTGTTATCGACAAAGGCAGTAATTACATTTCATTAGCTTTCAGCGCTAATCCACACGACCCTGCTGGGTAAACGAAGCAAGAGACAAAGAGAATGAGAGAAAGAAAGAAATAAATGGAAGGTAAAGAAGTAGCAGCGAAAGTAAAATACCATAAAGCTTAATCCCTGGTTGTTTGTTTCAAAACAAAATATAAAATGTAAGATCTCCATACAATTAAAGGTGATATCTTAGAGAAGTTAGTACCCTTGAGAAATCCTGAAGTCCTTGGGTTCCTATCACAAATTCTATCCTATTTACAAAAGGATAATGGAATTGCATTGGTTGATTCAGAGGTTAGATGTAAAGAACAAAACACTGGCTCCAAAGAATAAATTTCAAGCAAGAGCTGTGATTTGGCTGCTTCAAAGTGTAATTTACTTGCAAGAGGCCAGATCGGCTGCTCCAAGTCTAAAATGAAAGCAAAAGGCCTTAGCTAGACTGATAACAATGGGTTTCCATTGGCTGTTTGAAAGTGTAGATTTCTAAATTGATCAGGGTGGGGGATTCTCTTTCCATTAATCACAAATCCAGGGTGTTAAGTGAAGCATCAACTCATTTTATTGGCTATGGCTAATTCCCTGAACTGTTACAAAAGGATTAGACTGTTGACAGAGATGGGCACTATGCTCACCTGGTGTTTCGGTGGCTCCGGTGCCATCTCTGAACACGCCAGGAAGTCGCAGAATGGTGGCCAGTTGTTAGTTTGGCCAACTGAATTCCTTGTCATTTTAATTTCTTGAAATTCCGTTTATGGGCACCAGTAACAGATGAAAGCATCTTTTGGGGTATCCTGGTAGTCCAGTGGAGCCCACCCCCGGGGCCATGATTCTCAGTGCACCTTTGTTGCATTTCATGGCTGAACTAGCTTCAACAGCCTGTTTGACAATGCAGAACAACATGAGAGCTTTGCAACCATTCAGTGAGCTGATATCCACAATAGGTCTCAAGTCTTTTGTCTTCTTGGGTACCAGGACTTTCTAAAACTACTACAAACTACAAGAAAACAAAGATTTTGGGCCATGGAAATGGCTTATTAAAATAAATTCATAAAATAGAAATGGGAAAGAGACTCCAGTTATTTGTCAGATGCAGCTTTATGGCCCATTACATTTGAATTTTCATAACAGGCCCACACTGCTAAGATTTGAGCAGCACATGCTAAAAGCCACAGAGACTGACATGTGCTTGGTATGACAAATGGTGGACATTAAAGGGTCTGCTCAAAATGTTCTTAAATTGATCTGGACAACAATTAAACATGAATATCTGTTTTTTAATTATCTGGTCACAGCGCTCAGTGGTCATGATGTGTTCTGTCTGGACCATCTGCCTTGGCCGTCCCTACAGGCTTTAAAATCCATTAGACAGTTAAGGGTTCTTGGCCAATGGGACCACAGACGACAGTTTAACTCAGCCGTACTTAACCCTTGGACCAAAGATTCATCCATACTGAATTAAATACTAATTCATCCTCTTTTTCCGTCTCCTTTCCATACCCCCCCCCCTCCTTTTTTCTCTTATCCTCTCCTCTGCACTTTTCCTCAACCCCTGAGGAGCATGTCAAAATGTTAATTTCCCTTAAATTACTTGCCATTACAGCACAGATACGGGCAGCATGAAAGAAAAAGAGTTATTTCTCTGTAAAGGTGAAGTAGTGAAAGAGCTGTCAGTGAGGGTTTTTTTCTCTCCAGTCTCCTCCTTGATAAAACTTGTTTTCTCCCCGGCTTTTTTTTTTTTTTTAAATTTGGCATCATTTCGCTCATTAGCAGGAAGCTAGGTAATAAGTTCAAGAGCACTGGCAAACCTTTAATTAACATGCCTGTGCCTGCCCATTTACCATGAGCTATGGAAATAAATTCATTCCTCAGACCAACAAAGAATTTGTGATCTTTCAATCACTGCAACCACGTCAAACACTCAAGGTTGTGGCTTTTCTTCAGAGCACAGTTTCAAAACAATTAGTGCTGCTTTGTGGAAGGACAATCAGTGACATTTCCTGGTGGGTCAAAGTTGAACTGCTCAGTTTGTTAAGAGGGGCACGTATTAAAATTTAAGATATTCTCAAAGCACTCAGCCTAAAGATAATTATCTTAAGGATTTAACAGAGTAATCCTCCCAAAACTGTTGACTCTATTTTGAATTCCTGTGTGTATTGTTTCATTCTTATGAATAAATATTTTAAAAGATTATGTCAAATCAAGATGTTATCAGTACAAATTTATAAGCAGAAAGAATATATCAATGTAAAAAACTCAGCTGTCAGCTGAAGGTTTGAAGGGTCCATCCTGGACCTCCTCTTTCACTCTTTCAAAGCTTAGCAAAGACAATAGCTTAGCAATTCATCCACTGAAAGTAGCATCAGAAGAGCAGGGTGTAATACAACTACAGTACACACATGGTGCATTCATAAATCATTGAGTTCATAACTAATCATTTCTCCTCTTAATCCTCTGGGTCTCTTGGACCTACTGTGGTCTCTACATGTAAAACCCACAGCTACAAGCTTGTTTACTGGGTATTGTCAAACATTTTAGGAAAAGTAGGGCAGCTGAGGTGGAAGTATATAGACAAGTGAGGGACCAAAGATGCACATTTGAACATCCCAGCACATCAAATGTCAGAACTGATGGTGAACTAATAGCACTAATGTTATCACAGCTACTAGACAGAAAAAGCCAAGAAATCCTTGCATTTGATAAGTTGCAACCACCTATTATATTGAAATATATAGAATTAACTGAAATAAAAAACTAATTCTACATGTGAATTGCATTCATAAAGAAAGTTCATGTATGAATTCAGGAAAGAAAGGAAGAAGCTGGGAGAGAAAAGGTAAAATGTAGGGAAAACTGGTACAGTGCTGCTGTGGTCCATCCCAATGCATGTGTGTGTGAGAGAGCCTGACTGACAAGTGATAAGAATTAGTCACCTTTGTGACTGAATGTGCGTCACTGCCAGGCTGTGCTGTGTATCTATATGTGTGTACAGTGTGTGTGTGTGTGTGTGTGTGTGTGTGTGTGTGTGTGTGTGTGTGCGTGTGTGTGTGTGTGTGCTTCACCTGGCAGCTCACCTAAACTGCATTTAATGTGAGACGTGGTTCATGCAGGTTCCCAAGTGGGAGGTGCCTGCTGAAGCGTTTTGCTGAAAGAGTGTGTGTGTAGGGGGGGCTCAGTGTTGGTGGAAGATGAGGGGGAATGGGGGGGGGGGGGGGTCGCAGGAGATTGACAGATCTGGCGTAGGCGGTGGCTAGTGTGTCGGAACGGGACCTGCCGTCCAATCACCTTCAAGAGACAGGAGTGTGGGAGGATAATTACAAGTATTCCTGTCAGAAGCGTCACGTTTCCATTGATGCACTGGAGTGAGACCAGCAGCGATGTAAGGAGGCGAGTGGGCGAGATAGAAAGACAGGAGAGACATGAGAGGTTGGATTACAAAGAGCAATTAATTATGTCTGTTTTTTGTCCTTATACATTCTCATATTATTTGCTGAATGTTATATACTATTAGGAAAAAAATGACTTGTCATCTTCTTCTCAACTTCTAGACAGAGGGTGAAAAAACTTAATAAAATACTTGAATTGGTGCTTTGATATTACACAAAAGAGTCAGGATAGAGGAAAGTCAGCGTGCTGCTAATGTTTTTGTGTCTATGAACAAAGAACTGCAAAGCCACAGAAGCTTCACATGCAAACTAATATGCAGAGAGAGGCTTCTACATGCATCTGTGTAATAATGGAGCTCAACACTCAGGCTTCTGCATGTGAGTGCTGGCACTCATGTGTGTGTGTGGGTGCTGATGGTTTAGCATGGAAGGGCCCTGAAATAGCCACGCTAAGCTAACAGTGTCCCTCTCCCACACAGCCGAACCGCTAGACTCCATCAGTGTTACTACTTCTCATGATTAGACTAACACATGCCATTATAGGACGGACAGGTTTTTATTTCTGTTGAGAGTTAGAAAAAGGCACCACGCATCATCACTGCTGTGACTAATGTGTTACTACCAACATGAAGAACTCCCATTGACAATTTCTGCTTTCCTCTAACACTGAGCATCTAAGTCAAGCTCGGTCAACCTTAACCTTTAACCTTGATTTAATTCTGATTACTTCTAATCTAAAGCTTTAATTCAAAGAGGGCTGAGAGGAAAATAAAGTGCTGCAAAGACCGGGCTGCTTATGATCTTTTTCTAAGAATTAGCTAATGGTTTAACACAACTCTTAACTGGGCCCGGGTCTGGCTGTTCATTTTTGCCTGACAAGCTGGCAGCTTGCTGAAAACCCTGAGCTAATGTCAATGCATCAATATAAGGATTGTCACATTGTGCAGTCAGACAGACTTGACTCTTCTTTAAATAAATGGAAGTGACTCATCAGAGCAGATCCATAAAGCTGCTTGAGCATAAGTCTGCTGCTATGAACCCGTCTGTACACGGCTGGAGGCTCAGAGGAGGTTATCAAGGTGATCTTTTGTTAAGTCTGTTTACCTACAACCTGGCTCTTAACTTTTCTAGTGTCCTATTGGTTATTACATAAATTATAGCTCAGAGCTGAGGGTCACTTTAGCTGGGTTATACATCCTGTCTGAAATGATCCCTGAAGTCCAAATATCAAGTGAAAAAGATAAAAGAGTACAATTCAGGACTGTGCAGCAAGAAAATGCATCATATGCTTCCTCCATAAAAGCGTATTCACTATGAAATTCAAAGGCAGTGTGTATGTGCAAAAACTTGTACAGAAAGACACAAACTGAGGCAACAAGATAAAGATTTGATCAGGATGAGCCTCCGCAGGAACACTCACCCAAGTTTTGGCACAGTATTGAGAACTGGGTGTCACGACTGATCAGAGCAAGCTGAACTGTTGGTGCCTGTTGCGGTCTTGATCAGCTGGTTTTAACAGTTGCTGATTGTATTAATCTGCTGTGTCATTTATTTGCTGCCTAAAATGTTTGATTTTTCCAAAAATGTTGTGGAATCAGTCTGACATGAGCAAGAATTATTTCAAAATCCTGTTCATCTGATTTCAGCAGCAGCTCAGCTGAGGTTCTCTTCTACCTCTCGCTCCAAATTTTTACTTGTTGCTGACTTTTCTCTGTCAGTTTCACCCTAATTTACCGTTTCTACTGTTTCTTTTGTTTTTCCTGCTTAAATTGTGACATAAATTAGTAAAGCAAACTGTTGCTAAACACAGTTTGTTGCTGTGCTGGTGCAAGATTTTGTGTTCTCAAGGGATTTCAGGCTGTCTAATAGTTCTCCTCTGTAGAGCTGCAACAGTTAGTCTATTAGCTGTAGGTAATTTTTCAAGTAAAAATGGCAAAACATTACAGGTTCCAGTTTCTAAAATATAATATCTGGGTTTCTTGTCCAATGGCAGTAAACAGTTTTCTAACTAAATAATTGACAGATCAATTGATTATAAAATAATAGTTGCAGCCCCAGTTCTCTGCATCTTCTCAGTCTAACGCCATTTTTTCTGACTGCCAAGGCTAAAAGCTCAGTAAATACTAGTCGCCATGTGTGAGGCATCTTTGTTTGGATATAATAATCCTTATGTCTGTTCCCAGCTTAGGTTTTGCCTAAGAGACTGCCTGAGTTGTGATTTTCACCCCGACACCCTCCACTGTGTGACGGTGTGTGTCATTGGAGTTAAAGTCCGTACTGTCAGCCAGGGAACTCATCCACTATAAAACCACAGGCAGGAACACTTCAGCAGTCACATCTGCACAAATAAAGTCGGAAAAAATTCACATCACATTGTAGCTGAATGGAGTTTGATAGTGATCACAATAATAACAGCGTGCAGTCAGATGGACCAGTCCAGACTCCTAAACTGCTGCTGTCAGCAGTATCACAGACAGCCTGCTGCAGCACCGTGTACCACACACACTATTTAATAAGAGCGAGATACAGGATGCCGCTCAATACAGCTTTATTCTGTCACGGCTAATGATAGCAAGAGCCGTGAATGGGAACAACACCGAGCCACGGTGTCGTCTGAGACAGATGAATTGTAGATAAACCTCACACATCAATATCAACATCGCTGGATGGCCTGATTTCATATTTCATACACGCAGGCACAGACAGAATGAAAAATACTTCACCCACAGTCCTAAAAAATATCAACCTCCTTATTTATTTATTTATTAATTTGCCATTTTACCACAAATACAATAAATTTCACATGCTGTATGTTAATGTATATGAAACTGAGTCTATTGATAAAGTCTACTCATTAAAAAGTAAATGGACTGTGTTAATATAGCACTTTTCTAGTCTTATTGACCACTCTTTACACTGGTATCCAAGTTTACCCATTCACACACACATTCATACAGGGCGTTTTTCTACCATACACACACATTCACACACCAGTGATACATCGGGGGCAATTTGGGGTTCAGTATCTTGCCCAAGGACACTTTTAAATGCAGACTCAAGGAACCAGGAATCAAACCACCGACCTTCCAATAAGTGGACGACCCGCTCTACCCTCTGAGCCACAACCATCCCAGACATAAGATGGCATGTAGATAATAAGTCATGCAGTACTGTTTACATTAATTGATCAATACTTAACCATTTTATCTTGTGGTTAATCTGCAAGAAGTGGTGAGTTTTATTAACTCACCACTTCCTGCAGATGTTTCACAATAAAATGCCTCCAATACTAATTAACAGCTGGAAACCTTTAAACTAGGGCTGAACAATATGCACAAATTTTGGCAGATATTGAGATATGAGTCCCAATTTCATGTGGAATATAAAGATAATGACAACGCAATTTTTGTTGGGGCTTATACCAAACAAACATGTTCCTTTACATCTGGAGAATAAGATTTGTAGGCCGGAGCATCTCTGTAGCACCACAATGCATCATTCACGGTCTGTTTCTGGTCTGTCAGATTTCGATAATACTTGGGTTAATTGTGCAGCCCTAAGTTAAACCTTGCCAACAGTTTGTATGACAACAAAACTGAGTCTCATCTCAGTGGTCCACTTACTTGGTTTTGTCTTGCATCACACATTGCTAACGAAGACAATGAACTACAGTTGAAAGCCTTGAATAAGCTGTTAAATAGACATTTGAGATTATATTATTTTGTCATAAATAAAAGTTGGATTCTCTCTTTATTTGGGGTATAGAGAGGAACTTAAATTGATTGACGGCACAAGTAAATTTGTCATTAAATGCAACAATCAATCATTCTGTTCTGTTCAATAAACAAAAAAGTATTGGATTAAAACTCTAATAGACAATTTATCAAGCAAAAATCTGCTGCTTTAATTGTAATTTCTTTTAACTTCTATCAGTGTGAACTGAATATATTTAGGTGTTAGCGACTGGTTTGACTGGTTGTTCTGACAGAATAAGCTATTTGTTTTTTTGACACTGTCTTGATCGTCAATCAATTAATCAAAAAACTAAATTATACATTATATAAAAAATTATAAATTACAAATACCTGAATAATGAGAATAAAAGCTGCAACAATAAGGCTAGAGGATTGTGTTCCATGGAAGACGGAAAAGTAAAATTATACAGCCTAGAGACTGAACCTAAATTATGCAGCCTGATGATGGGATTGACCCCTGTGAAGAGATTCAGTGAGGGAGTTATGAGCTATGGCTTTTCATTAAGATGACAGCAAAGAAGAAGAAGAGGTGCAGGGAGTCGAAACAGACAGGAGGGTTCTTGAAACTTTGTCAGGCGGAGCTGAGGCCCTGTCTCTTCAATCACCTACAATATTTTCTCAGCAAACTGACTCTGCGGTGAGCCCACAGCTACATTTCGACCCTCCGGGACACACAAGCCAAGACTGAAATTCCACTCCGGCCTTATCGATAAGTAGCCATCTAATCAGCGGCCGGTTCAATTTAGCCCAATACACCTCTGGCCAGTCACCGCAGCAAACAGCTTAGCACTGAGCACTGAGCCGCAAAAATGGCCCACACCCCTCGCCTCGCAATGAGACCAGCCAGACAGCAGCCAGAGCATACAGTCAGTGTGAGTGTGACAGTGTGTGTGTGTGTGTGTGTGAGTGAGAAAATAGGTGATAGCACATTCCTGAACTGTATGTCTGTTGAAATGTATCAAAAATCACTGCACGGATGGATATGACTCTCCTTGTATTCGTTGACTCTGGGCAATATCACAGCTAAGTGGTGCAGCGGGGTGGTGGGTGATTGGAGGAGGAGCAGGGGGGGGTTGGAGGTGGAGTGTGGAGGATATCTAAGACGAATTAGAGAGACATGATGAATGACGCAATATTTTCATGCCAGAGGGAAACTATTGCACTTCAAATTAGAGGGGGTGACAGAGAGAGGGAAGGAGACAGAGGAGGAATGAAATAAATCCGCAGGAATAAAGGGCTAATGAGAGGGGGGGGGCATTTTATCGCTGGTGGGAGAAGGAAAAGGGGACTGGGAGGAGGAGGGTAATATTTGGTTTGTCAATATATCAGTCTGATATTGGCCCTTTATTGAAAACTCAGACATCAGGCTGTCAGGACTGTCTACCTCTGAAATGACAGGTAAGATATAGCTTGATTGAACAAGGTGTGATTGCACTGATCAAAACTAGATGATGGTACAAGTACATCTATACAAGTACTGTACTTAAGTGCAAATATGAGGCATTTTAATCCTTCCAGTCTGGGAAAAAAAAAATAGGTTGACTGTCATATGAGTGTTTCTGATCTTTTCCCTTCAATACGCCTTTTTCCTCGTTTCCTTCTTCCTTCTATCCTTTCTCCTCTCTGTCTTTCTATACTTGCATTTGTTTTTTTCTTTACCTTGTCTGAAAAATCCGGATTCCCCAAAAGGAAAACAAAAGTCTACTCTTTCTCACCATGTGCACTTAACTCAACTTTATATGAAAGACTTCTATTTATATTACATTTTAAGGATTTAAGTACTTTAATCTACCACTGGTTGTCTATGGCATTGGTTTCTGATCATTTAGGCCCCTTTGAACACTGGCTACATCTTAAGTTTTGTCCTTAGTGTGCACATGAGCTGTGAGTACTAAGACTTGGAGTATTTCGTTCACATATTGTTTCATTTGAAGGATTTTTAGATGCCAAAAGAGGTAAAAAGTGTCCAGTATTAAATAAGAAAAGCAATAACTTGAGACAGGTTTGTGCAGTAGAATCTATTTTTCATTCTTATACCTGCCACATTTTGTGACCTCTTAGAAGAATCCAGGGACTTATTGGCAGGTCACAACTCCCAGGACTGGATCCTTTTGATACATCAGGGGTTTCCTGTCTTTTGTTCTCACTGCTTTTACTGCTTTAGAGTTAATATCTGAGGGAAATACAGAAGACTGTGGAAGAATGTTGGCCTTCAAGATCCCATATCAGCCAGGCCTTCAAGGGAGAACTGACACACAACATCGGTATGTACACAGAGTACAAGCTGGAGAAGTATGGAGGAAAGAATTCAGACAAGGTGAACGACTGAAGGACATGGAGTGAGGATGAAGATTTAGCCAACAGAGGAAGAGAGACTGTCAGCTATAAACACACAAACACACGAGGGATGTCACAATACAGAAATTTGGTAGACAGTATTATTACCAATGAAATTTCACAATTCTCAAAACCAAATTTAATACCACAGCACACTGTAACTTGTCCCTTACGATCTGCCTCAAATGTAATGACTCTTGGGGTGTTTTTTCTTCCACAAGTCACGGTGGACCAGATGCTGCACCCACACATGCTGCCACCATTCACTGGTTGAGTTATTATTGTTATTGTATCTGCCTTCCTTCGTCTTCCTCTTGTATTTGACATCGCACCAGAAAACTTGTGTGGTTACTTTGCATCGGAACTTTGGCATCGACTTAGTATTGAAGTATTGGTTCTCATGTCATCCCTAACACACACACACAGACACACACACAGACACACACACAGATACACACACAGACACACACACACACACACACACACACACACACACACACACACACACACACACACACACACAAAGAGGTCTGTTCTGTGGTTAAAGTCCTTCCAGAGATGAGATGTAGTGTGTAAGTTCAAAGCTTCTGGACCACTGCTCAGACTGACAGCCAGTAGCCCATCTCTCCCTCGCTTCACTTCACTGCTTCGACCACATACATACACACTTGTATACTACTGGGACTCACCCCTTTTACCCCTTTTCAGACCAATACAAATGACACAGGCTAATTCCAGCCATACGATTCACACACTCATGTACCTGTCAGAGGGAAGGAGAGGAGCTCAGATGGAGATGGGGATATAACATATTTTATTGAAATATGTATGATAGGTTAGACAGTGAGGGAGAGGATGACAGAGAAAGGGAGGACACATCAGAGTGGGAGAAAAAACCTGGGAGATAATTACATGATTGGATGGGAAAGATGTGACAGGGAGAGCTACAGTGTAAAGTTAACTTTATGTTGAAGCACCTGGCTCAACAAACATGAAACTGACAAATTCATAAGTGCTGCTACTGACTATTATTAACTTTGACCTGATAATGGCACTGACGGTAGTGTAAGGGAAGCAATTGCATGCATATGAACCAAATTTCATGGCAATCCATCAAATAGTTGCATAGAGAAATTTTATACATACATATTTATGCTGTAGAGGAAAAGTCTAAGTAATAATGACCATAAGTCATTATGATTCATCCTCAGGAAACCATGAATGTTTGTGCAAGATCTGGTGCCAGTACATATTAGAGATGTTGAGTTATTTCACTGGATAAGTGAAACGTTGAGCTGCTAGTGGCATGACCGAAAAAACCACAGCAACACCAAAGTCATTGGGATATTTCCTCTGGGGACCATGAATGTTTGTATAAAATGTAATGACAATCCATCTACTGGTTGTTCAGGTATATCAGTCTGGATTAAATTAGTGTATTGACAAATCAAGCACTTGCAGTAAATACTGCAGTCTTTTAAAATCCAATTTCAACATAAAAATCTTGAACCTGTAAGCTTCTAGGTCTTGGTTGCAAATCTAAAGACTGCAAAACATGTAACATACCACAACATAAGAGGACATTGTCTGATATTCCTTGTTGGTAGAGTACAGGTATTGAAGGTACTGGTCAGATCAGTGGGAAAAATCAATGACATACTTAACTGGCAGCTAATGAAAGGCAGCCCAGTGTTAACATGACTGACCTATGACTAATTTTCATTAAAATGTTTTCATGGCAGCAATTAGAGACTGGCAATCAAAGACTAAAACAGAGCAGAGTTCAAGTATTAATAATATCTTGAAAGGAAAAAAAAGACTAAATGAATCTGATCTGGATAATGGGACAGGAAAGATTTAGTTAGCTTGTTAAAATGTGGCAGCCTGTCAGAAATTACACTGAAGTGAAGAGAAGAGTAAGACAAATACATTTCTGTCCAAAACTGTCTGTTTTTTTCTTGTCAGCAGTTCACCTTCCATCTCACCTACCCGATTGACTTCACAACCCAAGACAAGCCTGCAACTGATGTTTGAGTCCGATGAACCACGTTTCACTTCCCCAACCATTTTACTTTTCAGTAAAACTCAAAGCCATGACCTCCAAAACTATCCCTGAGGAGAAGCTGGAGTGGGCCCTGGAGACTTTCAAAAGTTTTTAATCTATCACATCTCGTAACCTCAGATGAAATGTTTAAACACCAAAAGCTTCCGTCCTCTGTGAAGGTAAAAAACATGTTTCCTTAAATTATAAGCGGAAACCTATGAAAAGAAATCACTCTAGTAAACACACGTGGCGTGGTCTGTACACTCCAGTGGGCGAATTGGGGTTTCTGTTGTCTCCCAAGGTGATTCTTGTTTGTCTGCTCACAAGTATTTTCCTTCCTCTTTAGGTGTAAGAGACAGGTCAGCTTCTGTTTTCCCTCGGTGAACATCTCGTTTGCAGTGTGGTGGGAAAGAGAAAGGAGAGGGAGCATTTTTTTGATGCGACAGAAATGGGAACAATATGTAAACATGCCAAACGCCCATTTCCCCTTGGGAAATCAGGCCTTGTGAAGACGAGGTGTCAGAACACATTCAAACATGGTGTATTTGCTTGGTGTGCCTGCTTTAAGACAGAAAACATAACGACAAGCAAGGCGAGGGAAAAAAAAGGAAGAAAATAAATCGGAGGTATGGGGCGAAATAGAGGAGAAAAAAACGTAAAGTGTTGTGCAGTGGTACAAAGCCAAGCAGATGGAGGACCAAACAGGAGGAAAAAAACTTCATCAAAGTTTAAAAGTGAGTGTCTGTGGCACAGAGCAGGTATTTAGTGCTTGTGACAGCACTTTGAGATTTTATGTTCACACCAACTGCTGTCGTACATGTTGACTGAACTTTTTCTCTTGCTCTTCTATAATAGCAGGCATATGCACATTTGTCCCCTTGAGTGTACATACTCTAGTAATACTTTCATTTGCAGGTGGAAATTATCTGCCTTCAACTGTGAGAGTAAATTCAGCACAATCCAACAGTCAGCCAGGGATGTAATCATGCTATCAGAGTCAAAATGTATAAGGTTTTTTTTTTTTTCTTATTATTTTCATGTATATGGTGAAGTAGGTGAAAAACAAAAAGTAAACTGTAGTTAAAGATGCTTTTTTTTGCTCTACTACTCAGAAATGATGATCAGCTTTGTTGGGTCACACCTTCCTGGTTGGATATGATCATGCTATCTAACCAGAAAAGTGTGACTAACTATCTATCAAGTGAAACAACTTCACAAACTTCATAAAGATGAGTCTAGAAGCTCCATCAACTGTGGTTCAAATATGCAGTAAGTTACAGGGCGACACATATCTTCCAGGGCTTCTGACAATAGACTGTTTAACAGAGGTGGTACATGCTGCCTATAGTGAGGAGGTGAGTTTTACCTCTCAGTCTCTCCCTGTGGTTTTTGACACCAGACATTAGCAGTAGATCCTTGTTCTGTGAGTTGTAAGGGGAAGCCACTGTGGGTCAGACTTGTTCCAGCACATCCCCAAACACCCTGTTGCTGGGTCGGGGTTCGTCTCTTCTCTGACCGCTGTCGTTAGATACTCTGGGAGCACCTCACAAGCTTTACCATTCAAGAGATGCTGTGGCCCTGTCATCTCGCTATGACAAACTTGGTCCTTGTTAAAGACAGCCAGGTACATCTGCCTATTTCTCCTGCATCCATCTCCTTAAGTATGAAACCAACTATTCACCGTCTAATGTATCTCAGGCCTTGACATGCTAGGTTGTTATGATATAATCAATTTCATTTGCTTCCTTTGTGAGTGGTCATAACAGTTTAGCTCATATTTGTTCAGTAGTATACATCTACATGTGTTTTGAGCATTTAACAGACTAAGTTTCTGTTAAATGCATTAATATTTGAATGATTTAGCTTAAATGTGTAATATAAACATGTAATATTTTGATTCATTTGTTCTGACAAACCCACAGAGAATCATCACCAAATCTACAAGAGCTGTTTTAGCTCTTTCTTTTGGATTTATGGTGTATTTACTGTTTGGGTCAGTCTCACAGCTCTCATAAACCTTTTTACCAGTGGTAACAGACAGCACCAAATTGCAAAGAGGCAAAGTTAGGGACTAGCTGGTACAGAACATACAGCAAGAGCTGACATGACTGCATCACATCGTTTCTGCAGATTTGTCAGCTCCACACTCATGCAGCCAATTTCCTGTTCCACCACATCCCAGAGGTGTTCTACTGGATCCAGATCTGGTGACCAGAGAGGCCACTGACATGAAGCATGAATCCAGTTTGAGACGATGTTTGCTTGGAGCATTATCATACTGGAAGTAGTTACTATAAGAAGGCGAGTGGTGACACATGGTCTGCAACAGTACACAGTTCAAACCATGAAAACATTCAATCCAGCAGCAGCCTGGATTGTTGACACGAGGCAGGTTGGGTCCATGGATTCATGCTGTTGACACCCAAACATCATCTGCCTCAGCAGAAACCCAGATTCATCAGACCAGGCTACATCTTCATCTGTCCAGTGTTGGTGAGTCTGTGTCCACTGCAGCCGGAGGTCTCTGTTCTTGGCTGACAGGGTGGAGCCAGGTGTGGTCTTCTGCTGCTGCAGCCCACCCACCTCAGTGTTCTGACACTGCTTTTCTGCTCACCACGGTTGCACAGAGTGGTTATCTGAGTTACTGCGGCCTTTATGTCAGCTCCGTTCTCCCCTGATGTGTGCTCGGTGCTCAGTGAGTGTAATGTAGTAGCTGTTCATCTGTCAGCTTGTTTTGATGTTTTTCTGCCCCCTAGTGGCCAGAAATTGATCAAAGCACTTTTAAAGAAAAATCTAAATAACTTTTTTTGCCTGATGACAGCAACAGATGACCACAAACAAACCCAAACACGCTCTTGGTATTTTATAAGTCTGAACAGAATATCCTTGATGGCTCAAGCCCCCTGGAAGGCGAGCGGGCGTCCAAACAGATGCCAAAACAAGACTGGCGCAAGGTTAGGCCGTTATTCTAAACAAACTGCCTGATGACTAATGCAATGAATCGCCACAGGAAAGGGAATTATCATCCTACAGTGCTGGGCGGCTGATTGGAGTAATGATTGGGGTGGAGAGACAGAAGGGAGTGGAGGGGAGTTGGCGTGGGAGGGATCGGGGGGGGGACAACACGCCAATGCCACGGTCCTGATTTCTTTCTAGCAGGGGGCCGCTGCTCCAGTAGCCTGGCACCGAGCCAAACACACTGGGTTTAGATTGTTATTGAGGGAAGGCAAAGCAATCAATCTGGAGGCTGGAAGGAAAGGAGAGTGAAGAAGTATTTTTGATAAGTCGTCTGAGGAAAACATAATCACGGCTGTGCGGTGTGAGCTTGTGATGGGTGTTAAAAAACTTTTTTTCTTTTTTTTCTCCATATCTTTCCATTTTTTGTTTTAGTATGGTGTGTGTGTGTGTGAAATTTTCTGGACTTGTGTGAAACCCAGAAAGGTGTTCCTTCCTCAGCTAGCGACAGATGTGTCAGAGCATGAGACGACATGAAGCTCTCAGGGGACTTCTTTAAGTGTCACTGGGAAGCTTTACCACACACACACACACACACACACACACACACACACACATACACACACACACACACACAATATTTTTTGTCAGAAGTGCTGAATAATAGTGCTGTACTAAGCATGCTGGGCCAATTAGGCCCGTTGGGACTGGGAACAAGCACCAGTGTGTGTGTATGTTCCTGTGTGTGTGTTTGTGTGCCCGTGGACTATCCTTGAGTCATAGGCAGACAGCAGGACTGAACGTCAGAATATTGTCAGACATCTGCCTGCCTGCCTGCCACTGCAAAACACAGACACACACACACACACACACACACACACACACACACACACACACACAGACACACATATACAACATGACAGCAGGGGGAGGAAGAAAGCAAAAGAATGGCAGAAGAGCTGGAAAAACAGAATGTTTAGCAACAACGCATGGACATGCAGCTGAACAGACAAGCTTGTGAGGATGTGACCCAGTAGCTGTACATCCAAAACCAGCGTGGACACTGTATTGCATATTTACACCTGCTCCAAGAGCTGCAGGCTTGAACATCTAATGCAAAAAGAAGAACGGTTGAAATGAGTAGGAGTGAGCAATAGGTGTAAAATCTACCAGGGTATATGCATTTTATGTCACAATATTGTTATGTGTTGTGAAGCTAGATGGATGCAATGAGTAAAAAAATGGGGGGAAACAAAGTACTTCATTGCATATTGCCATGAAGCAGTTCAGCTAACTGATTGACAGCATTTCCTGAACTGGCCAAAAACGATCAGAGATTTAAAGAGATAGATGCCTTTATCAAAGCATTTATCACTATACAAACAGCTCCCTGACAGCTTAAGCATTTTCAGGCTTCAATGTAGTTCGGTAAAGTGTGAAGCAGCCGTACAGGTTCAGAAAAGCTGTCTGCATGTCGGCATACTAACCTTAGCATTTACTTCAAAGCGCAGCTAAGCCTAAATACAACTGAGGCTGTCAAGATTCAGATAAAACTGATGAAAGTTAAGTCTGAAATTACAGTGCTGAGCCTGGCAAGCTGAAATGACCATCATCAGGGATTAAGCTTTTTTGATTCTGACTAAAATTACCTTTTCTCTGGCTCCACCCTGAGGTCAAGTATGGAAGAATGCTAAAGTTATCTTTTCACATCAGACTATTCTGTTTTCTGTTGTTTAAGAAGCTTTACAGGATCATTATACACAGGAAGGAAGGATTTAAAGAATCAAGGGTAAGAAAGAAACGATAGGAGAGCAAAGAGTGGACAGATGGATGGAGATTAGGAAGGAAGTATAAGAATAGAGAAGGCAAGTGAATAGACAGGACAGAGGTAAGGATTAAAGGAGAGAGAGAGTTACAGGGAGGAGAAAGCAAGAAACAAAAGGATGAAGAAAGGAAAAGGAAAGAAGAAGTGATGGAAATTAAGTAAAAAGGCAGGTAAGGGGAGATGAGGCAAGAGGGAAGGCAAACAAGAGACAAGAGAAAGTAGCAAAGAAGAGATGAAGTAACAAAAAAGAAGGGGTGATGTTGGAGGTTTAAACTAAAGTATCAGTGAGGATGAATAAGCCCCAGGAGGCGCAGTCGCCTGTTGCTGCAGCCCAGTCATACTGTCGCCTCCTATGGGTTTTCCTCCAACACTCCAGAAGGTTCCACCTACACAACACACACTGCCTCACACATCCACTAGGCGCCGTCTGTGAGCGTGCACACACACATACACACACACACACACAAACACACATGCTCTCAGGAACTCAGCAAATCCATTGAAAATAGTCCTCAGGGGGAAACAGTCTGTTCTTTCACACATTACCACTCATTCTAAAGTACAGCTGTCTGCCAATGACAAGCTACTTGTACGATATCAATACACCCCAATATTTACTGTTTAGTTCAGTTTACATGTGCAGACAAAGAGTCACGTGGCCCCTGATGTGTGTGTAAAGACATTTTCAAACCTAAATTGTTTAGTTTGGCTAAGTTGGTGGCAGTGCAGTCACAACGTTGTGGTGGGAACGTGATCCGACCTCCATTTCAGCCACCTACAAAGCTAAACGGCCCCTGTAGCTGCTGCTCCTGGTGACGTAGTGATGCAGATGAGAGAAGTAAACAGCTGCTACCAGCTAGCCAGACAATGAATTGAGGTCTGATACAAATCTGCAAAGATGTGCAATGTCTTCTTGATATTCGCGCACACACGAGACAGACATGAATGTGCTGCTCAGTACATCTCACGGTAACATGTATCATGTCTTAAGATACCTTGAGTGCAAAGCTGACTTTTCTTCCAAAGGGTAGCACTAAAGAAAAGTTCAAAATAACAAAGGTTCTCCATCAAAGGAGGCTCAGTCAATTTCAAAAACAACCTGTGGGTACGACTTACATGAAGTGGAAAGTTGATGCAGTAGTGGTACTTGTCGAAAGTTCAAGGGTTACCAAGGGCATTTACAGAACATTAATGGCAATTCAGACAATACTTCTGACTACACTTTGCCATGGTGTTTTGGTTAAGGGAACGAAATTCACCATATGTGTGCAAGAGGAAGCTGGTCACCAAAATCATGTTTATTATTTACCATGTTTATTCATACTGTGCAAAATTTCATGGCAATTTCCACCAGTTATTGAGAGATTTTTCTCTTGACCAAAGTGTTCGAATTCAAGGTCATCTCTGTGAACATCATCTACTCACTGCAACATAACTAAATATTGTTGCTGACCAAGTGCTATTCTTTCTGACCTGTTTCCACATTGTACCATCTTGTCAGCAAAGAGGGGGAAAGTGATAGATGATGATAGGGACCTCACTTCAGTCCAGTAGAGACCTCTGGGATAAACTTGCACTGGTACTTTGCAGCAGAAATGTGCAAGGGACAAACTAATGTCCTCATTAGATTAGATGATAATCACATGTGGTTAAACCTCTGTCCTCTGAAATTATGTGGGCATGGTTTTTAATTGTTTTCAAATAATCTCACAACAACATTTAGTTCCTGATTTTACAAAACAATGCAAGTAGCAGCTTTTTCAAACTCTCAGCCTTTTCCACCAACCTGTCTCTTTTCTTCTCTGCCTCCCTTTTTCTTCTCTCCATCTCCCTCGTCAGTCAGCCAGCTTCCCTACGTGATTGTTAATCTAATGCCACTAGTACAGGAGTTGATGCTGCTCACCTGATACCACTAAGTCTCAGATGACACACTCGAGCTCAGGTACAATCAGACGGCGACAGGCCCAGGAGCCCTGCAGCTTCACTAATGTTTTTTAGCACTTTTAGAAGCCTTGGTCCCAGAGTGGATCATTAAACTGGAGAATATCGGTGGCAGATGAACCAAAGGCGCAAGAGCTTGTTGGATCACTCCCAAAACAGAGCTGGAGAAGAAAGGGAGCCAAAGAATGGGATAAGAAGAAAGTTCTCCCTTCGTCTAAACACTGCTCATTAGCAGAAACAGGTATGCCGCTGAATGGAGTGATAGCACAAATGGTAAAAAAAAAAAAAAAAAAAGATGTCATGGAAAGTAGGAAGAAAGACGCCAGGGTGCTGACAATGAGAGAATGACAGTTCCATGCTGAACAGGCAGGAGTGTCTAATCTACTGTTAGACATCCGCATCAAAAAATGTCTCTACTCCAACAACTGTTCCGCTTCCTGTCAATTAGATGCCAGGAAGCTGCACGCACATTTGTCCAAGCGAGGAAAAAAAAAAAAAAAAACACACACATACACACTTTAACTACATAGTCGAAAGAGTACATGCACCCACCCATGCATGTAACACACACCTCATCAAGCTACAGCGAGTGAGCCATGATTAGTCTATCCGGGGGCCCAGCATGCAGTGTGTGTGTGGCTGTGCATTTGCATGACTGAATGTGTGTGAAGCAGCCATTCTCTGTGATTTGTTTGACAAATAGAAAGAGAACACAAAGAAACCATAATTACACTTCCTGAGGTAGCTGTGAATTAAAAAAAAGGAGGAAAAGATAGAGAAAGAGAGCCAGAGAGGCCTTGAGACAGGGATGTAGAGGACTGCTGTTACCTGAATAGTGATGACGAGCTGAAATTACCAGACATACAGAGCTGAATCAAGTGGAGAGCTGCCATGAGCTGGCAATTAGTCTCCAGCACCCAGCAACACATGCTGCAGCCGCACTTTCAAATGAGACGAGCAGTTCCTCTTAGCCATTACTCCCAAAACTGGCTATGACATGTGGAGGAAAAGTCTGTTCCCGGTGTCATTTTCTAAATTAAACCTGATTAAGTTAATTTTGGAAGAAGAACGAAAACTTCAGGTACACCATGTGTTTTGATGGCAATTATATTGGTGCATGCTGGAGGTTGTTGCTGCCCTTTGCCACCTCCTCAGCCCTAAACACCAATCACCCATGTTGCTGAAGACATAACAAGCTCACCGACAACGGTGACATTTCTGTCACTAACTTGTCTATTGTGACTTTTTTTTAATGAGGTAAAGGGTCAGTGTCAAATTTTGACCTCAGCACAGTTGTGTCCCACATGAATGGTATAAAAAATGATGTTCCTACAGGGACACTGTAGCGTGAGGAGTCACAGAGGCAATGTTGATGAGAACCGTGTCTGGAGGCGGAGATTTTTCCGGACTTTTTCTGCATGAGGCGATTGGCGGTGGCGGCGGCAGGGTAGACTCTGTTTATTTCATTTGGTGCATGTTAAGCGCAATGTGTTGGATAGTCTGCTCTCACCGCCTGGCTGCTCTGATCTCATCCCCTCACAGAGGAGTTTCATATAAGCCTCAACATCAACACAGCTCTCAGTGACGATCACTTCAGTGGAGAAGAGAGGAGAGAGTATGTCGAGGAGAAAGAAGAGGAGATGACAGAGGGGAAAAGTGGAGTAGAGGAGGAGAAGAAAGCTGATGAGAAGATAAGGACAAAATAGGGTAAGTGGGTAAATGAAGAAAAAGAGGAAAGAAGGAAAGGAAAGGACAGGAAAGGAAAGGAAACAGAGAGAGAGAGAAATGGAAGACAGGTTCATAAAGAGATGAGAAGAAAGGAAGAGAAGTCTAGGGGAGATGATGACAAAAATAGAAACAGAGAAAGAAATGATGATGATGAGGAGATAAGGACAAAAGGAGAGAAGGAAGGGAAATAATAAGAAAAACAGAAGAGGAGGAAAAAAACAGAGAGAAAGAGAAAGAAAGAGAAAGCAAGATGAAGAAGAGAAAAAAAAGGGATGAAGAAACAGGAGAGGAGCCGGAGAGGAGAATGGAGGCAGTATGACACAAAAAAGAAAAAAGAAGAAGAGTTGAGACCAGATAAGGAACAAGAGGAAGGACAGAGAAGACAAATGAGGAGAGCAGAAGAGACAAGATGAGAGAAAACGAGAGGAAAGAATTTACAAGACAGAGAATAAGAAAGAGAAAGAGAAGAAGAGAGAAAAAGAAGGGGGGAAAGGAAGGGAGATAAGATGGAGAAGGAAAGAGTAAAGGAAAGGAAAGGAGGCGAGGAGAAGGACAAGAAAAGAGGAAAATCTGTCGGATGGCAGGATGAGACAGATATGAGAGGACACAGGGACAGAGACGAGGAAGGGAGGAGAGGAATAAGAGTTGAGGGGAGGATGTTCAGGCGTAATTGCTCAGATGCGAATTTTCCTCTGTCTCTCCTTCCACACATGTTCCCTCCTCCCGCAACGTCTCTTTTTACTCTCAACACACACACACACACACACACACACACACAAGCACATACTGTACTCTCTCTAAAATGTCAGTCAATCACTGGGAGTGCTCGGCGTTCTCTGTATTCGTCTTATCTCCCCTGACAGAGTCGACAGTTTGTGTTTGCTCAAACAGCAGATCAGGAGGCCAACATTAAGAGACTATTGACTCCCTCCAAGTGCTTAAATAAACACATATCTGCATCCGGCGCCTGTCAGCCATCCAGAGTCTGGGGGATGTGCCGCGTGGACTACCGCAGACCAAGGTGTGACAGTGAGTGAGTCAGACGTTGTGTACACCGAGGTTCAAGGCCAACACTCACTTCTTTTGTTAGGAACCAATATTTACTGCTGATGTTCTATCATTTTAAAGCCAACACTTGCACAAATTGACTGTGTTTTATAGTTTTCAATGAGACATTTACATATGCAATAATCTGAAGGTCATAGATTTAATTATTTATTTTTTGATTCCTGCATTCACCATCTGCCTCTTACATACCTTTGATGGATTTACAGATACTTGTTACCATTTGAAGATAGACAGCTCATCAGGATGATTGACAGCTGCCAGAGTGCAAGATGAGTAATCAAAGACAAAGACAGCTGGTCTACAGTATTAGGCTTTCCTTCATTAAGGCAAACTGTCATTTAGTAGCTACAAAATTATACTATTGACATGTCAAAGAAAATCCTGAGGGAACATCACATGAACAGTTCATTAATATATTATATATATATATATATATATATATATATATATAATATATATATATAATATATATATGATATGACAGTTCTTGTGAAGACACAAGATTGTGTTTTTGCACAAGGCTGCATGCAGGTTCTCTATACAAGCATTTGATGTTTTAGATCAAACACTGAGCACAACACAAAAGGCTCTGGTTTATTTTAGATGCCAAGATGTTTTGGTAGTGTGCAAAAAAAGAAGCTTAAATCCATGAGTTAAGACTTATGTGGATGAATGTCAATTCAAGAAGTTCAGTTCACGTGGACGGCACAGAAGCCCAACCTGAACATAGTGTTCACAGTTGTTAATCACAATCTTAAAGGAGCTATGTGTATTTTCTGCTATTGCTACATAGCCAGCGCTAACATTAACAGCTGTTTACTCTCCAGTCGTGCCAAAAGATTCAGCTGTTGTATTTACAATACAAGAGGTTATAGCATGTCCTCTGAGCAGCGCTACTTCCTCAGAGCAGACTGGACGCTACAGTGACTCATTACTGGAAAGTGCCGAGACGGGTCAACTGGGCACGCTAACTTTAGTCGTAGAAATAGAAACAAAAGGGTTGCTTTCCACCTCTGGAATGACGTTTGATGCTGAAATCATGTTTTGAAATGCACGGGGTGTCTGTAAGTCTGTCCTGCCTAGTTGTTTTTTGAACATCAGGGAATTTTTCTGTTTACTCAGATTACTAAAAAAAAACCAAGCACTTTTTGATAACTTCGCTTCTGATGCACAATAAGCAGCTCATTTGAGCTTTTGTCCTTTTTATCTCTTCTTTTTGTTTTACAGGAAGCTTTTTATTCTCTCAACATTATGAAAAGGGACATGAAAGCTGGGTGAAAACTGGTATCAATTTTTGATTGATCTTTAACAAAAAAAAAAAAAATTTATAACCTCTGTCAGTCACTTGCACACACTTTATCATCAATGTTTCAGTTCTTAAAGAACCTCAAGATCAGAAGGACCCAAAGATAACTATAGGGTCCTTGGAAGTCAAGAATCCTGATCCTGAAGACCTGTCAATATGAATGTGGTGTCCAAGAACTTGTTGATGACATTCATAAATAACAATTAGACCACATTATCTCTTACTGTGGACTGGGCAACATTGTCTCAAAGTCCTTAAGTGCTTGATAAATACAATCAAGTACAGTATTGATCCATTAAATGCCAAAGACAGTATAATAATAAACAGTGTGTAGTGAAACACAATCTAAACAACACTGGAGAGAAAATGTAATCTTTCAATACAAAGCCAATATTTGCCTCCCGTATCAGTGTGTACATGAATGTGCACTCCCCAGGCAGACAGTAAATTACCTACTGGACATGGTCATTATCTCCATTCATACGGGGACATAAGATGATTATCGAGTATGGAAACACATAAATTGTTTCTGCTGACGACTGCAGCTGAGGTGCTGAGAAATTTCACGGGGGAAATCTGAAATTCATTTGCCCATTTGGTTTTCCTCACAAGGGCACTGAGCAGTATACAGTTCCTCATGTAGAAATGAATACTACTAACTGCACATCCTTGAGGTTTATAGGGGAAAAAACAGATATTAAAGGATGCAAAATGTAAACGAGCACTAAATGTTTATATGCACAAACCACACACACACACTCACATTGGCGTAGTAACTAGTTATCAAGCTACTGTGATCTCGTCATTGATCAGTGTGCAGATCAAAGCAGGGTGCATGGCTACAGAACTGTGTTGGCTAATTACCGGGTCCTGTAAAGGATTTTGGTCTTTAAGCATGGCCTCTGGGCCTCACCCCCATAGCAGGGATCCTGTGATCAGGGCCATGGAAGACCTGACAGGCATGGAGATGAAGCCCACGATTATAAACACTCAGCTGGCATATGTTCACCATGACTGATTGGCCTCGGCGCTGCCAGACTTCAGTGCTTCCCTACAGAGGAGGCATCTGCAAGCCTCACACTGATGTTTTGTGGTGTATATCTCAAAAAGACACACCAGCTCTTTTTCATTCATGCTTTTTATGGTGCTTTTTGACTTGCTTTATCACCAGTGATGGGATCACCATCATCAGCATTATTGCTCCTGATTGAGCATAGATAAGATGATATGGGATTTTAAAGGCAGAACCTGCTTTACACATATGCAACAGGCCTAAGATGATACGACCATTTGTTTCTCTTCATATTGAGGGTTTGGGTCTGGTTTGGTGTTACATTAAAATATAACTTTTAATCACTGCCATTACAACAATTACAATTACACTTATGCACGACTAAAACATTTTGGTACAGATGGAGTATGTTTACCAGCAACATATTCTCCCAGCAGGAAGTGATGTGTTTTTGTATTGTACAGAAGTCACTGGGAGAAAAACACTTTGTGGTTTGATTAATTATTGGAAAGCTAAAGAATGACTGCTTTGAGTTGTCTAAACATGAGATAAAGAAAAAACTACTTTACAGATGATGTTCATTAAAAAATGTTTGCTCGTTACATTGATAAAATACTGGTCGTATCATGTTTCTCTCAGATTAGTTAACGTGAACGTGATTCTTATGTAACAGAGAAGATTTGTGTATTATTTTCACTGTTAAATTGATCATTTTGTTCTGGTCTCAGTACATAACACATATACAGTACTCACCACTGTGCCAGCTAGCTTGACAGTTAGTGATAGCTCATTGTTTTGACTGTGTTTTGGAAGGGACATAGTAAAATTGAGAACTTTTGATGGTTACCAGTTTGGTAGTGGTTATGGTTACTTGAGTCTGTGATGGTCTGCTAGTGGTTTTGAGTCTTTCATCTCAGCATGTACATCATCATTACATCAAGTTAAGGACACACCTGTGCACAATGATCTGACACCTGGATCAAAGCCACAGTATTCTGTCTTCTTTTATACTTCAGTAACCATAATCATGTTTCTCAAAGTCAGGATCGTTGCTTTTGCAGGTTCTTGAAACATGTAACCAGGAGACTCCAAAAAACCCGATCAAAACCAGGATACTAGTGTTCAGAGTTTGTACATAGTTATAAGTGCTTTGTACCAGAGAGGTCACAAAGTTTTGAACCCATACTTTTGGATTCAGGGCAGGTCAAACTTAAAAAAATTGTCAGCTGTCGGTCCTTTATTAGGCCTAGGGCCTGAATGAATTGGGTTGGGTTAGGTTCGGACAGAAATTTGAGCCCCATGCAGTTTCTATATTGGCTTAAAAACTCCAGTCCAGCTGTGACTCTTTGCTCCACACGAACCCACAGGCTGAAAGGATCCAGACCCCACTCCACACTGAAGGTCTTTTACTCGGCCGACCTTATCACAGTGCATAAACCTAACACAGAAAATATTTTCCCGACAACCTGTCACACATAAGCGCTTGCCACAAGTTATGGAGAGCCAGGCAGTGTGTGTGTGTGTGTTGTGCTGCCTGGCAGAGCACCAAATGCACCCCTACCTCTGCTGTCAATCTTGCTCTCTCACTGGAAAAACCAGGGCATGTGGCCTCTCTTCTGTGCGACAGTACAGCTAACACACAAACACACACGTAGCACTCTCCCACCCGCCGCGCTGGAGCTGCTGATGGACACACGGGCTTGCTGCTGTGGCGCTCTCTCTATTTCAATTACTCTGTCTCTCTTTTCTCCACCCTCCCTCGTCTCTCGTTCTTGGCGACAAAAAATGCACACCACACTTCCAGCAAAGATTTATTTTCAACTTTTACTGAAATCCCCTGGACCACCCTTTTTTCTTGCCCCTCCAGTCAAAGCAGCATTTTCTCTATCATCCATGGACCACCGCCGCCGCCGTACCTAAAGCGATGGGCTGGAGGTAATAAACAGGAACAAAATGGAAACCCTACCTCTACCACCACCAACAGGAAGAAGACAAAGAACAGAGAAGCGACACGGGCTCTGATAGCCACTCATCCGTATAATCACATCCTGCTATTAGAATACTGCAGCTATCTGATGCCATTTGTTGTATCAGTGGATAAGCATTAGTGCTCATTAGTCACATGCATTAGCTCCTGGATTGGGCCTGACGGAGGAGTTGGTGCGGGATTAATACCACGAAACAGGGATGAGGCAAAAGGCTGATGTGTAGATGGATGGATAGATGAATGGATGGATGGATGGAGAGGTGGACGTATTGACTGGTCGGCTGATTGGATGATGAAAGATTGGACATGTATGTGTACAAACAGAGCATAAATTGATGGATAGATTGGATGGTTGGAGTGATTAGATGATGGATAAGTGTACATGTGATCCAAGTCAACATGTTGAGTTCGACCGAAATGAGGTTTTGAAAACAGATGCCAATACTTTCTTCTTTTTGATTTGATATTAATATATGCTGGTATTCATCCTGAATCAGGAACTTGTTTAAATCATTTGCACAAATTCACTCTGATGCTGAAATGATTAGTTAGTCAAGAAAAAATTAATTAACGATTTATGAAAAAAATTCTACTAAAAATGCCAAACATTCACTGCTGTCAGATTTTTTTAAGGGTAAAAAATATCAAAGAAGTATTAGAGATACGTAAGATATGTGATAAGTATTCACACGGTCATGATCTGTTCTCATTGTCAAATTTCACACTGAGTAAGACTAAGAGATTTGACTTGTGAGTTTTCATACCCAATGATTTCTATTCATTGCACATCAGTTTTGAATAGGGCCGGGTATTGTTGAAAAATGTTCTAAATCAACACTGATACCAATACCTTGACTTCGATACTAATTCTTAATGACACTTTTTCCGATACCAGTTTTATCAAGTCTATTTGAACTCAAAGAAAATTACAATACACATTACTACAGAAATTATTGAAGTTTTATCTTAAAGTGTGACCTCTAAACTCACTCAAACATGTTTGTGTAAATAAACAGCCAATCACCTGCATTATTAGATCTGGATGGACTTGAGCCGTAGTAAGGAGACCTTTGATTGAGCTAATTTAGTCTGGTTCTGAACAGTAACATACTGGTTATGTTACACCAACATGGGCCTCTTATAATAAACAGTACACACAAACACTAGGAGAGCTTTTTGTGGGGGGACGCAAGCCAAACTCCAGCACACCCGTTTTTCTGATATTTCACAACCCAAATGAATAATCGAAAAAAATTACTGTCAGATTGATCGATAACAAAAATAAACAGCAGCTAGTTTACTAATACATTTCTGCTTTACACATCTGAGTGTCTGCCATTTGTTTGCTCTGTTCTTATTAAATCATATTCTGCTTCACTATTTGCAAATAGCAACAGTCCAGTTCCCCACGGGCATCATTAAAGTTTAATCAAATCTGAATTAATCGTGCGTGCTTGTGCCGAAGCCGATCAAAATGTCTCATTAGAATCAATCATTCGGGTTAAGGACTTCCCATAAAAATAAAACGGCAGTGCTGATGAGTCCTGGAACAAATATGTAATCAAACAAACACATTGTCACATCACAAGTGTGTGATGGTGATACTGGCTAATATCTGATTTTAATGAAGCTCAGACCTGCAAACAGATGACAGTCTGTGCCATAATTCTTGACAAAGTGACAAATGGTCTCCCCCCATGTCTGTCTTTTCCTCTCAGTGGGGGAGGGGCTGGACCAGCCCCAGTAAATGTTAATCAATAGCACATCCCTATTAGAGGCAAGCAGATGCCACCTCCACCTCTGTGCCGCTCCGTGTCTTGTCCAAATGAAAGCTCGGGTCAGAACCACAGCTGGGGCGCGCGCGCACACACACACACACACACACACACACACACTTATACACACACAGATACGCAGAGTGAGTGATGGATGAAAGAGGAGACAGAAGAAAGGGAGGGTTGACTGCAGAGTAAAAGAAGTATGTTAGTTGAAGGTGGCCAACACGAATCAGTGCAGGGTGGGAGCCACGGTGCTGCTGAACTGGCTAAAGTAATGAGGCCGGCATAGCAGGGAATACTGCTAATATGGAGAGATCAAACTGCTGGTACACCTCTAGGAACACGCTTCCTGGGCTCCCTGCACTTAGATGTGACACCCCGCAGGCCCCCCAACACACACACACACACACAGACCACACAAGTTAGCTGGGCTTCACGCTAGGTATATTTTATATGAATTATGATGTATTCAATTACAAAGGACGCACGGAAATGGCAGAATAGCTGAGGATTTCATGAATATTGCAGCAGTGTTCTTACCTTCAGTTCGAGCCAAAAATATCTTGTTGATGAAGACGTGATGTAGATAAACAGAACAGAAAATACTGCTATAGCTTCGAAACACATGGCTCAGTTTCACTGCCGTTCTAATATGACAGTGGGTGTCATTTCTTTGAATGATATCAATTGTTTGGAAGACATTTGTCCACTGTAGCCCTTGTTTTTCAGGCTTTATCTTCATTAAATGGTTTTGTGTTTAATGAACTTTGTTTATTTTAGCATTTTTTTAGCTTTTTTTTTTTTTTCTTTTTGCATGAAATAAACCAGTTAACTTGGTTGCATGATTCATTTTTTTTATTCCCATGTTTGAAAAGTTTGTTATTTTTTAATTGGTTTGGCACTTGGATGACAATGACAGAAATGAAGAGACAAAGAAGCAGCATTTTCTTTTTGCATTTTACCTTTATCTGAAAATTGCAGCTCCTGCAATTTGGATACTGCACTTGGTCATATTTCCATTTCAATAATTAAATTAATTGATTGAAATTGATAACTGTAATGTGGTAAAAAGTATCATAGTGGAGTGAAAGCACATGTTATATCATATTCAACTAAAGCACAAGTACCTGATATGTGTACTTAAGTACAGTACATGAATAAATGTACTTGGTTCAATTCCCCCAGTGGGAAAAAATGCATCAACTGGAAAAAGGGAAATGTTTGAGAGTGAAAAGTTACTTCAGTAATGACTAAAGTTACAATCTTATGAGAACCTGAGCAATAAAGCAGGCTGATGTATCAGTCAACATTAGCTTATAACAGATAAGTGTGAAGTTATTTTAATGTAGAAATACCAAAGGTATGTTTCAAGAAATAAAACAGTGACCTCATTACACTGTTTGTTACAAGTTGCAGTTATAACACTATGTCTCCCTAAGAATTATTTTGCATTAGAAAATAAAGAAATCATAATAATAATGTCAGCTGATATATGGTTAGCAGATCTTTAAACTTGTAAATATCCTCAGAATAGTGTGAGCTTCACAAATTCAGGTTAGAGAGGATTATTAAATATGAAGCAAAGCAGGGTGGGGGTGTGTGTGTGTGTGTGTGTGTGTGTGTGTGTGTGTGTGCGCGCGGGGGGGGGGGTCCCCTCATCCAAATCCATTACTAGAGTCTGCAGAGCTGAGAAGGTCCCATCTCCAATTAGCTGTTTCATCTCCAAGTGGAAATGTGACTGTAGGGAGACGCTGCCCGGCAACATTACCTCCTCTCCAATAACTTACAGCTATCAGGAATGAGGCTGTGTGTGTGTGTGTGTGTGTGTGTGTGTGTGTGTGTGTGTGTGTGTGTGTGTGTGTGTGTGTGTGTGTGTGTGTGTGTTAAAAAAAAAAAAACAAAAACAAAAAAGAAGAATGAAACAATACTATCGGCTGATATATTGATTATTAAACTTTTAAACATCTAAAGTGCGAGCTTGAAAAATTGTGCTTAGCTCGGGCAATAATCGTTCTCCATGAACACACACGCCTGCGCACGCAAAGAATACAAAGTATGGGCTGTAACGGCACCCGAGGGAGGCCTTGTCAAATAAACAATGAGACACGATTAAATGACATTATTATATGAAACTAGCTCAAGTCATCAGGGAGAGAGAGAGAGATCTACATTTGCATCCTTCATTAGGTAATGGAGTTGTTTGAATGCTGACGCATCGTGTCAGGACACGTCAGCTCCAAAGCAGACATTTATGTTCCCCTTGTACAGCATCCCTCTCACTTAAACTCTACAGGCCTGTCAGAGCTGCCTGAGCGAGGCAATCGCTCACCCTCACACACATATACAGTGCACACGTTCTCATACAAAAAAGGCTGCATGCATTCAAGCATTCTCTAAACTAATAAACCTGCCTATGGACTTAGCCAGTCTTAGTCTGAAGTGTCATTAGAAGTGGCAGGCAGCTGTGGCAGCCTGTGAGGGGCTAAGAGGCTTGAGCTCCCACCGTCTGTAATCCCCGCAAACAAAGTACACGGCATGCTGAAAAATAAATATACAAGTGAATAATACATGCAAACATGCTGGCACACACACACACGCACACGATAACACACGCACACACAGAGTCTTACAGTAGGTGAAACGAAAACGCAAAAACTTCAAAGCTACAGTGAAAATGCGAAGTCATGTATATGGCAATCCGCCTTAAAAAGTAATCTGACACACTGACAGCTGTGCACATGTGAGGCGCACAAACCTCCCCTCTCACACACACACACACACACACACACATATATGCACAGTCGGATGCTAGGGAGGCAGCATTTGGCAGAAAGACACACATAGAGCTTGCTAAGTGGTAATAAAGGCCAAGGCTTATTAATGGGACAATCTGACAACCAGTAGTGCTGTGCTGAGGTTTCTCTCTCTCTCTCTCTCTCTCTCTTTCTCTCACTCTCTCTCTCACACACACACACACACACACACACACACACACACAGCCTCATTCCTGATAGCTGTAAGTTATTGGAGAGGAGGTAATGTTGCCGGGCAGCGTCTCCCTACAGTCACATTTCCACTTGGAGATGAAACAGCTAATTGGAGATGGGACCTTCTCAGCTCTGCAGACTCTAGTAATGGATTTGGATGAGGGGAGCCCCCCCCAACTCGCCCCTCCCACCCTGCTTCACTTCACATTTTATAATCCTCCACTCCAGCTTTATCTGTTCCTCAGCCCCCAACCAGAATGCACCTGAAACCAGTTTACCCTCCATTTTAATTTAAGATATAATTTACCCTCCTGAGGCTGTGAGAATAGAGATTTTTTATTTTTAAGTTTCCCTAACGATGATCAACAAACTGAGGTCATTGTAAAAAACGATGGGTCACCTTTTTTTTTTTATTCGCTGCAACGTGATAAGAATATTTCTTTCCCACATAAAGTCTCCTCATCTTTTCTTCTCCTCAGTCGTGGCTCGGCGTGAAGCTTTTGCGGCAATTCACATATTCTTTCAAAACACTCACAGCTATTACATCTTATGTGGAAAGTGTTTATCTCCATCTCTGTTTCTTTTCCCTCTCTGGCGCTCCTGGTGTGAGTTTCTCTTTGAAACGCTTTCTAATTAGCACGTACAACCCACAGCCAGGGTTAAATTAAATTGCTAAGATACAAGGAGGTTGAGGTCAGCGGCTCTGCAAAGACCGTCAGCGCAGATAATTGGGAGATAAACTTTTTTTCCTCCGTCTTCCCTTTGCTGAATATCCATGATCAAAATGACACCGGATGGCACGCAGATAGTTTGGCAGCGTGGCGGTGTGCTGAAGCAAAAGATGCCTTGTGAAATATGAATTTATTTTTAGAGATAGAGGAAGACGAGTAATTAGGAGTGCAGAGAGAAAATCACTTTCATGTCTCCTCTCACTCTGTCTCTACTCAAACGCTCCTGCACCTGAGAAACAACTTCTGTGAAAACAATATATCAAGGCCAGTATGAAATATAAGATCATGCAGTTCCTTGACTGCATATATACATTTATATATAATCATAACTGCTGTTGAAGAATACTGCACTGCTGGTCAGAAATAAGCTTTTAAGAGACCTTTTTGATTTTTGACTATTGATCTTTTTTTCAAACACTTTTGTCTTACAGATTTACAAATGTAGGCTACGACTGTTCTACATTCATAATCGTACACAATGGAAAACCAACTAAAAATCATAATTTCCAGTGTCTCCCTAACACTACTTGGTTTTGTAAATGTTAACTTGTTGTGTTGTTCTCCAGTTTTAGAGCAACACTACGTTTTCCTTCCAATTTCAAGATGCCAGGATGCCCAGACCTCTTCAGGTAACTGTGACCAATTATACCAATTATTTTTCTTCTCATTTCTGCTTACCTGGGGATTATTTCTCGAAATTATCTCAATATTTCTTTGTAAATACCCCTGATTATCTGCTTTGATTTGGTCCTTTATATGCTTCCAAACATTTCTTTGATCTAAATCATAAAATGGTTCTGGGCTGTAACTTGGATTTTGTATAGGGAGGTTTTCAGATCACAACCACTGAGATCATCACACAAATACAAATGAGTTAAAACTCAGAAGCTACAATATTTTGTAGAAACAATGTCCTGGTTTTACTAAGAATAACCCACAAATCCACAAGTTTAGGTGTAGTTCTTTCTTTGATAGAAAAAACGGGAAAGTGAAGAGTTTGAAAATTGATTTTCAAAGTGTCCTGAAATGAACAGAAGTCAATGGCTGACTGGCTTGTAGTAACAGCAGTTCAGAGAGCTAGACATTTTATGGGTTGTAGGTTTTGGAAAATGGTTGTCAATGGTTGTTTACGACTGTACACTGTATGTGATTTGTATTTAACATGCAAAAATTCACCAGTACAATCCACTAATGGAAATAAAGTTTTCTCCTCTGGCGATATCGCTCCCTAGGGCCCAAAATGGCAGACGCCAGATCTGAATGCAAAAAAAGTTTATCCATTTCAATTTAGTAAGATTTTGCTTTATCCACTAGTCTGAAAAATCACCTCATCTGAGCACCTTTTTTTGTGACATTTGTGATTTTTCAAAAGTCACATTTTTCCATTACTTTTTTTAATTCTGCAACTTCAATTAAACATGCTTACTGTTATCAAAGCCTTTTCTGGTCCTGTACCTCCTGTAGGTCTGTTCTGTTGCTGGTTAGTGTATTTGGCTGTTGCTATGGTGGATAACTGACCAACTCACATCACAATATTTCCAGGTAAACTACAATTTTGTTTAAAACATTAGATGTTTAGTGTTGACCCTTCATAATCATTTATGTTCTGTAAACATACACAAAGGCATCTGAATTTACTATACAAGAAATCATGTACAGCAAAATCCAACTTTCTCAAGAGCATGTTGGGAAATGTGGGAAGTAGGCTAAGATACAGTGTGTGCACCAAAGAGGCTAAATGTAGTTTTTATTCAGAGAGCAACTCCAAACATCAAAATTTAATTAAAGTGTGTCAGAGTAAAATAATCCCCAGCTGGCTTTATACATCAAGTTTGTTAGTATGAATGATTACTAATAACAGCATGCTGCTATCAGACTTGTAAAAATACACTTGAGTCAAATCCAGTGTCGGAAATGAAGTAAATAAGGCAGACAACAACAAAAGATGTATGAAACATGGGGAGTATGAGAAAGGGAGGAAGGGGAGGGGGGCACTCTGGGAAAATGAGAGAGCAATATGTCAGCATGGCAACACCTCTAAAAGTCACCGAAATGCCAGGTCACCCTGCTCGACGGGGAGAATCAAACCACACTGTGAGTGTGCGAGAGCACCTTGCATCCTTCGTCGAGTTTACAACATCACACAAACACACAGACACACACTCAAAAAAAAAAAGAGCGCGCACCAACTGACCGCTGCCGCCACCGTCGACAGCTCTGTCATCGTCTGCCTGTGATTGCTTTGTTGTAAGTATGCGACAATACTTTTTTGCCTCTCTTCTTTGATTATTATTCCTTTAATAAAGCCTCTGAAGGGGAAGGATGACGTGCTTGTTGAAGCCTGTGTGGGTAATATCGAGTGTTTGTCTGTGTGTGTGTGTGTGCGTGTGTGTGTCTGGCTGTGAATTTGTGCTATACTGAATGTCGCTAGCACATTGTCTCACACAGAGGTAGGTGGGAGGATGATGAAGAGAATGTGCGTTAAAAATTTATTTTGGCTTCATTAATATTTCACATGGATGGGTGCGATGTACAAACCGATGACGACACCCCGCTCCCGAAAAAGCCTCCCACAATGCTCTGCGACGCCTGTTGGCACGACCTGCTGAGCTTTGCTTTGCTGCAGAGTAAACAATGTCTCCTCTTAACCACGGTTTCCAAATGTAGCTGTTTGACTTTGGCTCTGACACAAACTTGAACTAAGGCGAATTCCTACTATTCTCTCCCCCTCCCCGTTTTCCCTCCCACACCACCCTTCTCTCATCATATCTTAGCGATCACTGAACCTTGAAAAATCTCGAAAGTAGAAAATTCTTGCTAGCTGAAATGTGAGACGTCTGCTGGGATGTAATCTTGGAGCACACCCACTGACTACCACAACCAGACAGATATTGTGCTGCTTTTTCACAAGAAGCCTTAACACAAAAATATATATATATCTACAATTGCGAGAACAATCCCTCCTTTCAAATTAGCTCCACAGGCACAGAGGCTGGAGTGTGCAGCGCGGTGGCACTTTGAAGGTTTACTAAGGCAGTGCTGTAAGTCTTTGTTGGAGTAATCTCTCTGTAAGGAATAATCCCTGCTATTGAATAAATAGGAAACTGATTATAGACACGTCCCCCATTATAACAGATACAAACACATGTCTGTATCCACATGACACAGAGCACTGCCTCATTGAAAAACACACTGTGTCTCAATCTAGGTTCATTACCCATGAAATTTCCCCGTTTTGTAAAGACACAATCTCACATCTAAAGCTCACATCTGTGTTGTTGAAATCAATATATTTATCAATTATCTGCTATAGATGTTTATCAGAAAGGAATAATGTATACAAAAAACACAGATCAATCCCATGATCAAACTGAAAACAATAAAGTTAAAATCTGTGTCCCACAAAACAAAACTAATTTTATCAGTTAATTTTTTTATAACAATTTGCTGTATTATTGATCACTAATCAATTCACCATTAATTTGGATTAAGTGCTTGTGCTGAAATTGTCAATGAAATAAATGATTAGTCATTGACAGAAACTTGTTAATCGAATAATTTCTGATATCATTTATTAACATTTAAGGGTTCCATCTTGTCAAATGTGAGGGTTCATTGCTTTTCTTTATCTTACTTTATTCTAAATTGAATAGGTTTGAATTTAACTTCTACTGTCAGACCTTTTTAGATGAAATGATAAAACAGTTTCTGATTTGTGTCCAGTTCATCAATTACAAGAACAATCATTTCTTGTAGCCCTTGAGATGAGATTCAATCGTCACGTTAAACTAATTTCACACACAGAAAACACATTATGTTTTGTGTATATACAATAGTCTACATATATGCAACACTTCATAATGTCTCCTTCACTACACACGCGCACACACAGTAAATTACAAAAGCTCCCCAAGACATAAAACCTCAAAGCCTATTTACTGTGTGTTGGGCTCTGAAGTGCTGGGCGGAGTGGGAGAGAGTTCAGTGGTAGACGGTGGTGGAGGCACCAGGAGGAGAAGCAGCGCAGCTCTCACTAGAATCAGCTCTGCTCATTAGAAGCTGGAGAAGAAGCTTTGAACAACACGCCACGTTTGGAGCCAGGACACACAACACGAAGCAGCTACATTTAATTAAATGACATCAGTGACACCGGAAGGAGTCTGGGGAAGAAGCATGGGGAGGCGTTCACCTACACATGGATACGACTGATGGAAGGGGTGTGTGTTTGAGCTGGGGGCTTGGTCACACCAGCATTTATAGTGAGTGCATTTCAAATGATTTGGGGTGTTAAGTTTACTTTATTTCACTGATAGGATTATGATTTGTACATATAGAATTTAATCTATCCAAATAAAACTCATGGGCAGAGGAGTAGGTCATGGCAGGTGAGTTTAGTTCAGTAGCAGAAAAGTGACAGCTGATGACCTCACAGTTAGGACAGGACAGGACACAGTTACACAGTTGAACATGGCAGACATCTCTTTTCTATTTCAGCAGGTCCAGACCGTAACATTGATTACAGAAGTTAGCTAGTAGCTAGCTAACAACTCATTAGTACTGGCTATAATCACATAATTCAACAAAATTTCATTTTACTAAAAATGACATTCATTAGAACAGTTTATTACAACACAACAAAGAAACACAACAAAGCCCATCTTTGTTCCTTATATTTGAAGAGGACATCTGACAGGAGCCAATCAGCTGCAAGATTCAATGATGTTCACCAATCACCTCCTCGTCCTGGCACACATCTATTTGCATACACACGTCACGCCAACTTTCAGACAATAGAAAAAAAACATACACAATCAAAAAACAATAAAAACAAAAAACAATACACACACACACACACACACACACACACACACACACACACACACACATACACTGTGTATTTTGTATTTAAACGTGTAGAAATAGAAAACTAGACACTACAGTTTAACAAGCAGCCCAGCAATCTGGATGGATTTACTGACCATCTAGCAGCTAGCTAAAAGCTGACAAAATTAACAAGATACAGTGTGGAAGTGAGACAGTGCGCTGCAGAACGCTGTATTTTTCACAGAGCTCTCTCCTCCTTACCGCCGTCTTTATTGTGCTAAAATGATTCCAAATAAAACTGATGCCAATTAGGACGGCAAACAAGCACGAGTACCAAAAAGCTGAACCATTTGTTCTGGCCAGAATTAGTTCTAATAAGACATTTTGATGTACGAAGATGCCGGTTGGCTTCAGTAGAGAGTTTTAATGAGATGTGATGTCGCACAATGCTACGTCTTTAGCCTTCTCCACTTGACATTATATGAGTTTTACTTTTAGGAATATGATAAATGTTTACTGTGAATTATCAACACAAAACCTAACTTTACACATGTATTTATGAATGTGTGTGTGTGTGTGTGTTTCATGTTTCCGTGCCGACAGAGGATGCAACAGGCTGCTTGGCCACGGCTCCATTCTCCTCACTAACTTGGCCTTTGAGAATGGGAGAATTCTAATGAGTCTCTCCCCTCTCTCACTTGCAGTTTGCTCACACACACTCTCTCACACACACACACACACACACACACACACACACACACACACACACACACACACACATATATATATACACACACACAGTTTAATGAGTGTGCCTTGCGCTTTCCTCATTAGCCACACAGAGTCTTATTGCAGGCATCAAATGCAATGCACCACCACCCCCTGACAGGAAGAGAGTAAGGAGGAAAGAGATCTTCCCTTTTCTCCCCTTTCCCCTCTTTCTCCTATTTTTCCTCTTTCTTCTCTCTTGCTCTGAGGTTAAAACATTTCATTACGTAGCCACATCCGTGCTCTGACTGATGGCGGAGAGAAAGACAGAGCCCAGATGCACTCACACATCTCGCTCTCTCTAAGATGTTGACTAACTTAGATCGCAGCCAAGATCTTCCTTTCCCGTCTCCTTTTTCCGTGGGCTGAGGGAGGCTATTGTTGCTATGGCAGTGATGCATATCTTGCCATGTAGAAAAGGAGAGGTCGTAGGAGTGAGCTGCCAGAGAATGAGAGTGTGCGGCCACCTGCTTGAGCCCTCGGAGCTGCAGGACTAAACTCGATATAGCCTCCTGGCGCAGTGCGGGATGTAAAAGCCGAGAAGCAGAAAAGAATTACCTGTAAGAAAGCTCTGACTTGAGTAGGATGAGCTTCTCAAAGAGTTTCAAGTGTCAGACATGAATGTCACAATAGCTTGAGTCACATGCTTGTTTTATGACAGAAACGTCAACATGACAGCAGCCTGTGATGCACAAAGTCTGTCATTGTAGTCAGGGCGGCGGTGGGGGTGGCGGCGGAGGGAGGTGCTGGTGGGGAGGAAATGAATGAGACCAAGGCAATCTTTTCATTTTGTTTTTCAGAGGACGAGTTTGTCAAAAAATTTCACATAGACTTAAAAAGACTTTAGAGAGGGCGGAATAATGTGCGGGAGTGACTGAAGGGTCTGAAGAAAAGGGGGTTAGTTTTTCAGCGCGAGACGCCTGGAGCCACTGCAGAGTCATTAGAGTAGATTTGTCACATTAACAAAGGAGGAGGAATCGGCCCTTTTTTAAAAGAGGGAAGATAAAGAAAGACACAGACGTGTCCCACAGATGCAGGGTGGGGGGAAAAAGGGATTTCAAGACAGAAGGGAGGAGAGCAGGAGGGAGAGAGTGAGACTGATGGAAGGAGAGGTATCTGGATGGAGCAGAGGTTATTTTCTTGAGGAAAACATCCTCCCAGACCTTCTTACAGATGGATGCTACATGTGTTTGATGTTCAATGCTTTTCAGGAAGTTCTTTTGTGATTTACCTGTCGAAGTTTTCTCATCGTGACATCACCTCTCACACATTTTCCGATACACTCTTGAACGCTTTTACACCAGCGGGGAGAACATGCCTGGACTTGACTCTTCTTTGTGGTTACACAAGTAGGTGGTAAGGTCAAGAACAATAGCAGTCTGAAAGCAAAAGAGATTTTTTTTTTTTAACTTGAGTTCAAAGGTCATTTACTCAAAACACAACATATGGTGTGGCAGCTATGCATTCTGTTCTACTGAGGAACTCATAATCCCTCTTGAATGAATTTCTTTCAGTACAGCTTCTGCCTGTCAGAGCAAGAACCATTTTCTCTTTGACTCTGAGGGACAGATGCAAAACATTTTCATTTACTGTTCATTTCTTTAGTTATCTGTGACATTTTCTGTTATCACACTCCAGTGTTGCTGCACCAGGAATGTGTCGACATTGTATCATGTCATCTTCATCCTTAAGTAGTCCCAGGAATCAAAGCTACCTCATTGTGGCTAAGCATTTTCTTCCTTCATGAATTCACTTTGCTAAGTCAGAGCATTCATGCTTCTATCACAGACTGCTGACAAAGGTGCTATGTGCAGCAATTTCTACCTTTCTTATTTTCCATAAATCACATGGTCTCCTGCAACAAAAAAAAAAAAAGTCTACCTCTCTACCCTTCTTTTCGTTTATACTTTACAACAGCGGTTCCAAACCTTTTCCAACTCATTCCCCACTTGGTTGGGCAATGAGTTGGAAACCAATACCTTGCACAAAGGAAGAAGAGAGGCGAAAACCTTTGGGACAACATCTTCCACACAACCTGTTGACAACAAAGTTAAGTAAAATACTTAACTATGGTTTTTGATTAATGACGAAACACTGCTCAACATTTACACGGTAAGTGATATGACAATGTTCTATGTAGCGCCTGTTTCTTTCAGTATCTTTCAGCTCTCTGACATCACCACCTCTTCTCTCTCCTCACTCCGCCCATCCTACTCTGCCTCACCAGACAAGCCTCACGCCGGGGCTAGACATCCTTTTCTCTACCTGTTAAGATGTTAAACAGTCCCTGGTTTGCTGCTCCGCCGGCGCTTTGATCCTTTGACGACCTGGTCATGCTAAAAAAAAATGCAAAGAGGCGCACTTGAAAAGAGAGGATAAGAGTATGTCTCAAATAATACACCTCGCCTGATGGATTTGATAGAGCCTCAGAGTGATGGATGCTTTTTTTTTCTTCTTCTTCTTCTGTGTAGCCCTTTGCTCTTTTTAGAGTTGCATTTATGAAATGAATCTTGTGGCAGAGGAGGAGGAGAGGGGTGAAATGCATTTTAGATTCCGAGGGCTTATCATGCCGGTACCTGATTATGGCAGAGGATGTTGTTTCCCCTGGCTATATTAGGATTGTGAGGTTTGACTTACAGCTAAAATCATGGAGTATTTCTGCCCTTTAGGCAGATTTAGATGAAAACCTAAAGCTAACACCCTATATCGCACAGCGAGTTTCAAACATTCTATGCCTGCTGCGTCTCAGCCAAGGATTTGTGAAAGAAAATACCTTGAGCCCCCCGTGTTTCTTCCACACACACACACAGACACACAGACACAGGCTGATAATGATGACTTAGCTTGTCAAAATCTGGCACCTTTAACCTTGGATCTCAGCCTTATTGCTTCCCAGTGTTACCTCAGCTGCAGATACAGTGGGTGGTTAAGTTGCCATCATGGGCTGAGAAGCGGCCAGAAGCAGGGATAAAGCAGCAGCAGTATCTTGTTCTGACTCTATCTCTAAAGGTGTGTGTGTGTGTGTGTGTGTGTGTGTGTGTGTGTGTGTGTGTGTGTGTGCGCCAACTTGCCCTAGTAGGAGACGTATCATCTCGTGAAGCCTCACCAGGCAGCTGCAGGCAGGCTAGCTTTCCACTGATGGGGCCCCCCTACCCAGCTAATAGATTCGTTCATTCCCACTAATAAAACCCAAATCATCATATAAATGACATTAAATAGGGAGATGGCACAATTTAATACATAAAAAAATAGATTTCCACTAAAAAAAGTCATTAAACTAATTTGATGCGACAGGGCAAAGTCGAAATAATTCAGGCACTTGAGTTAATGTTTTTTTTTTAAATGTCTCCTCTTCTGTTTGCAATTAAATTGGCAATTATGAGTGTTTACGCAATTGATTCCAGAATAATACTAATTCATTTCTGATCCTGGCCTCTTCTCATCATCATAACAAAAATTTTCATAGGCATGTTTGACTGTTCAGGGGGTGAGATGACGAGCTTGGAGCAGGAAGTTAAAATATTTTTAAGTGGCGTTTGATGAGGCTGTGTCTTGTTACCTCCGTTTGTCCTGAAGCTGCAGCTTACGAAACACACACACTCACACAAACACACCGAGTCTGTTCCTCAGGACTCATAATCACGATGAAACCCGACGGACTTTGTCTCAATTTCCTCATCTTTTTCTGCTATCGCCACTTCAATTATGAATGAAGATGTTTGATTACAACAGGAAGAAAGGAGCAGAGATTAGAGGTATCCAGTATCATGTGTTTGTGTGTGTGTGAGTGTGTGTGTAACGGTGTGTATGTCTGTATAATCACTACCTTGATGGTGCAGGTTAAAATGTTGCTGATTACACTGGATGAGGGAAGAGATGGATAGAATAAAAGAGAATAACACTTGTTAGCATGCCTTAATGAATATAGATTAAAAACTATAAAGCAGCACAGGCATTTGGGGAGATTTGGATGCAACATGAATTCTGAATCAGATCCAGAATCCTATGCAAACCGATAATAACCATCCACCCAAGCCAAATTATTCTCCTGGTATGACTTGGCCAACCTGAAATTTGCAACCTGAATAGTGCTGCATTCGAGGAAATCGTGAAGCCTAATGACACATCAAAGGATGCGCACACTGTGTTCCTGTGACCCAGATTCACGAGATGTAGGCTCAATTATTATGCTGTCAAAGGTGTGTGTGCGTGCGTACATGTGTGCCTATGTGTGTGTTTTGCGTGGGTGTGCAGAATATGAGCCCTCTCTTGTGTGTCCCACTGAAGTCACTGCTTTAATTAAAGCATGAAGAGATGTAAAATGCATGGCCCCCAGGTTCACTGCTCCTTTTCTTACATTATTAAATCATCTCAAGCCAATGACAAACAGTAAACAAAAACAATCCATCCCTTGGCTTGTTATTTTTCATTTTCGCTCAGCGACTGACAAACTCTTGCAACGTCTACTTTGTACAGATACTTGACTTCAAGATGCCACGCCAGCTCTTACAGATACATTTTGCACTAAACTGAATTCATCTGAATAGGAAGGAGGATTCCCTCAAGGACAGAATGTATCAAGAGAATGGACTACCAGATTCCAAGGTGGTGCCTATAGATTCCAGTGAAGGTGAATCATCTGGTGCATTCACTTCCACACTGTGCAAATATTTCGTAGTCTTTACAATGAAATACCATTTCACACATAAAAGCTTTACTAGGTTCTGGTCGAACGTTAGAAATATTTAAAGGTCCCATATTATATAAACATAGACTTCCATGTCTTTTTTATTATAAAGCAGGTCTAGGTTCGATATAAATACTGTGAAAGTATGAAAGCCTCAGTCCGCAGAGAAATGCACACAGCCTGTATTCAGAAACTGAGCCTTAAAATGAGCCGTCAGGACTTCTGGAACTTTGTGATGTCACAACAAAACAGCTACTGTCCTCAGCCATGCCTCCAGCACAGCCCACCCACAGTCCAACCCTGAATTAGTATTTACCTGAAATTTGCTTCATTTTGCTTTTTGAATGATCTCTATTTAGGACTTTATTTTTGAAGATTTTTTTTTTAACATTTTTTGCCTTTATTGACAGGACAGTAGAGAGTGACTGGAAAGGGACAGTGAGAGAGGGGGAATGACACACAGGAAAGAGTCGGGCCGGTCGGGAGTCAAACCGGCTCATGTGGTACCCTAACCACTCCGCTATCAGGCCGCCCAAAGGACTCTATTTTTAACGCTACTGATTGTTGTTTATCTTGCTGTTTTAAGTTTACCGTTTCCCTTGGACTGCAAACTAGCTATTATACGGTTGTATGTGTGGACTACATCGGGCCAATGCATCGATTCAGGGTGGAAGCACAAAAAGACTCTGAAGTTTACAGCTCGCCATGTCCTGTGATGCTCTCAACTGATGATTCAAATCATCTGCATTTTGGGGGCAGCTCTAGTAACCAGCTTGGAGGAAGTATTGATACAAGAGTTTTATTTTGTATTTCTTTCATCCAAAAAAAAAAAAAAAAAAAACATTTATTAACTACAACCAATGAAATTTGCCATCGAAGCTAGCTTCATAACTCCAGTAGTGCAGGGCTAAGATCTTTAACACTTTCTGTGATGTCAGGAACTTAAGGACACTTCACTGAACTCAAAGCTGAGGTTGTCTCTCTGCATCAGGCGTATTTCATAATAATCATGAAATGTCTGAGAAGCAGGGGATGAAAAGAGAAGAGATGAATTGATCCTAAAGTATAAGATACAGGTAGCAAATTATCAACTGACTCTTCCAAAAGAATGTCTGTCTCAGTCTTTGAGATGAAACCTGGAAAATCAGATCTGGACCGAAGGCACTCAGGGTTACCACTGGTCATGTTATTTCTGGAGCATTATGAAGCTGTTATCTGCCAGAGTGGGAGAAGTCTGGGAAATTTGATTTGAGGAATTCTCTAGAGGAGTCAGCGAAAATAATTGAATGGGTTACATTACAGGAACAAACCTGAATACATTTTTCAACTTGCCTTTGGCGGTTGTTTTTAGCTGATTTTCACCACAGCGAGCACAGCTGGAGCTGAAACAAGTCTCTTTAAAAAACATTAACAAACCAGGAGGGAATGATACATTTGGGCTGTCTTAAAATATAATGTAATTTTATACTGGAGAGGCAGTTAAGGAAGTTGCTACGTGATGCCTTTTGTAACTGGCAGCCCTGACAGAGGGACATGAAGAGTGAAAGACACCTGTCGAGGAGGAGAAAGAAGAGATGAACACATGAAAAGACGGGGAAACGAGGGCAGATGAAAGCACTGTGCTGCTTCAACTCCCCCCTTGGGAGTGAGAGGTATCTTCAGAGACTTGACATGATGAAAATATGTGCTTGTTAGGGTGAACAAGAAAAAAAATAAGCGATAGAAGAAGGACGAGGATGAAGATGAAGATGAGGAGATTGTAGAATTATCGGGGAGAATGCAAAAAGGCTCAAAGAAGGTGAGGTGGGGAGGGTAATTTTCCAGAGAACCAGGTTATGATATGATGTACTTTTATCCCTGTTGTTTTTATTTGCCACCTCTCACAGGGGTTTATTATTATATCCTCTGCAAAGCTGCTCTGGCACATATGGAGGCTGCCACTCAACACTGCAGCCAATAACGCTGGTAGTGCTCTGTGTGCGCCTATGAATTCATTCCCCTTCACAAGTAGCTATTCATATTAAAACAAGCAAGGATATGAGGGGAAGAGCACATATTAAAGCCCGACGATGTCTCGCACAACCAGTCCACCCACCTACCCATCCATCCATCCAACCATTCATCCATCCTGCAGTTCTCTTCTCTATCCACGCGTAGTTTCGGGTTTTATTAAACGGGGAGCGAAGCCGAGCTCCAGCCAAATTTGGACAGAGAAAGAGAACATCCCTGTGCGCTTGGAGGCAAAAAAAAAAACAACGATGAAGCGAGAGAAGAAGAAGGATAACCGTGGACAGTCCAGATGGAGACTCACTAGCCTTCTCACTTCACATTGAGTGTGATATGTGTGCACGTATGTGTGTGTGTGTGTGTGTCGTCTGCGATCCATCACCCAATCTGCCAGCAGAGGCAGAGCTCAGCTTTATCTCACACTAAAAACTGGCTCAGAGCTCCTCTAATTGGCTTGAACGTTGCTGCCATCCCTCCATATAGTTCTGTCAGAGAGGGAGCTAGTCAAGCATGATCCATTGGCCTGGCATCTGAGCCCGAACCTATGTGAATCTCTTCTCGTAATGTTGGTGCGATTGGTCCCTCCGGGGGCAATCTTTAAGGCACCTATAGGGTGAATTAAACCTGAGATATCCCAAAGTCCTCAAGACTTCACTCCACTTTTTCTCCTGCCATCCCTGCGTGCTATCTAGGTTTAGCAGGCTTCTTCCTGTGCCACTGTCGCTCCCTCTGTTGATTGGTCGCCTCCTCCTCCCTTCTTTTGCCTCCTCCCATCTTCAATCACTCATTCTTCTTCCCCCACACATCTTTTTTCTGCTCCTTGATGTGTGCAATCCCTTAATCCTCTTCATCTCACATGCGTTGGGGTCCTCCCTTTCTTCCTCCGCTTCCCTTGCTTCTTTCTAACACCTCCATCTCCGACGCTCCACTCCCCCCCTTTCCTTCCTCCTTCCCCTCCTTCCACTTATTTTTCTTGCCTCTGTTCTCCCTTGCAACCTGGTATCCATCCCTTTTTCCCTCCAATCACTGTTATCTACCATAGTCTGTCAGCATCCTGTCATTATTGCCCCAGTCCCCCCCCCCCCCCCTTTTTTTTTTTTTTTTGCATTCTGTCCTTTTCTCGTCCGTCTGTGACCTTTCTTCCCTCTTCAGCTGTCCTCATCATGGTGGTTCTCCCCTCCTTTTATCTGTCTGTCAAACATAATCTGTCCTCTCCTCATCCCTTCATCGCCACCAGTCTCTCCCTCTTCCCCTGATCCCTCTGTATTTCCTCATATGGCGTCTGAGAGCGACGTGACACGGCTTGATGTTTACCTTCTTTCATCGAGAATCGCCCCTTTTAATCATGTTTTTTATTGGGTGTCATAAACGCTGGCGTTCCACAATCTCTGGGCCAATATTTGCTTAATTATTCTGGCTCAGATATTGCCATTTAATGAAATTTGAAACATAATAAAGAAATCACATCACGGAGGAGAGCAGATAATGTTAATATCAACTGACAATTTAACTGATTATATACTGTAAAGCCTCTCTTCTCCTGTTTGTAGAGACATCACTGAGTTTAAGAACAGTCTATTAAATGCCACTTAATTATATGATAAGACCAGTAAATGAATACAGGAGCACACACACACACACACACACACACACACACACACACACATATATATAGGCTGAGCAGGATAGCTGTGATACACACAAATACAGTCACACACGTTCGCAAACACATGCATAAATCATCATACATGCTCACACAAAGAGCTTAGTGAAGTCCCACTGGAATCACTTTCTAAAGAGAGGCCCTCAGTGTCATATTAAAAGGAATTACAATTAATAATGTTATTATAGCAGCATGACTCTGAGAGTGGCAATGACCAACATTAAATGAAACCATAATAACTGTTAATATGGATATGATAACACAGTTAAAATATCTCATTGCCAGTTATAATTAAATGTGTACCACACCAATAAACATAAATATCCAGTCAGATAATATTACAGACTGCTGCAGCATTACGGCCACTGTGCTGTTCACTGACTGATGAGCATTAAAGGTCCCATCATTTATATTTTTCTGTGTTTTATTTGAAGTGTTGATCTCCATAAGAAGATATATTTGTGGTTTTTAAGAACCAAAAGGCTTCTCTCTGGAGCTCCAGTAACAACAGGTTGGTGAGCCAATCAGAGAGGAGGATCTGAGTCTCTCTTCTGATGGGCTGACTGTTTTTTTGGTGATTGAATAAAAATATCGCAGATTTCAGATAAACACTCAGAGAGACCAAATCCTGCAACATTGGATGGTGGGTCCAGGTGGGCGGGGCTTGGGGCATGGCTGAGGGCGGTGACTGCTTTGTTGTGACATCACAAAGTTACAGAGGTCCTGACAGGACTTTAAGGGTCTTTTTATGAATACAGGCTGTGTGCATTTCTCTGTGGACTGAGCGCTTTGATACAAATATAGATAATCACAAAAGACATGGAAGTCTCACTTTATACAGTATGGGACCTTTAAATGCTTGTTTTGAATTATTAGTGCACAAAATGAGCAACTGCATTTTCTGAAAATATCTTATTCATGCTTAAAAAAAAAAATCAGATACTAAAAAGTGCACACAAAAAAAACACGAGGAGTAAGTCAACAAACTTGCAAAGTCCAACATTTTATTATCTGAGGAGACTAAACTATGAGTGCAGTTCCAACATTGCTTTAAACGTCACAGATCTATCATCACTAGTTCTTGGGTAATTCTTTTCCACATGCACCATCCACAGTAAAGAATAATTTGTAAAAAATCTGCTATCAGAAGCCTCTTGAAAACAAAATGAAGCATCTCACGGGGCTGATTGTAAAAACAATTACATTTGTTCATGTACTGTTTAGAAAGGTGGGCGAGAGTGCTTGTAAATCTTTAATTGTGGAAGACAGAGGGATGCATTTTACCAAGGGAAAGTCTTTGACCTGAGTGTATAAGTATGCACAGAAAAGATTATAAAAAAGTGATCAAAATCATGACAGATTTTAAACCCTCCATTAGAGAGAATGAAGTTTAGTTCCCAGTGGGCTGGTTTATCCTTATCGAAGTGTTTACATGACACTTATTTATTCAGATTTTGCTCTTATTTTGATTATTAGTGCAAAGAAAAAACTATCCATGAAGCTAATGAAGCTGCTTGTTATGTTTGACCACTATTCAAAAGCTATGCAAATCAGCTGAACTGGACACTAACAGGGATTGTGAATGAGTTTTCTGCCTTCATGTCTACTCTTCTTGTTAGGATGAATAATAATACATAGGCAAGAAGATAAATGACTCAATCAATAATAAAATAATGCATTTATACAGTATCAGCAAGATCAGTGTCATTACATCAATTAAAAAATTATAATATGAACATTAACCCGACATATTTATCTTATATGGACAAAGACAATTTTCCTATAGGATGCAGTAAAAGCTTTTAATTGTTAGTTTTGTCTTCTAGAAATGATGATATCCAGAGACAGTGACAGCTCCAGAGAATGAAGATGTCTCCTCTGTGACATAATGTTAACATTTAGCCCCTGTTTGTTTGGCCAACCAGCTTTCCCACTCCACTGTCAATCAAATGTTTGCTGGGAAAACATTCCCACCATCAAATTTACACTTAAGCCGAGCTGCGAAAACTGTCTTTTCTGAGATCCCTCACATGGTAAATTCTATATTGAGCGGTGGCCGACTTGGAGCAGACTCAGCAGCCTGAGCAGACAATGGTGTAATCAACAGTGAACCAGTGGGGCACTGAATCCCTTCTTGTGAGTACAGAGAAGTAGAGAGGCAGCAAGGAGGCGGGGGGAATGAAGGATGTTACCTGGGTGTTTGTCTGACAGTTCTTCCTCTCTGTGTCTTCACCCCTGCAGGCAGCACTCATCAACAATATTAATCAAAGTCTGATGTCTACTCAATTAGACCAAGGCTCTGCTCGACAACAACCAAACAACACAGAGCCTCAGGTGCTCAAATATGCACACATACATAAAATTGTATGCATAAAACAAGCGTGCACACTCAGTCGTCATGAAACAGTATTTTCTCCTCTTAACCTTGTCCGTAGAAATATTTTTTCTGTACCTGCACAAGGCAGGTCCTCTTGTTATCAGCCTCAAATAGCAGCAACAGGTTAGCCTTTAAAATTCAGGGACATCAGGACCCACAAATCCTGTAACCTGATGAGGCACAATGTGTGCTCACAGGTACCTTCATGACCGCCAACCTTGACAGTCTGAGCTCATTTATACCGAAGGACAAACACTGGTGAGTCAAGCTTTTTGGAGACGAAATGTTCAGTCACTGCTCTTCATGTGATATGTTGAATTTCACCGTTAGGTTTTGATTCATCACTTGAGCGCACATAGACATCAACCACCAGACCTGCACTCGGAAAAAGGAAAAATCTGTGACATCTACGATAGCTGCTTCTCCCTGCCACTGCCTCATTCACTTCACCATTGAGGCTGATAAGACACTGTGCATACAAAATTACCCTAAATACAGCTTTATCTTTTAGGTGTTGCACATTGTTATTATTGTAACCATGACAACAAAGATTGTCTAATGTTCATGGAATGACCAGAGTTAAGTGTTTCAGTGGATTCAGTAAATTAGGTTCTTTCTCAGATTTGTTTTCTTTTTAAGTATTCTATTATTTTGGACTTTTGTGGCTCAAAGCTCAGTCTAAATCAATTCAATTGTAATACTGGAGGATTAAAATTTGATGAACAGATTCTCTGATGCAGGGTTTTTCAAAGTCTGACACTGTGGGAACCACCTCAGATAACACCCACTGTATAGGGAGACAGGTAAACAGGAAGCAAAATGCTGTCATCAGTGGGCAATAACATTGCGTTTACATTGGCAAATTGGGATTATTAAAGGTATGCTGTGTTAGCAATTAGCAGTTTTTGCCTGCAGTGTTAAATACCTACCCTTCATTTCTATCAATCGCATTCAATAAAATAAAAATGCGTAAAAAACACCTCAAAGAAATAATCTAGAGAACCTTAATATGCAGAAAGAAAGGGAACTTTGACATTGCCTAACACTGTCTCTTTCTATCCAAACATGACTTTAATGGCAAAGACAGGTGTCATGAGTCAGTATATTGGTGGATCCAGCATGATGGTGGCAGGATGTTCTGTATACTGTGGTTATTTATCTTCCCTTCATCCCTCTTCCCCCTCGGTGCATCCCTCTGTTCTGGCATGTTATTAAAAACAAACAGCTCTATACTCTTTGGACTACCAGTGTCCTTGCTGCTGCTCACCCACAGCTGTCAGCCTGTATGTCACACACTCACACTCACACACACACACACAGCAGCAGCAGACAATAAATCTCATATGGTAATTTCAGGACAATCAGGCCACCTAACATATTACTGAATATGTTGCACTGGAAAGAAAAAAAGACAGAGTAAAAATTATGTTTATGACTTCATGTTTTGATGTTAGAGCTTCATCTTTGACACCATAACTCTGCATGTGCACTTGACCTTAACTTATAACACAAAACAACAACTTAAGACACAAGTTTGTGTTTCCTTCCATGGTGCATGGAGAAGAGGTAAAATTGGAGAAGGAAGAAGGCTATGCATTTTGGATGGTTGATGCTATATTGATGGGAAAACAAGCCAAACATCCTCTTGACATTGGCAAAGGCATAAGATGGTCATCGATCATCATGATCATCATCCATCGACACAAGACTAGCTAGCTTTTGGTTTCTTTCTTTAGACTTACGCACACACTGTAGAGTCTATTGTAGCTACAAGTTGAACGCAGTCCTGCATGCAGATTTACACGTCCATTAACTGTCATATACTAAATATGACAATCTGCAGGTCTGGGTGCTGTCATGCGTCGTGAGTCCAACATCATGCAAATTTCAGCTGTTCACCTTTTAAAGTATGACCACTTGATGCAGGTTTTGTTCACCCCCAGCCCCCTTAAAGAGTGAGCGATTGGCTAATGGAGGAAGTGTCTGCGATTCCCCGGCCCCCACTTTGGGCCCTTTCTGCCTGTTCTTTATGCATTAGACTGGAGCACTCAGGACAGCTCATGCTAATTCTCTCCCTGAAGAAAGTAATTAGACCACCGCACTCATCTAATGCTCGCAGGAGGAAGTGGGAGGGAGAGCGTCAGTGGGTGGGTGGGTGAGGGGGAGAGACAGAGAGCGGGAGAGGGAGGGTGGGAGGATGTGGAGGAGAGAATGGGGCAAGGGATGCTTTTTTGGCCACTGCAATCCCAAGAACCATTCATTCCACATCCAATTATGAGTCGTAATAATAATAATTTCATCAAGGTTTGCTCCTTAAAAACTGCTGCTCCTGTATAATGAGAGTGGAATTATTTGACTGGTAGCACTGGGAATTGAGCGTAAAAGAGAACAGAAGAGGAACAGTGTGTTGAGTTTTTGGGTTTATTATATTATTGTCACTTCAACCTGGAGCCAGGTTCACTTGACACACTGTTAGTGTCCCTATTGAGGCTCAAAGTCACACCGATCATCACACCTATATGAGATAACTGAACATCTTACTCCTCAAATGTGCTTCTGTAACACCTTCCACTCCACTGGGAAGTCTTTCCACCAGACTTTGGAAGCTGACTGTAGGGATTCAGCCACAAGAGCATTATTGAGGTCACCCGCTGATGTTGGGTGAGAACCTCTGACTCGCAGTCGGCCTTCCAGTTCATCCCAAAGGTGGATGGATTTAAGGTCAGTGAGCTCTGTGCAGATCAGTTAACTTTGTCCACAACAAAATGGGAAAGTCGTGTTTTTATGACTCTAGCTATGTGCAGGGGAGCACTGTCCTGTTGATAGGAAAGGAGACCACGCAACGACGCCATACCAGACCAAAAGGACAGAAAATGTACACTGACAAGTGTTTTTAGCCATAGTGTGTACACTGGTTATTGATATATGATATTACTGACTTAAAACTATCTGTTGCTAAGTTTCAAGATGAACAATGTTAGCAAGAGCTCCTGTTAAGTATGATTCTTCAATCCGTGGCCAAACAAAAAATAGAAAATAGATAAATATACAGATATTTTTTAGTTCCCCTCTAGACATGTTTTAAAGTTTGCAAAAATACTCAATTCACGATTCGATTAAAATTTAGTTTACCATGGCTTCCCACATGGAAAAAAAAAAAATTCTGAAAAGGGGTTAGAAGCAACTTGATGTTTATTTCTTCATTGAGTAATTCTGGATGAGGCCTTGTGCCCCGCCTCCCACTGCTTCTTGTTTGGTTCATTTCATTGGAGGGCATCTTTAAAAACCAATATTTAGTTCAAAATTGGAGTTCTCATTTGACCAGCTGAACCCTGTATTTTACAATCCACAGCCCAAACTGGAACAGCGTAGAAAACCCCGGCATATTTCTCAACAACCTTCAGTCTGCTATAAGAGCATAGAAAACAATGGGAGCTCTAAGTATGTCAGTGCTCCTCAAGTCAGAAGGGATTTCCTAAATAGTTCTGCATCTCAGGGTTGGTTCTGTTCATACAGAAATAATACAAAAGCAATGAAAGAATTAACCATGAAGGCCTTTGAATGTCAAATCCCATGGAGAGCACCCTTCATTTAGTGTTTTATTATTCTTCTGTGTTTTTGTGTCAAGCAACTAAACAGAAAAAAATAGCTGGTGCTTTAGGAATTCAAACTAGATCTGCAGGCTATTACGTTTGCTACTTTCCAATAATCTCCTTGTGCGCTATAAAATTGGATATTTATATTATTTTCACCAAACAGAACCATATTTTTCAGAGAACACCAAATGTAAATACGGTCATTAATACTAATGCAAAACTAACTTTGAACCTTACAAGAAAAGCTGCCCCTGAGGAGGATCAGCAACCTCTGGAGCAACAGCACAGCTCTCAGTGCCTGGTTTGTTGACACTCATGAGCTCCTACCTTTTTATTACTTGAACTTCAGCTAATGCAGGTGTGGACGGTCAGATCAAGAGCATACGACGTTATTATGACACATATGATGTTATTCAATTACACATCTTTTCCAGTACATATTTTGCAAGATTGATGTCTAGTGGACTAAATCCGGCCGTTTCCACCTTCTTTTTCCCTTTTAAATCCAAATAAATCAGTATGTGAAAAGACTATAATGTGAATAGAGATATAGAAATTTGAGAAAAAGAGCGAGCAGACCTCAATGGTTTCCTGGAAAGTTCTGTGCGGTGCTGCAGGCCACAGAGTGAGGCGACAGAAACTCACCACCGTGATGATGGTTGGGAGGGAGGGGGTTTATTTGAAGTTGGCGCTGAACCTTGATCACTCCAGGACCTGTCATTTCATTGTTTTCTGTTTGCTGATGGATTGGAAACGATGGGATAAGATGGGGATGTGTGTGTTAGGTTTGTGCTGTCCCCCACGGTGCCTCCTGTATATACTGGGGTTGTGTTGGGCTGCAGCTGTCATTTCATATCATCATGAGACTGACATGGCGTTGGTACTGTAGGCGAACAGTACATAACAGCAGAACAAAGGAGGAAGCATATAGAAAAGTGCTGCAGTGACTCACCATCAGTTGTTGTATAGCGTTGTGTAGATGTAGCTTATCTTAACAGTTGCTGAGAAATCTGAAACTCTCGCATTTATTTTATTTTTTTGCTTTTATTTGATGTTCGTCTCTTTGTAAAGTTTTGTGGATTTTTTTTAATGAAAAAAAGATGCCATGTTAACCTAATTACCTGGATTGTTTTTTTCATTTTCCTGAAGGTATTTCATGCAACAAGTGATCTACTTTTTGTGGTCCTACTCAGCTTGTTAACCAACTTTCTTCTAAATAGAGTCAGAGTCACATTGCAATTTGGTATTGGACATCCATAAAGATGGGGAACAAAGCAACAGGTTAAAAAATTTTAATTAATTTTCTAATTAATAGTCAAAATCCATGCAGACCTGTAGTGTGTCAAGTAGGCTGCGGCTGATATTTAAAAATATTGAATATTGTCATATTTCCCACAATGTGCAATCTTTTGTTATAATATTGGGTGAAAGTTTTTTGGCAGTTTTGCACAGTCCTGCTGCTGAGTCCAACCCTCTGTTCACTGCTTTGCATCCTGCACATTATATCTTGGCATCTAAAGTATCAAAGCCTCAGTCCACAGAGAAATGCAAACACCCTGTATTCAGAAACTGAGCCTTAAAACCAGCCATCAGGACTTCTGGAACTTTGTGATGTCACAACAAAGCAGTCACATACCTCAGCCATGCCCAACGCCCTGCCCACCTGTTCTGATGATTTGTGTTCTCTGAGTGTTTACCTGAAAACTGCTTTATATTTATTCAATCACTCAGAAAACAGTCAGACAATCAGAAGAGAGGCTCAGATCCTCTTTTCTGATTGGCTCACTGATCTGTTGTTACCTGAGCTCCAGAGAGAAGCCTGAGAGAGTAGATGTAAAACGACACTGAGATGGTTTTTGGCTCTTAAAACCACAAATATATCTTCTTAGGGATATCAGCACTTTAAATAAACACTCACGGATCTTGATGTATAAAATATGCACGTTGTCAAAACAAATTTTCCTCATTGTTGTGCAACTTTTAATCATTACCTTAATTTATTGCAAAATTATGCATAAAAGCAGCACTAACTGCATATTTTCTTAATGATGATTTTGCTAATTTTGTCATTTGGAGCCTAAATAATTACAACAACAACAACAATAAAACATCCACAAAATGACCAGGAATCTCTCTGCACCTCTAATCCTCTCACACTCATACTAATCAATAACCCCATCAGACTGCCACATACATATAATAGTCATGACATTTTACAGGGTCGTAAAACATCCTGCAAATTGTCCCTTCAGCCAGCTGAAACGTACTAGATGACTGAGTTGATTGAGTTGTTTCCCTTTGCATTTCTATCCCGCCTTCCATTTTGCATTTTGTTCCCTCTTCTCAGAACAGCTGTTATTAATAATGCCGCCGAATGTGTTTCTACATTTCATACCCACCACATGCTGAGAGCGAATGATGCAGAGTTCACTTGGTTGGATAAGCAGTGGAAGGCCCGTGAAATATGAGTTAGGAGATGCTGCTGGTAAATAATCTACATTTGCAATGCTTTGATATGGAAACAGAACTGAAAACAAGCGTTGTAAACAACTACAGAGGGTGGACAAAATAACAGAAATGACAACACACGTTACGCCTGCGCTGCTATGATGAAGAAAAGTCTTCAGTTCTTCTAAGGAAAAAGACATTTTCAGCAACGTTTGCAACTGCTGTTTGAGGACAGAGGAGGACTTGAACTTCACCTTGTTTTTCATGTTTTTATCGTAGTGCATGGGGACAAAATGATCTTAAACAGATAACAGCGTTTTACCCCTTAAGGTTCTTTTCGTGCAACCTGCCCTCACAGTCCTCGTCTATTCTGGGAGTGAGCAGAGAAATCATGAGGTCTGCTGACTGCCAGCAGATGACTGCTCTGTCACACACGTCTATTTTAGTATCTGTCTGACTCTGTTATGAGATTTGATTTGTGATACATCATGTCATGATGTTGCCTTTGCCAAATTAAATGATTCTGCGGTTTTGTTTAGTTTTTTGGGGGGTTTTTTGTGAGTCATGAGTGTTGGACTCAGATACCAAAACTTAAAGAAAACACAGATTATGATTTGATGTTAAAATACATTTCATTTCATTTAATATAACACACAACTAAATGCCTTTGCTTCATTGTTTATCTGGTGATTCCATAAGACAGAGACAAACCTAGTTAGTGTTTGTTGTTAGTCATAACAGTGGTGCTCAACCAGGGAATCTCTGAAGAGATCATGAATCAATGTAAGATTTGTAACCACCAGGTGCGGCATATCGACAGAAGCTGGGATGTGCCAACTATCACTGTTGTTCTGAAGTGTCGACTCAGGGAAATGGGTTTAATGTAAAGCTGAGACAATTATTTGATTAATCAATTACAAATCAATACATTGTCTGACTCTAGTTTTGGAGTTTTTTTGCTTCGTCTCCTGTCAGTTGAATATTTGTGTTTTGGACTGTTATTCAGACTAAGGCAAAAAGATGAACTGATAGACAACTGATCCACGAGGCCTAACATGCCATCACTGTATTATCATAAAAGTATTATTAATGCAATATCAATATTAATTTTGTAAATATCACAGTTGTGATGACAAACCTAATTCAGACAGAACAAGACATCTGAAGGTGTCACATTCACATCTGGGAAATTGAAATGTGACTTTTTACGGACTAAAACATTAATTTGACAAATAAAATAGAATAATGAAAATAAAGGTGAGCTGCAGCCCTTTTTTATTGCTGCTGCGAAGTGGGCCGGCTTGGACAACAACTGGCACAGATGTTTTGCTTCATGGGTGACCAAAAAAGGAAGTTGCTTAAAATTAGGTTTAAGTTCAAATATTGGAGAGTTTTACCTCTTCAGTGAGTAAAATCTCACACTGATTGAATTGTTAAAAGCCATGCACGCTGTCACTGCTTCATATTGAGGGGTAATGATCTAGTGCTCCACACAAAAGGTAAAGGTCTCATACCCAACAGGAAATCTGTATTGCTTGAGGACAAGTTCTGCATCTAGATCTCTATCAAATTCAGCGAGGCAGGGGGGAAAGAAGGGAAGTAAAATATCTCTCTTCTTGTGTCAGTGAAAGAAACAGGGCGGTAATTTCTTTGCGCAGCAGAGCCTTCATGCTGCCATCAGAACTGACTGGCCTTGACTCAAACCGAACACATCAGCGCTCCTCTCTCCCTCGCCGTCTCTCTCGCTGCGTCTGCCAAACAAAACAAAATGCTCTTACCGAGCAGAGAGGAGGAGACAGTTATTAGCTCTCTCTGATGAGTCTCTTGGCCTCTGTCTGGGTTTGCGTATTCCGCTGGCTGATTCAATTACAATAGTGAAGTACAGTGCTACAGGTGGTGTACGGAAATGGAAATTCAAAAACCGGTTATATTATTTGCTTGAAGTGATGACAGTGTATAGAAGATCTGCACACAAACACACAATGACACACACTGTGACCGCATCCGTGACAGCAGCGCGGGTGGACGGGGGGTTGGCGGTTACGTAATTAGACATCAAGTGAATTCTGTCTCAGCGGTGCGGTAATAAACAGGCTGAGAGACAAGGAGAGGGTCAGCTACCTGTGAGGCAGGTCAAACACTGCTGTACATTCACGCCGTCCACGCCGCCGTCGCCCTCTCCATCTCTCGCGCCATCTCACTGAAACATGCATAGCTGGTGTTCAGCTCTATAAATAACACTGTGCTGTCAAGCTGTCAGATGGATTAGTGCGTGCTGAGTGTGTGAGGTGGCCTCAGGGCTACCCCAGGGACCAGGAGACAAACTAACCATTCAGTTACACCTACAGTCAAGAGACGAGCTGAATTATATTCAAATATGTTTTGCTAAAAGACTGATTTCTTTGTTAAAACCTCTGTTAATTATAAGAGCAGCTTTTGCTATTTTTCAACCCTGGGAGTTTACCTCTGCTATAAAAGCTATGACTGTCAGTTTCTAAACAATAACAAAGAATATAAAAGAAAAACCTACACACTGTGTCATAGAAGAGAGAAAAGGCATCGTATCGAAAAGACATTTTGCCAGTCTCAACCCTGAGATCTTTGCCAGCAAGACAGTGACAATTATGTCAACTCAAACGTGTCATTCTCTCTTTCTTGTCACTGTGCGATTTTATTCCTAGCTCAAGTATTAAAGTCATTTCTTCACTTCAAAGATAACTGATTCTTTCTCTGTGAATTTTGTGTGAAAAATATCCATCTGTCTTTCTTTGTGTTAAGCTTTTTATTTGCCTTTTTTGACAACAGTGCGGCTCCTTCTGCTTGTGGACAAATTAGAAATCGCACACATGAAAACACATTAACGGGGAAAAAAAACCTGGAGCTCCTAACTGAATCTGCTCCCAGAAACTTTTTTTTTTCGTCTCCAGCATCTCGATTTTGAAGCTGTAACAGAGCAAGAATAGATCATTGAATTTCTGAGGGCAGATTATGAGCACACTCACATGCACAGAGACATGCAACAGGCACACACTTGCACACAAGATCCCACACAGATGTGGACAACAAGCACACTCTTGTACAGTGTTTAGACTTGACATTGGGAATCGATAGACTCTGATCGATGCTGTTGGCTTCTCTGACTTCACACACACCAGCTGCTGTTAAGACGATGCCAGTGGCACAGATGTAAGTTTTCTTTTGTGGATCAGGGAAAGCTATCAAAAAGCTCTCGGGTTTGACAGCAAAGTGTTATCGAGTCTCTATTTGAGGCCTACCTGAGCGCTCACTAGTGTTTCTTCTTACTCACTGTTCCCCTGCAGAGATTTTTATTATTTTTGTTCTATGTTCAGTTGTTTTATTCTTCTTCATGCTTTTGGATGCTGCATAAGCCTTTCACAGCCGCTGCCCAAGGCTGCATCCATCAAAGCAGTCAAGGCACCACAGCCAATTGATTCCCTAATCGAATATCATTATTACCAGCAATTAGCTTGCACTATGACTTCAGTTAAAAATTGCTAATTAACAAACGCGGGCTGGAGTGTGCGCTGGGAAGACAAAAGATGTCTTCATGAAATGTGCAGCGGTGAATAGGTGCGACGTCCCACGTCTCCGCACGGCGAGGTATTTAGGAGCGGCTATTAATCACCTCACTGTCGTCATGGTGTGTGACGCAGCGATCACCGCGGTGATGGAAGCCCACCTGTTTGTATCCGATGCTCACTCAGCAGATGGCCCACCCAAGGAATGGTGCGGGCTAATTGCTGTTGATTCACACACAACATCCAACATGGTTTTTTAATGGAGACGTGCTTTCTTTATTGAATAAAGAGGAGGGAGGGAGGGGGGTTACCTGTGAGAGATAATCTCGCAGTCTGTATTGTCTCAGATGTTCCATTAATTATTTTCATTTATTATTTATTTAACTAATTACAGAGCTTTATCTACCTTTTATGGCCTGTGACTACATTTTCAGTCCGACAAAATGTGTATTTTAGGATTGTATTGGAAACCCTACAGTGCTACATCAGTTTGTTGTTGGACACATTTTGTGTCAGCCTCTATTCACTTCCTTTACACTGCAGTTGGTGCGAGTATTTGACTGTTTTGCAAGAGGCAAGCCTGTTACCTCTAATGGAGTCACATGTAGTGTCTATATTGTAGGGGTGGGCCGTATATGGGTGTCATAATCTGCCACGACATGGATTTTGCAACACTATCATTACCATGATATACATACAGACATGTTGGTTACACGAGGGAGATCTACTTCCTACAACACCTGATGAGCTATGTCACAGCCACAGGTTAGAAAGAGGCGAAAGGCGCTGCAGAGCTGTGACTTCACATGATGCCTGCTGGACTAAAAACAAAGCCCGGTGGTTAGAAAGTTTGTGTGACTTTCTCCGGCACTGCAGAACGTCATGATGTCACATGACATTAAAGTGGCTGCAGTTTTCTGAGTCAAGCGCTGCAGCTGCTCTCCTCCTGCTGCACCAACTGGGAACCACCTCTGATCACAGTGCCGTCCGCACATGCTCTTTATGAATGTGTGTGTGCCAAGCAGAGAGTCGTCTTTGGTGTTTGACAAATATGAACAAAAAAACTGATGACAAAACTCAATAAGAATTGCATTGCACCGAGAGGCAACATCTTAATTAGACAGGCTACTTCGGGAAAACACAGACAGCATAACGTTGACGAGGCAAACACTAAATTGCATTGCATATACATTGTGTGTTTTACAGCAGAGCCATCTCTAAGACGCTTTGCGAACACACACACTAAAAAAGGTGATGTTGTCAAAGTAACAGGCCTCTGTCATAGGAGGAAAATAAAGCTATACCTCAGCCTCACACCGTAATCTTACAGTTTTGTATTTTTTGCCAGTGACCAATTACACAAACGAATGTGAAATCATGTTTTAAAAATAAAATATGATGTACTGGAACTTCCTGCAGTAACATACATTATATATGTTTCTGTTTACATCATTTTTTCTTTTTTTTTTTAATCTATGGTATATATTTATGGTTATCCTGTTACTGAGCATGTAGATTCACATAATTTGATTCAAATGATTCACATGTTTTGTTAGTTTTGGCATAGGCTTATTTTATAAATAATTTTATTTAAAACCAATGTATAGACCACATAAGACATGGGATTAAAAACATGTTCCCCCTTAAAATAACCTTGTTTGTTTTCTTTGAATAAGTGCATTTATATTTGAGTTACTGCCTCGTGGTTGTTTGCCTCCAGCCTGCAGGCCTGCAGCCAAGTTGCAGAAAATATGGTCACAATCTTCCCTTCCTGAGGTACAGCGATGAGTTATGGCCAAAAACCTGTTTTTTGAGGTCACAGTGACCTTGACCTTTGACCACCAAAATGTAATGAGTTCAACTTTGAGTCCTAATGAATGTTTGTGCCAAATTTGAAGAAGTTCCATCAAGACCTTACTGAGATATCCTGGTCACAAGAATGGGAAGGCTCTGGAGGAGGAGGCATAAAAATAATAAATAAGGTGTTATGATTCTTAATTACAAAAGCTCTGATCAGTCAGGAGTAGGTGTGGTTTTAAATATAAATAGCTATTTAAAGACTGTGTGGGCTAAAACACACAAGACACCTAATTCTCCTTTACAATAAGTCATTACATGTTTGCAATCGAGTGGGCAAACTTATTAAAATATGCAATAATTAAGATCAGTGATGATGGAATAATGGCATTCCAGAGAAACGGATGAAATGAAATAGAAAATGAAAATGATCCTCAATAACAACAAGATTACAAACAACCATAACAGGTATTTGCTCTTCAGAAATACTTTTATATCGGCTCACCTAGTCAGAGGCCAGATGTCTCTCTTTATTCTAAATTATATTTACAGTATTGTTTTGTGTAACAGTTCTTTCATTTTGGTGTCATTTCTAAGCTTTAGCATATTGAAGTTGTCCAGTAGTAATTGCTGTGGTAGTGGTGGAATAATCTGGGGTTTCAGTGGAAAGTTTTAGTCTAAATTACGGGTTCTCCCACCCTACAAAGATAAAGTTCATAGTTTTTTATAGAGTTTGATGCTGATTTTTTGCTATGTCATATCAGCCACAGCCTAATAGGCCCAGACATGAACATGCACCGAAATGCACAGGCACAAAACGAAAAAAAGAAAAAACACATGAAAAAAGAAACACACCGAAAGTAAATAGAAAGGAAGGACGGAGGTGACCTCAGTAATTTGTGTCGAGTCAAATGTCAGTGAAGGGGGAGCTGGGAGGGGGGGGGGGGTTGCTTTTAGCTCAACGGTGGAGGTCTGGGATGGAGGTTGGAGTGCGGTGAGAGCGGTCATGGTCGGCGGGTGTCTGCTGAGGTCTTTGTTAAAGCCCATTCTCTCTGTGACTGCGGGGGGAAGCAGAGAGCGTCGGAGGCCGGTCGAGGAGACGGAGAGGAAATCAATGGAGCTGCTGGAGACCATCCTCTCGCTCGGCACGACGCTCACACTCACACAGCTCTCGTGGCTTTCTCCTGCTCTCTATACCTCAGCTTGACCTCTTCTTTCCCTTTTATTTCCACTCTCCATCTAACAGTGCACCTCAGTTTCTGATGTCCTGTCCTGAGCCTGTGTCTGTCTCTTTCCTACATTTTCTTCCTTTCCCTCCCTTGATAATACTTTACGAGAAACCAGGCTAAAATGTATTGGATGTTCGCCCAGTTGGATCCAGAAATCTGTAGCTGAGCGCGAATGTGCAGCTTATGAGGGAGCTGAATATCATGAATAATAACTACCAAGCTTCTTACTGTAATAACACACACACACAGGCTCACACAATGCTTGTACTTGTATTGTGCGCAGCCACAATTGCCCACAGCTATCATCCATTGTTTTAGACGTTTAATTGGAAACACAAAAGCAGCCCACGCTCCTGCTAATACACACAGTGCATCCAGCCCCCGGAGATCTCACCAAGATACATTTACAGTCTCCCCCACAGGGGAATGGGAGGAACAGGGCCGTTCAACCTCCATCTGTCTCCCTCGTAAGGCCTTTAAAGCTCGGGGACATAACAGTTTTCTCCTCGATAAACAAGGTGCGGGCCACTAAGCACCGCTCCCCACTAAAGACTTCTACTGACCACAGCTTATCTGACTGAATATCAATAGCAACACTACATTTTTTATGCTCTGCTTCTTCCATTTCGAGCCCATTAATCCACCTAGACTGTTTACGTACAAAAAAAAAAAAAAAAAAAAAAAAAAAAAAAAAAAGCACCTTAAGGTTTGATACAATATCTTTGCCCCTTTGTAACTTAGCTTGTCGAGAATAATGCATGAAGTTGCACAGTGCATTCAATATCAGCATCTCGGGCAACCCAAAGCTTTCTATCTCCTCTTGATATAATAAGTGCTCACTCTGTGAGGAGAAAGCAGGAGGAAGCTAGAATCAATGTTTGATTTAAAGAAACAGACCAAGATCATTTGCTGTAATACTCTGCACACACTTTAGTCTGAACTCAAAGGTGAGTATACAAATATTCTAAGCAGTTTGTGGTTTTGATTAAATGCACTTCATATTACTTTTGTTTTTGTCTGTTAGAAGTTTTAATAATCCCCAAGTCCTTCAACCTGAACAACCGTATAGGTCGTCTTTTTCACCCTTTCATTCAACCAAGCAGCAACTGCCAGGGCTGAAAAAACAGCAAATTCCTCAAATGGCCACTAGAGGCTGGTGCCAAAAGTGAGTCAATCCCCACTGACTCCAATGTTATAATGGTTTTGGTCTCTATAGATAATTTCCCCCTTTATGGCAACTGTACAGGGTGAATTTTTATTATTCATTTATTTATTAATTCACCTGTTTAAATTTTATTTAGGCTTTAATTTCTGCATAATTGAGGGCGTGGGCACTTTTGAGTGACAGGTGGGTGAGCGTATGATTGGCACAAACTGGCATTCACCAAAGTCTTGGCTCCACACACGCCCCACCTCTTTATTAACTGGGAGTTGGGCTGAGGCAGGTTCTGCCAAGATGGTGAGAGTGGAGCTTGAAAACCGTTCTTCAGAAACCAATGGGTGTAGTCATGGGGGCTACGTCCTCAACATAAAATGATCTTTGTTGTTATGGTTCCCCAAAAAAAAGTGAAAACAAGCGAAATAACTTCAAAAAGCCCAAGATGAAGTCATCCAGTTGAGTGTTTTGTTTAACCTACAGTCCAAAACACAGAGATTTTCAGCTTACAATCACATAAGACAAAGAACAGCAGCAAATTCTCACAATTGCAAAGCTGCAATAGGGAATTTGGTTTTTTTGCTTGAAAATGACAATTATCAGAAATGTCATAGTTACTTTGCCATCAATCAGCTCATTAACTGACTAATTGTGTCATCTGTGATTTTGGGATATCACACACTGACTAAACGGTCCAGTAGAAAAAGTATTCCAGTAGAAAACAAACATACACAGAGCACAATATAAGCACGAAGTTGTTGTAGTTGGACTGTAAGCTGTTGTTGTAAACACATCCCTTTCTCCAGTAACAGTAATAACATTGCATTATAGTTATTGGCATGATGAAAACTGTGTTAATGTGTTACACATGAAATTTCAGCAGAATGACACTGTGACACATTGATTTAAAACCTGTGTTAATGTCTCTGTGTAGGAGAACTGTTTGGCCTCACTGGCTCTTCAGCTGTCAGAACATGCGGTGTGCAGCTGCCTCTGCAGTAGTGCACATGCCAAACTGCACCGTTTCAGGAGGAGAGAAATGAAATGGTACAAAATGTCAGAAAGGACTGCCTCGAAATGAAATAAGCTTGAAATAAGCAGAAATCATTGCACATTTACAGTATGTTATATGTAGTTAAGTGTGCCACTGTGAAATCTAAGTTGTGTCCAGGTCACAATCAGCTGGTCCACAGCAGCAAACTCAACAAGCAATCTGCCGAAGAGCCCGATATGAAAACACTGCAAAGAATCTCATCATATTACAGATGATGGTGAGAATGAAAAACCTAAACCTGCAAAACAGATGAGGATTACTCCTCGACTGGCCGTGACGCCAGCGTGGATGATGAGACTTGCTGCCTGAGTCGAAGATAGAATCCAATCTGCCAGGCAAATTCTCAATGAGAAAACAATGGCAGGTAAGGATCAGTTTGAATTTCAGAAAGCAATTTAAAAGTAAAGAGTAAAGTGATTACTTCCTGCTCTGAGTAATCTTTCTCTCAAATCTCAGCAAATAAGTTGGAGAAAAAAAATTAGAATTGAAGGGAATAATGGCTGAAAATACAAAAAAGACCTATGTCATAAAAAAACTAATTTGTTTTAAGCACATAAAGTCATATGACAGCTATGAAAAGGTGATTTCTTCAGTGTAATGATGTATTCTCTGATGACAAGGCTATCACAGCAGTATGCTGATAAAGAACACAACTGCTTTAAGTGGAGTTATAGGGATTAGCCCATTAGGCTAAATCAGCTAATTACATGGAGATTTCCTTACCGTTTCTCTGGCTAATTAATTCGAATGACTACCACCACTGTGTTCAGGAAATGAGTCCTCTCACAGCAGACGAGGTAAAATAAAAAAAACACCACATCAGGCACTTTCGCATGCACCCGTGAGGTAGAGAGCAGCGAGGTTTCATCCACCTTCTCCTCCTGTTATAGCGCCTTAGCAGTGAGGAAAAAAGATCAAGCTCTTAATTTTCACTTGCCGAGAAAACGGATGACAAAGAAGAGAGTTTGGGAATGTAACACTCTTATTCTCTGGTGTTTAAATTAGCAGCACTCTGTACTTAGTTCAGTCAAAGGTGAGCCAGGTGCAGCTAAACTACTACAGGGTAAATATGAACTGCAGCATATAGACTAGCTTTATTTGAAAGGGGGGGGAGGGTAATTGAACTGACATTTGAGCTTCTCAAATGTGATTTTCTCTTTTTATATTACTGTAAATACAGTGCTGCAGGGATGAGGTATTTTTGTAGGTCAACCTAGATGTTAGTATCACCCTGGTTCCCTCAACAAAAAGCCAATGGGATTTTTGGATTGCTTTTGGATTACTGCAGAAAATAAACTCACAAACCAAAGCTCACGATCCTGACAGGTTTTGTTCGTCAGGATAATCTTCACTAATGAACACCACTTAATGTTTTTTGAGGCCTAAATACAAACACCGGGGATAATAAGCTAGCGGTCCCGTCTTCAACGTCAGCAGCCTCCTCCTCCCTCTCCTCATTTATTTTTTTTTAATAATCAGCTATAGACCACTTCATCTTAACAGCTAAATGGATTGTTTGGAGCGTTTTGTCATCTGATTGAACTGCAGGCAGTGAAATGCCACCATTTCAGTCACAGTCTGGAGCCCTGAACTGTATACATCTATATCTTGGCCCTTGCTTTTCTAATATGTCTTACCTTACTCCTTTGTGCTGTTGAATACTGTTTGTATTTGTCTGTGCTGCAGCATCACTTCCACCACTTGCTGATTTGAGTTCCGTCCTTGATTTTTGCATATTTATTCCCTGGCTTGTTTTGTATATTTTCCTTGTGCTAAATAACTATAGTGAAATCATCAAGTGATGTTAGCAAATGTTTATGCTGAGAGGAAATGTTTTCTCGCTGCTTTATTGAAGGTCATTTTGACTTTTGCTCTAATGTTTCAATTTAGCACTTTACTGTGCCCTGAGGCCGTTTCCAACCTGCGATGACACACTTATAAGTGAAAATGAATGTTGGCAAATAGCACCAGCCAACATCATATCAATTAGAGGTTGCACCTGTGCTTAAGCCAATTATGCACATCCACTTGAAAAACAAATGAGTCATTATGGGAACATCACATCCTGCAAGACCAGGGAAAAAACAATGTAGAGAAAAGTGAAGTTTCTAAAATTCATTTAGGGAAGATTTTCAGAACAGCAGCAAGAGAAGGAGCATAATGAAATTTCTGCAATGCTGTGTTCATTGCAGCCTCTTCCTGACCTGCTGAATAGGCACCTCCATCAGCCAGGTGTAGCCATAAAACTCCCCCTCTCACAGCATGGAGAGATTCTAACCTTGAAGGCACTCAAGCTGAACACAGTCTTTTAACCAGAACCTTGCCAGGGATAGCGAGTCTAGTCTGGACAGTCGTTTAACTTGGTGCAAAGAAAAATTAATAAAAAAGTGCAGAAGGAAAAAAACTTGAGAAGAAGAAGAGAGTTACATATGAAGTCGATAGAGATGAAGAGAAATAGACAAAGGAATAAAACACCAAATAACACTTGCTCCACTATTCTGGAAAGGTTTTCCACCAGAATTTAGAACCTGGATGCAGGGATTTGCTCCCATTTAGCCACAAGAGCATTAGTGAGGTCCAACACTGATGTTAGGGTGATAAGGTCCAGGCTCACAGTCGGTGTTCGTGTTCATCCTGAAGGTGCTGGATGGGGCTTAAGGTAAGACAGATAAGACAGATAGAAAAATAGAAAAAGATTTAAGAGATAGAGGGTAAACAGATGATAGTGGGATACTGAGAGGGAAACAGATACAAGATGTCGATAGAAAAACAGCAAGATAGAGAAAGAGATGACACAGAAAGTCAGACAGAAAGACAAATAAAATAGTTATTAACAGAAATAGAAATGGAGAGGAAGATAGAGGGATAGTAGAGGAAGTGGAGAAACAGCCTGAGAAATGGAGTGAGAAAGACACAGGGAGGGAAAGATTATTGACAGACAGAGATGTGGGGACAGAGCGACAGACAGATGGACATGCAGACACTGTACACTGATACTGCAGGAGAGACACTGACAGACCTACAGACAGAAGATAGATTGCTAGATACTGTAGACAGACAGAAAGATAGACAGAGCGAGAGAGTTAATTCCAACTCTCACAGACTCGTTCACAGGTGTGGGTGGGTGTAAGAGGAGGAAGGGGAGGGAAAGAAAAAAAAGGAAAAAAAATTCAAACGTCTGGGTGTTCACACCGTTAATTTAGCCATGCAGAGCCCCATCGCACCATTCTCTCACTCTTCCTCGCTCCTGTCGGAAACATGCTAATTAGGGAAGCCGACTGACGTGAGCGAGGTTTAAAGGGTAATTAGCATAAAAATCCTACATGCTGTATTTTTACTTTCTCTAATCAACACCCTCACACATACACATTTTTCAGATGTGAGAAAAAGCGGTTTGACGCAATTAAAATGAAAATTAGCATCTAGGAGAAAGAGGGGGGTGATGGGGGGACAAAATGTTCTCCCTTTGCATTTTGTTGTTTTTCTCATCGCTGCACTTTTACAAGACACACAAAAAAAAGAAAAAAAAAGAAAAGAAAAACCGTGGATAATGTAATTGTTTTTACAAATAGAAGACATGTGGAGTGACAGGAATGAAGTGTTCTATGTGTAGCTGCGATCTCGTTCTCTGTCTCCGACTGACAATCTCATCTTTGCCTCTCAGGGACGTTGATTCACTGTACTCCACATCATGAAAAAATATTTTTATTCTCTTACGCAGACAAAAAATCTTCTTTAGATAAAGTGTTGATTGCACAAATGTTGACTAACACTTTACTTGAAGTGCGGCTTAGACGGCATCGAAACACTGTAAGTGCCTGATAATTATTATGGTCAGAGTAAACACCATGTGCAGAGACATGATGGGTTTGAATATGATCTACATAACGACATCATTCTAAACTGAATGTACTTTTCTGATGTTTTTGAAATCAGATTGGTCTTTGCTTATAAACGACTTCACATCTGCTTGTATTTAACTAAAATGACTCAAAACACACAGACACACTTTCAGGGCTTAATAAAGAAACGTGTGTGGTCATGTCTGTTCTATCTACCTATCTATCAATTCACTAGAGAGCAGACTCCTTTGTTTTCCTGTTTGGATCCCTTCCACACTTACTTTTGCGTTTCAGACTGAAGGTATTTCCACCCCCCACCCCCCCAGTTTTCTTATAAAAAAGAGAAAAGGAAAAAGCTTTAAGCTCTGTTCAAAAGTCTCTGCAGGGTCAAAACAAGACAAGCTGGGCTGAGGGTGAAAACGGTTGTTCTGCACTACCTGCTGTAACTCCAGGCTTTGTGGCATAGTGTGCAGAATTTCATTTTTATGAGACCTGATGGTTTGGCTGCTGCTCTTCATCGGGTTGTAACAATACCTTCCTGTGCTTCAGCTGACAAGTAGCAGCAGCAGCAGCAGCAGCAGCAGCAGCAGCAGCGTCAACAGACTCAGCACAGATTCATCCAGGGAATGAAGATGATTATTGAGCTAACACAATATTATTACTCCAAATAAAAAAGAAATAGAGACGGTTGAGTGCACGTACAGGTGCCACAAGTATCATTCCAGCTGAGTTATTTTTTCTTCTCATTTTTCTTGCATGTACTTGTAGAAAATGCAAAAAAAGCAAAGAAATTATGCGTATTTTGAATTGCAGATTGAGTCATAAGTACCTTAGTAACTCTAAGACCCTAGAAATTATAAACTTCAAGCCTTTATTTTTACCTAAAATACTATAATTGAATGTGTATGAAACAGGAAGGACTGAACATTTCACTACTTTTCAGTTCATGAGGCCCATAAATACTAATGTCAGCCATGGGAAGCATTTCAGAACAGCTGTCAAATAACTTTTAATTAAGCCAAAATTTCATTTTCTCTATAACTACTTCTGAATTATTGTAATCTCTCAACTTCATTTCTGCTCAGACTGTAAGAAAAATAAGAATGAATGAGAATTCTTTTTTTTGTCTCTGTGTTCAACTTAAACTTCCATCACACCCTCCAAGAAAAGACAGGAGGAAGAGCAATGATTTGACCTTGGCGCCTGCCACTAAGCACCATATTGCCCCACAACTGGGGGGCCCAGGGGCGACGGGAGAACCCGTCAGCCCTAGGAGCTCTGCAGATGGACTGGAGCCTCAGCTGAGACAGCAAGAGAGAATGGGGCTGGAAGAGGATAAGGGAAGGAGGAAGACACCCTACGATGCCTTAAGGGATCCATATGCTCTGCTGACTCAAGCCAGCGACACCAATTATTATGATTGGTTCAGAAATAGGCCAAGTTGGGTTAGTTTGCTGTCCTCAAATGCAACAGGAATTCTTAGGATTTTATTCAAGATGATGAAGATTAGGAATAGACACATAATTTTAATCAGATTTAAAAAAAAAAAAAAAAAAAAAAAAAAACACCCAGTGGACATTTGCCAAAAGGTTAATAAAGCTAAAAGCTAATACACCACCCTGACCTTATACACTGTACAGGAATTGAAAGTTCAAATGTTGAGAAAAGTTAAATATCAAAAAGTCTCTCAAGTGTCCCTCTCTGTACTTGTTTCATCAAAATTTCCCACTCCTCCCTGCAATCTCTCTATCTCTCCTATCCACAGTATTAAACCTGCAATATGCCACTTTCTGCCATGATGGAGGCAGCAAAGCGTGTTAGTGGCCCTGCCCTCCATCTCTAGCATGGCTCCCAACCTGTGAATTACCAGCTACGTCTCAGGCTCCATTTACACTTGTCATTTCAAACGTCTCGTATCCGGATGAATCCAGATGAGATTCAAAATACTTTCTTAGCCAAATGTACCCATCTCTGGATTTCAATCCATTTCAAATGATGCATTTACACAAGCTTAAGAATGGGGACATCATGCATGGCTAGCTGGCTACCATGCTACACTTAAAGTGGTGTTTAAATGATAGCATGGCAGAGTTAACATTAACTTTCAAGGAATGCCAAAGAAGTCATCTCCATCTGCCCTCGACAACTACAGACCAGTTGTCCTCACACACCAGTCCTGGAGAGACTGGGGTTGGGGAATCTCAGGTGAGAACCTCTCTAGACCTGATGCAGTTTGCCTATCGTCCTCAAGCTGGAGCCGACAATGCCATCGTGTACCTGCTTCGACAAGCCCTTTCTCACCTGGACAAAGAAGGCAGCACTGTGAGAATTATGTTCTTTGACCTCTCTAGTGCTTTGACAACAGTCCAGCCTGTTCTGCTGAGAGAGACGCTCCAGAATTTGCAGGTAGATGCCTCAAAAACCTCCTGGACTCCTGACTACCTGACAGACACCTCTGACTTTCAGCACAACTCTGGGTCCTGTCCTCAGCACAGTTTTCAGATGACTCTGCAGTTGTGAGGTGGGTGGCAGTGGGTGGACAGGAGGTGGAGAACAGAGACCTGGTGGACTGCTTTGTGGCATCGTGTGGGAACAATCACCTGCTCTTGAACATGGCCAAGACCAAAGAGATGATTGTGGACTTCAGGAAGACGAAAACTATGTTAAACACCATTTCCATTCTTGGAAAGGAGGAGATGGTGGAGTGATACAGATATCTTGAAGTCCAGTTCAACGACAGACAAGATGAGGTCCTTAAGTGTGTCCAGCAAGATGTTACAGATGTGTGAGCGCTTTCATTAAGAGACTCTGTCAGCTGCACTGGGACATGGAACGCTACAGGAAGTCCTCTGTCCAAAGATTGAGAGGGAACTCATCTGACATTAATATGTCCTTGTAAATGACATATTGCTCACCTGCACTTTTTATTTTTAATATTATGTATCACATCTGTTATATAAGATTAATGGTCTACATTATCAATCATGTTCAAACTCAAAGTTATGACGGTGATCACCAAATATTAATACTAAGATTGTTAGAAATATGATCCTCAAAAAATTCTATCCAACAGAAACCATTCAAGTATGTCTTTTGTATATACATTACTGTATTATTATTATTCAGTAGATCTACTTCCTTCTAGATTTACACAATTTAATGTCTTCAATAATTGTATTACTCCTCTCAGCTGTCGTCTGATTGTGACTGTTGTGTCGTACAGTTGATACTTATTTGTTCCAGCAAAGCATCTGAACCAGATTGTGCCTTACACAGTATTTGTATTTGTTGGAGTGACAGGATGTCCTTATTAACCAAATGTCCTGATTTATCAGCGCTCTGATAAACTTCCACACGCTCACAGTATCAACGGGCACAGATGGACACAGGCCGATATTATCTCGTGTTATTCATTACTGTGGAGGAAAAAAGTCGTGTGTCGTTGTTTTCACACTCTCTTCATGCTGGTTCACTTTCTTTTAGGTGTTTTCCTTGTTCCTGAACTGTCTCTACCGAGGAGCATGAACACCATCTGATCTGAAGGAGTGCGAGGTGGTTGGTCTTCTGACTGGAGAGCAAGGTGCTGTTGATGCTGACACCGTGTGCAGCATGGTAGCAGCGGTTGCCAAGACAATTATCACCTCCTGTATCGGCGTCGGAGGTGTGAGACCCGCCCAGCCCGTCCCAGCGGTGATGTCACTGTTACCAGGGATACTCAACACAAAGGCCAGAAGCTTTGCCAAGACCAGCAGGGGAGTGAGTGAGGGGGCTGCTTGTACCATTAACATACCCTCCCGACCCCCCCCCTCTTCATAATGCCACCACCCTTCTTTCGCATCATCCTCAGTCCTTCTCATCACCCTGTGCCATTTCCCTCAGAGCTGACTGCCATCTGTGCTCTGAGAAATACACCCCATTTGTTGTTTCTGGCTCTGTCATCCACTTTCCTTCTCTGTCTTCTGACTTGCAAGATGCAGCCGCAGGGGTTCTCAAACTCCCTCATGTCAGACACCCCCAAATAAGCCCACATTAGTCCACGGACCCCCCTTTGATAAGATTTCATCCAAGGCAGCCATATGGGAGGATCTTTGTTGATTTAGTATTGAATTTCAGTACTGACTACACTGTATGTGGAGAGCTGAAAACTGTGATTACTCATTCTTATACATTCTGTAACTGGGATCATTTCTACTAAATTGAATTAAAGTGAATTTTTGTTTTGTTAGGGGCCTCCCAGGAACCACTTTGAGGACCCCGGGGATCCCAAACCCCACTTAGAAAGCCACAGCAGCTGCATTTAGAGAGCAGGAGACAAACCGTGCACAAGAGAGAGAGTTGCAACCTAAAACTAATGTTCTTTTCCTCCAAAGGGCTAAACGTAATAATAAGTCCTCAGGCTCTTCTCTGCAGCTGTCAGACAGATCAAGTTACAGCCCCATATGAGCAAGCAGTGTAAGTGAGTGTGTATGTTTGTGCAGGGGTAGGGGAGTGTACTTAACATGATAAATTGCCATCTGCATATGTCTATATAACCAATTTGAATGCTTCAAATGAGTCAATGACCTGATCACCTAAGGGGTTCATTAAAAATTGCATCTTATCTTTTTTCTTACCTCTTCTTTATCTTATTCTATACTCAACCTGTTCTTATCCTTATCTTTAGTTAATTTTATCCTTGTTTTATCTTATCTTTTATTCTTGTTTTATCTTATGCTTATCTCTATCCTTATGCTATTTTATCTTTAGAGTTATGCTTATCTTATCTTTTTCTTTATCCTTATCTCAATTTATCTAATCTTGTATTGGGAGTGTGAAAGCGCTTTGAGTAACATTTTCGGTATGAATGAGTCTCACTGAAAAGCTCTTAATGAGGTGTCTCTCAATTAAAAACATCCACTTGTGATCAGAGGTTATGAGAATCCATCAAATAGTTGTGAGGACATTTTACTTAAACCTATAAATGTCAACTTAATGGTGGCACCAGAGGAAAAGTTAAAGGATCTTCATAGTCATGAGGATCCATCAAGTGGGAAGCATGAATGTCTATGCAAACTTTAGGACCAATCCATCCATTAGATGTTGAGTTATTTCACAGGGTAAAGGAAAAGTAGAAGAAGAAAAACCAGGGGACCACCAAAGTCATCATGATGTGTCCTCATGGCACCATGAACATTAGTACCAAATATCATTACAATTCATCCAATATCAACACTATGCTTCATTATCTTTCATCCCCTGGGGAACATGAATGTCTGCACAAAGCTTTGTGGAAATTCATCCAACAGTTGTTGAGATATTTCCGTTTAAAGTAGAGGACCAACTGACCAACTGACCACCACTGCCATTCCTACTAGCATGAAAACAACTCCAGCCAAAAACCTACAAATTTCAAACACTTGGAATGTTGAGAATGTTGGGGCTCTATTTGGGTGACCAGCCCAAGTAGATACAAATTTAAATAAATAAAAATCTCACATTAGAACCTTATTTCACTCCTCCTCAAACAAATTTGTGGCCACACACCTGTCTGCAGTAACTGAATGGGGATTAGAGGCTCCTCTGTGTGCAGCCACCTAGCTTGTGTCTACTGCTAGCCTGCGTGTGAGGCATTTAGGGGACATCTCTGAATTGTAGCTACAGAAAATAATCTGGATTACACTCTCCCCTTCAAAATTGAACAAGTCTCTGCACATGAGTCACAAGGTGCACCACCCACCATGTGACAAAGAGCAGACTTAATGTAGGCATTTGAAGTTCTGCTTTTGTAAAATATCAAAAACTGTACTGCTCTTTATCACTCAGCCATCAGCCTCATCTCTATCTTATCTTGGCAAGATGTATACACTTAATGTGTCTGTATATCGATGCATTCAAGAGCACAAGAAAAAGAAGAAGAGAAGATGTCCTGTGCATTGAATATCACAGGGTGTACTGGGCCAAGGAAACATCAGAATTATGAGATCTCTTCCACTTACTGTATATCTGTTCCTTAAGGACAGACTCATTCAAGTGCTGTCACTTCCATTCCATCTATTCCTCTGATCCTTTCTGTAACGGCCAGTTAAATAGCCAGTAATGCCTTTTAGCCTGTTAGTGCTGGATTCTAGTGAGCCCAGACAGACTGGAATGGACATATGGAGGGAGTCTGGCAACAGACTCACAGTCCTGATGCCAGCTCCTCAGAAACATTCATACACACTCCCTCTCTCTCTCACACACACACACAAACACACATATATCGGCACTCCTTCATATCTGTTGTCCAGAGCTTTGAACCGTCCCTACTTCCTGCTGTCTGATTATCTCAGTACCCGCTCCACACGAGCATCGTGGGAATTTTGGAACCTCCTCGATTTCCCATCATCCCTCTCGGCCAAGGGCAGGAGTCCAGGACGAAGGCTGGACAGCTCTCCGTATTCGCAAATACCCACCCACAGAGGGGGAGGATGGGGCGGCAGATAAAGGTGAAAGCAGCGAGCACAAAGCTTTGTTCAAAGAACAGTCCAGCATGGATCGCTTCCCTCCCTCACATGTTGGTCTCTGTGTCTTCTGCCTTGCATGGGTGTGTGTCATCTCACTGTGTGTGTGTGTGTGTGTGTGTGTGTGTGTGTGTGTGTGTGTGTTGTCTGGTGCCTGTGCTGACAACTGGCCTAGAAAACCTTTCCAAAAGTCACAGGTTGAGTTCTGTGTGAAACAGAGAAGCATCACTGGAAAGCCAGACTGACAACGAGACCGCTTGCTGTCTCTGTTTGTATTCTACAAACGTGCAAATGCAGAATCAATCACTTTTTCTCATATAGACCTGATCCCAACTCGACTTTCTTTGTCATTTCATAAACTGGCGGTGACATTATTGAAGGTAGATCTTGTTATTGGAGCTTTTTCATTGAATGATAAAACCTAAAAATCCAATAAACCTTCAGTTCTGCTCCATCTCAGGTTTTTAGACTCTAATTATTGAGCATTTTAACATCAAAAAACCTTGTACATTTTCATAAACTATTCCTACCTACCTGATTCTAACATTATGTTAAGTATCAGCAGCCTCTACTACATTTCACACTGAATGTCACTGGATGTGATTCAGTGTGTCCAGAGTGACACAAATGGAAATTCCTGTACTGTACAAAACAAATCACTTCCAGCATGTTTATACTATTCAATAAATCCAATCTAGAACCAATGAAGCAACAGGATTTATGGGGAAATATGGGACAACAGCAATGCTACCAGTATGAGACTAAGTAAAATATGTGCCACTTATAATCAGCTTCCAAACCCAACAATGAGGGACAATGAGGGACAGCAGCATTTGTGCTCCAAAATAAATGACATCACCACCCTGTTAGGACATTAGTGTATGTTTGGTAAGAGGGATGGTAAAAGCACAGTATGGACAGGTGGTTATGGTTAGCTTAGGTGCTAAAAAAAATTAGTCAATTAATGGTTTCATTAATTACCAACAAAAATTGCAGAATTTGCCAAACATTCTCCAGCTCCAGCTTCTCAACTGTGACCAATTTCTTGTTTTTGTCCATTTTATAACATTTAAATGAAATGTTATTTTCATTTAAATTAAATGGGTTTTTAGACTGATGGGTGAAAGTGAACAATTTGAAGATTATCATCTTGGGCTTCCATGATTTGTTAATGGTTTTTACCATTATTTCACATTTCAAAGGCTGTCTACATATCAATCAATCAATCAAACCTGCGTCTCAGACTGGGGAAATCCTCAACAGTAACAAGAGCATTGTAAAACATCTATCAGCATTTAAAGCAGGGTATTAATACATTCTCCAGACAGCAATTTCTGATGTCAGAACTTGTTTTTTCTCCTCTTTTGCCCTCAGTATCTTTGCACATCCCTAAATCTTTTAGTGATTACAGCCATGGGTTAAAGACAGAAGGTGTACTAAAGCATTCCACTGCAGTCCTGCATCTAGACTGGACTTTAATCTTAGCATTGTGTCCCCCATCTCTCCATCCAACTGTTTTCTAATCCTTCTCTCTCCCAGAGAACAGCAGCAGATGGGTCTGTTCCTTTGTGAATAATGGATGCTCCGGGATACTGTGTGAAGCCGCAAAAACCTGTTTTGTGCACTTTTTCCACTGACATTAATTTGACGTGACTCAACCTGCGAATAACCTGTCGTTCACCTGCCACTGTCAGCAGATGAAATCCACTCTGGTTATATTGTGTGAGTGAAAAGTGGGGGAGAGAAGTGGACACCCTGACCTCTCCCAGAGCTCCGTGAAGGTTAGAGAGCAGCAGGGGCCCGCAGAGTGCAGAGGGCCAACAGCTCACATAAACATGCATTCACACAGACTCACACAGACACACAGACATACAAACAGAAAAAAATCTACACACAATCCTGCTACACGCTTACTGGCTTGGACAAGCTGCTTGCATAAAATCACAACACCAATAACAACCATCCATTCCTCTTTACTAGTCATGTCATGTCCCATCATATATAAGTTGAAATGTAGAAAAAAAAAGACAAATAACTAATGTGCACTCACAAAGAGCACCATGTTAAAGCTGCACGGGGCAACTACAACAGCCTCCAGCGGCAGCGTGATGTAATAGTTTTAATGTTTTGCTGCCCAGAAATTATGCAACATGATACAGAGCTGCTTGCTGACACAGTTTCATCCCGTTCAAGTTGCCATTTGGACTAAAAAGATACTTCACATTAAAGCTTTCTGACATTTTTATAGCAAAATATTAAAACCACTGTATGTGGAAATTCCAACTTTGGCATTTATAGTGGAAAAAAAACACAGACTCCAGCAATTTGCACATGCATTGCCCCTATTTGTCTACAAACTAGAACTTATACCGTCACAATAATTAAAAAGATTGTATAGTAATAATTTTTTTTTTATCAGTGTTGCAGCTGGCTTTTGGCTTAAGTTAAGACCCTTTCTAACCCATGGTGTACTGCATGATACACTTGTGTGAAACCATTGTGTACATGATTAAGTGAGGTGACCTTTTGTTTAAATTAACAGAAATGATCAAACTAGACTGTGAGGCTGCACTTTGTGACAGCAGTGCTTTGAGTTAAATGCAAACATCAGCATGCTAAAATGCTCACAATGACAATGCTAAAATGTTCATCTTTAGCAGGTGTATCATTTACCATGTTCACCTTCTTAGTTTTATGTGTTACCATTTTAATATTTGTAAATTAACAATGCACATCTTAGGTTGATGGGAATAGCTTTGCAGGTAAATGGTCATAAAATTTAAATTTATAAATTTAAGGGATCCACAAAGGATTACCGTGCAATCCATCAAACAGTTAAATCAAGGTATTTCACTAAAAGCCAAATAGTATTGCTTTTGCATTGATTGTCAAAGCACTTTGTAAGCTCTCTTTCTAAAGGTGGTATATAAGTTATTATTACTATAATTACTATTACTTTTGAATATGTTAGCCTGTTGGTGGCGCTAGAGGAAAAGTCAGGGAATCACCAAATTTAGTAGGATTTGGGGATCATGAATATTTTGTGTGGAGAGACTTTTCCCCACTGGTGAACACATACAACATCAGCAACCTAAACAAATTTAATCACAAGGGACAGAAGGCTACTATCTGTTGCAGCTTCAAATCAATAAACTTTTCTTTGAAGTGAATATTTTATTTAAATCTTGCCTAAAACTTGTTAGTCTGAGTTGTTTGTACCATTCATCCTCTCCTCTCCGTCCGCTCAGTGGTCTTTAGCAGAAAAGTGTTGTAATTGTAATGAGATTAGAGCTTTATCGGAGCACACATAAGGTGACAGACTCTTTATCAGCTACTCAGAATAGACCCAATTTAATGACATTAATTTGGAATCCTTAGAAGCTCAGAACCTAGCAACAAGGTACAGCAGACGTGAGCGTTAGGTCGGTGTGTGGGTGGACATGTAACACTGACAAGTGTCTACTTTCTTGAATATTGCATTATTAAAAAGTAGATTGATTTGTAACGCTGGGGGTCTGTGCTGCTGAATATTTTCATGATAAGTTTGACAAAAACACAGGAGGTTCTATGTTGCTAATAAAGTTTAATGCATAAATGTTTCATGAGCTCATGTTCAGGGTCTGATGAATTATATCAAAGGCAGCATGAGCAAAATAAAAGGTGTGATCTTTATGTAAGGCTCATTAATTACAGGTTTTATCATTTTCCATTCTTTAGAAGCAGAACACTTTATTGTTAGTTTAAACTGAGATTTGCCTTGCAACACACCAAACTTTGTGCTTTGGACACTGAACACTGCAGTCAATATTTTTTTTTTAAATGACTGAAATATTTTAGCCCCATTTTAAACATGCAATCCTCATGTCAATGCCAAGTGGTGCATGTGCTCCTTGCTGTGCTTTTTTTTTTTTTCTTGTGCTGTAAAATATGTAGCGGCAGTGTTGTGCAGGTTGGCATGTTATCACCCTTTCAAGGCTCGGTTGATGGGGGGGTGCAGATATATCTGGGCTCAATTAGTTGCACTGTCACGGCAGGTTGGTGTGCTGGTGGCTTGATGGTCCTGGCTACAGGCAGCTCAGCTGTAAATCAGACTGTGTGTAATAGGCTTCGCAGCAGTCTCCAGGGCTGAGTGTGTGTTATGTCTGCACATGTTCCTCTGTGTGCGCGCGAGGCATGCCAGAGCACAGGACGATGACTTTCCAGCATTTTATTGGCCGTTTCGTAATGATGGCGCAGGGTGGAATTGATGCAGGCCTTTAATGGTGGCTGGTAATTTGTGTTAATGCTTTCAGCCGGAGCCCTCGGAGACTTTCAACAAGGAATTTTATGCCTCCAAATGAGGGAAAGGTCACCGCCTGCTTTATTCCATCGACCAGACGGGATCAATGCAGCTAATGTTCTCGCCGTAACTTTGTTGTTTCGCCTGGTTAGAAAATCAAAACCATATTTATGACAGTCATTTTTTCCCTTCCCTCTTTGCCGGCCAGCAATCGGCACGCGGCGCTCAGATGAAAGCTGCAAACCTTCGAATCTTTATTCATGTTCCTATCATTTAAATTCGCAGCTTTGTCCCTTTGTGGCAATCTCAAAGCCCTGTCCCCTAAAATATTTAAGTGTGGACTAACCAAAGAGCAACAATTTGGTTCAACTTGGAGGGGGGTGCAGGGGGTGGGGGTGGGGGCATTATCTCCTGCGAGCAGAGTGTAGCCCTGGCAATCAAAGAGACGCCTTCTGCAGCCGAGTGAGGAGCAAGAGACACAGAGCAGGGAAATAATTAGATGACAGAGATCGACAAACACATCAATAAAATGAAAGGGATACTGTGTACACCGAGCGGGAGGAACAAATTGAAGAAAACAGGAAGAAACCTCCTCATTTAGGAAAGTTCATGCATCCAATCAGAGCAGAGCACAACAGTTAAGTATTGACCAACATTAGCTGAGCTGTAATTGGCTTCAGATAAAAAAATTCAAGCAGCAAAGGAAACAGGTCTGAGTGATCCAGGCTACTGACTGGATTTTTCTATTTATTCAGCCAGAACAAATGGCTTTCATGCATCCATGTCCTGCTTCCTGTGCATGATGGCATATAAGACATCTCTTTTCCTTCAGCAGCCGACATGTGGAGCCCTCGTCTCTTTGGCCCATGCAGTGATGCATGGCTGTATCTGTGTACTCACAATTATGTGCGTTTGTGAGGCTGACAGTGTGCCTGGGCAGCAGCGTGTGATGGATGGAAGTGGAGGGAGAAATCTCCAGGGGTGTGCAGCTGATATAAAAATCAGCAGCAGGGAGGCAGTGGAGGGGGGTGGAGGAAAAGGGTGCTGACCCTGTCACCTCCCAATCCTCCCCCTCCTTTATTCATACATGACTCTCCCTTTCTGTTTTCCTCTAGATCTCTCATCTTTTGTCAACACGTTCTAAGCTACTCCCATTACCATCTCCTTCACCTCCACCTCCAGTCCCTTCTTTTCCCCCTGCAAGAATGGATTTCAGCTGATGTGGGTTTTTGAATACCCCAACAAGTCAACTATTATCATTAAATCTCTTTTCTTGATTAATCAGGTATTTTGTCTAAAATGTCCAAAAACAAAGGACTAAAACCACAGGGACAACTTTCAAATTGCTTGTTTTCTTCGTTCAATGATACTCAATCATGTTCAGTTTACAAAAGCAAGAGAATATTCACTTTTAAGAAGCTTGATACTGGCAATGTTAGACATTTTTGCTTTGTCCCATATTGTGTAAAGGTATATTCCCATGTGTTTTGTGATGATAAAGCAGGTCTAGGTTCTATATTAATACTGTGAAAGTATCAAAGCCTCAGTCCACAGAGAAATGCACACAGCCTGTATTCAGAAACTGAGCCTTAAAATGAGCCATCAGGACCTCTGGAACTTTGTGATGTCACAACAAAGCAGTCATCATTCTCAGCCATGTCCCAAGCCCTGCCCATCTGTACCCACCTGTAATGAACCTTGAAACTCCCTTTCCGGTAACCATCTAATGAACACCCAAATGTATCTTGTGATTCTCTACGGGGAGGCCCCTCTCAAGTAGACAAACATTGGTCTAAGAAACAAACTGATAATCAAAGCTTCATACTTGATAAATTTTCTGTTAATCAGCTCATCAATTATTCAAATAATAACTCCTGTTCAGTACAATAATGTTGACCCAGTTTCCACAGAGTTATGTTTCATGTGTCAGTCTGAACGGTATGTCCGACTGAGGTTAAAACTCTTAAACATTACTGACACCATCACAGAGCAGTAAATCTATATTAATGACTATTTTTCATGGCAGTATATTACACAAGGAGGAGCACATATCTTTCACAGAGAATCTTTCAGCAGAGGCAAGTATTTAAAGAACATTTTTCTCTGCATTTAATACACATCTCAAGCAAATACCAGTTGACATGGTTACCACTTTCCTGCTTTCAATATCTTAACTTCATTTCATTGCATTAATTACATTTCCATATGCCAAATGAGTCCTTGAGTATATAAGTGCTGACAAGTATCTCAAGAAATGGCTTTGATACATGGCCAAAGCACCGTTTAGTTTAAAAGAAGGGTAAATGACATGTGACACATGAAGAACAGCACTATTAACAATCTCAACACAACTACTTGACTAAAGAAACCGAGCATAATTCCCCCACAGATTAACTTCTCCAGTCTGAAATAATAAAAACATATACTACAGCTGTGGTCAAGGAGGAAAGTCTGTGATGAAGGGGTACATCATCACTTCTCGGAGATATAAAGCAGATGGGGTAATCCAAACAAACAAAAAACCAGAACTGACACAGGTTCGTGAATGCAACACCTTCAAGTCCCAACAACCCACAACTATTGAAACCAAACAGCAGCCTCAGAGAAAATACATTATTTCTTCCTCATTGAAAGGAAAAAAAAAAAAAAAATCACATTACAATTCAAATGTGTTCATTTAAAGAGGCCTTTTTAAAAACATCTCCGAGGCATACAGCGCCGCGCAGTTCTTGGCTGTGGCAGGAAATGATAAATAATAAAAGGGGCCTTACTTCATTAGAGGGTGACATTATTTTGAGAACAGATATTGCGCTATGAGACAGAGTGTACAATAACACAATAACAACCATCACCCACTGCTGCCACCGCCGCCGCCTCCCACCTCAGCCTCTTGCTGTTGACAACCCAGGATTGGATATCTTATGGAGTGCACCGGAGTGAGCACTGTACACAATACAGTACGGCACTCACAATAACACAGAAAAGATATTTCCCAATGTAGGCCATAATTATTTCTCCCTGCGTAATTTAATCCGCCGAGTGCATATTCAATTCCGATCCGGGTTTCTTGGTGCGCTGCGAGGTGCTCGGCGCGATTGTCTCTGAAATTGGATTATGATAACCTGTCACCGCTTTAATTCCATAAGATATTAGGGGTGGTGGTGGTGGTGGTGGAGCAGAGGAGTGAAGTGTATCGAAAAGGGCGGCGGCAGCAGTTGCAGGGGCTTTGGCGTTGAGAGAGATGTGTTTAATGCATGTTTCATTCTGTGTTTCCTCAGGGGGGGAGAGGGGAATAATGCGTGTCTAGTCTGACCTCTCAACACACTTTATTTCCTGATCTTTGACATACCCTTTAAATATCCATTAACAGACACAGAGAGTGGAGTACAGGAGAGTGGAGGTGGGGTGGGGATGGGGCAGAGAGGGGGGGGTGGAGGCTGGAGGGCTTTAGGATACTCATTTCTGCTTGTTATGGACTGCCGACAGAGGATGGCGGTCTCCCTACGTCTCTCCTTTGCTATCTGACTAATGGACGAGGTCAAACAGGCTTTTTCTTCTATGTCTGCTGCTCCACTATTAATCATCTCCAGCAGGCCCAGACATCCCGCTTTTGATCTACACTATTTGCTTTTAAGTTAAAGGGTCAGTTCACCTAAATTAAACACGACACAATTTTCTATTAAGGCCAAATGGTGTGAAGCCATGCAGATCGTGTTTGGTTTATGTTTCAAGATACTGAGATATGTGCTTATAAAAACTCTGCCACCACCCCAAACAAGGGAGGTCAATAACATTTTCTAACACTTGGTGCTAAAAGCATTTAAGGAGCATTATCAATCAAAACTCTCATCCAGTCATTTGGATTCAACTTCTTCCACATAGTGAAAAATCACATTTTAAAAATTCAACAGCAACATCTCTTCCCAGGCTTGATGTCCCCATTACCGTTGGCAGTTTTCACTGGAGCCGCTTTTAACAAAGTAATAGTACATATGAAAACACTTGCCATGGACGAGGATTATCTAGAGCAACCTCAACAATTTTTTTTTACAGAAAATTCAAAAGCTTTTCATGGGTGTACTCAGTCCTGCTGCCAATGGACATGTTCTTTAAAAACCCCTCTGATGAAAATCAACTTTTTAACCATGTTAACATGTCCATGTGATGTTTTTTACATAATACAACACATCATGAGCGAAATAATTAGTCAACACCCTGACTGCGTATTGCCACCTTGGAACTGCGCTAAACCAATGACAGTCTCATAAAAACAGATTCAGACAGCCAGAGATTCACAGGTCATATAACTTAAGGAACCAATCCTGTCAACTTGGGGGGTGGGGGGACAAGTCACCGATTTTGCTGCACAAAAAATTCCTCAAAAACTCAAACACGCGACTGAGTGTTTCTGATGCTTCGTCCTCTAACCATCCCGATACTCTCTGTTTCACCTGTCAACCTAGTGCAAGCAGCGGTGGTGGGCAGGGCACAAGGCCTGATTCAGATTTCTCAATGAGGAAGTAAGAGTAGATGTGGTTACAGCCCCTGTTTCAGGTACAAAATGTTTTTTGTTCTTAAATGTCCTATTAAGATATCTAGTTTTAAGTGTCTTAAATCAGTGATTCTCAAAGTGGGTCCTTGAGGGTGTTCCCGGCGGTCCCCAGCAAAAAGGGGAATAATTTATTTTCACAATAATTAACACAATGACAGAATATATCACCAATTTTGGTCATGGCTTTCAACACTTTCTGTAATAAAAAACATATAAAAGCAAAATTCTTATCAGATGAGGGTCTGTGGTCGAATTTGTGTAAGTTTAGGGGTCCCTGATGTGAACCACCGCCTTAAAGATGTCACAAAACAGACACTATTTGCATGGACACATCCCAACCCAAAAGGATTTTTTTTTTATTTGGGTAACTGACCCTTAAAATACAAAATGTTCTCATAAATGTTGCCATCTCTCCCTAGTTCATCATTAAGACAAAGATTTTAGGTTCCTCTGTGTGTCTGCTGCACAATCAGAGGCAGCAGATGACGGTCCTCGATTCAGCTGCCATTTGGATTTCAGTTTTCCTCCATGTGGAGAGTATGGGCTGCTCATGGCAGGTACCTCCAGTACACCGTGGTTTGCAGACACCTCTCTGTTTGGCCTTTGTGCCCGCTGTGCCTCCTCAACTGGACACCAACACGAGGCTGACATTAAGCATCCTCATCAGATTGGCCTCTGATTCCACTCTCCCATCAAATACAAACGGCAAACACAAGCCTCTCGTCCTCATCTTCCTTTTTTTGAAAGTAAAGGAGGGTTTTGCAGCGTACAAAGTTAAACTCCAACTACAAATATCACTGAGCAAAGCTCTGGGTCACTGACATTGGAAGCTCCTATCTTTTTTTCCCCTTTCTTTTCCTTGCTAAAGCTAAAGATGATGGTTCATTTAGATAATGCCACCATTCTCCAGTGGACTCCCTCTTATCCAGCTTTGGATGGCACTTCCTGCAATCATATCCTTTGATTTTTTATTTTTTTATTTATTTTTTTTTTTTGCAAGCAGCTCAAGGTAAAAGCTCTGTTCAATTGAATTCAGATCTCAGCATATTACTGCAAGCACTTACATTTACTGTGTGAATTCTGCTGTACTGCTGCTTTTATCAGTGGAGAGCAATCAAATCAAGCCAATGACAGAGCAGGGCAACCAGACCTTGGTAGCTTCACCAGCAGAACCATTAGACCTCAGTGAGGCCTCAAGATCAGACATGCATTAGGTAACACTTTTACATGAGAAACTGTCCATGGCAAAATCATTCACCACTGCTGCTACCAAGTTAAAAGGTGCACAAGGAGACTTTGCATATAAACAGGTCTGAAGATGACAGCAACGCCAAATGTGGAAATATATTTCTCGGTGGGCAAGCAATAACCCAGAACCCAGGCTCTCGAAGTAGTCTCTTTACAACACTAAGAAAGATGTCAACAACACTACGACACTGTCTTTCAACAATCTGAAACCATGGAGTCTACTGACAACATATTAATGCTGGAGTCTTCACTTGTCTCCTCTTTGCATTGCTGCAGAGCAGCGTAGGATGCTCTGCAACTGTGACACTGTATGTGCTAGTTACAATAAAAGCTTTCCTTCCTCAACTTTCATCATGTACGGAGCACAACATGCACCAACATACACTGTCATCCAGTACTATAAAAACTCCCTCTGAATGTACACCCAGAATACATTTTTGCATGAGCACGAGGAGGAAGCACAAGAATGAGAATGTGTCTCCCCAGATTTACTCCAAGCTACGCAACGGTGTGCAATTCACTTCAAAAGAAGCCAGTAGATGTCACCGGCTATTTTTTGCCTTCAAACGAAACATACTACTCTCTTGCTCCCAGTGGTATAGTTTAGAAGAAGTGGCCCCATGCGTGGAGCGGAGCATCTCAGTGGATGCCTGCCTGGCTTGCCTGCCTCTTTAAACTCGCAGGAGAGACAGATCGTGACAGACACTATGATCCACATCAGTTAGCATTAGATCAAGCCAGTACAAAAAAAAAAAAAAAAAACGTGTGCTAGATGTCTCATGTTTCTTTCAGGGATGTCACAGTGATGTGAGGTCTCCATTTAGAAACCTGCCTCTGAAGGCTATTTATAGTTCAGCATCTTCCAGCAATAGGTCACAGATGACAATGACCACGAGTGCTGCAGATTTGTTCAGATGTTGAATATTCATTTCGTAAAAGCCTGCAGTTTGGCCTCATCTGCATATAACCCCTCTCCTCATGATATGATCTCATCTAAGCATTAATTTAAGAGCCAGATTTGAATCAAATCCATTCATTTAGGCGCCATTGGATTGGACTAACTGCTTCTTTAAATCTGCATCAGAGCTAATGATACATTTGTGCTCAATTTGTTAGGGGACTAAGTTGAGTTGTGTTAAGAGGCCTGTAGGCATAATGGTCTGTGCTTACCTATACTTTAATGTGCGCTGAGTCAATCCCATTTCCATCAGGCCCTTCTGATCAAAGACAGAGCTAAATGGAAGCATGATAAATAGACTCTTACTACTCATTACACACGTACTAAAGTGGACCTAGCAGCAAATCGCTGTTTCTGTTGAATTCAACATTTAAAAGCTACCAGGCTACTTACTGCTACTATTACTACTACTTTTTTCTCTCTTGCTGTCCCTGTCGCTCTTTACCACAAAAAACAAAAACAGGCTTGTTTCAGACAAGCCCTGTTATTGCAAAGCCATATAGAGGCCACAGAGACAGAGGTTTTTATAATACCAACAGTCAGAGAAGATTAAAAAACATCTCTGCGTCTTCTGTGTTTTTTCATCATGGCAGATACATCACAAAGGTAGAGGGGTTTGTGTGTGGGCAAGGAAATGGCAACTGATTCTTTTTTTCAAGAGTGCCAATTCAGAAGTTGGCACCATTTCCACTCCGCCGAGTCCTTCCCCTCACAAGGCCTTTTCTCTCTGATGTCTGTCAGTTTCTTTCTCTCTCTCTGTCTTTATCTAATTTAATAATCCCACTTTGAACTTTATCGTGCAAAGGCCTCACTTTGGTGGCTGAGCAGGCAGGCAAGGCGTCATGTGGCGGGTAGGGCTGGGGCGTGGGGGCTGACAAATGCAGCCTTTTGCTTTATTGGCTGTGAAAAGGGAAGTGTGGAGACTTGATGCTCTGACTCCTGTGGTTTAAACCTTCTGTAGCTGATGTCAAACATAAAGCACCAGTGGTCTTGAGATTGATCACTGTTGTCCTTCCAGTATGTTACATATAATTGAGCAGAACCTAAATTAATTCTTGACAGGTTCCTCACAGCTTTGCTGTCATGAAGAGTTTCTGAGGTTTTTTCTTGCATGAAACAAAACTCTGGGGTAAATACAATTATTTTAGACTTCAAAGGGATATAATTTGTAGATAAGTATGCGTTCTGATAACTGCTGTAGTTTTGGAGGTAAAATCTTAACATTCCTGATTTTGTGCCACCCAGTGGTTGTATGAATAATGACAATAATACAATACTGAATACATTTATTCCAAGTTCTCCCACAAGTATCTTACACACAAAATCTTATTCAGGCGTGATTAGGAATCTCAAGGATTAATCAATAACCCATTGATTGCTGTTAATAATTTAATCAATGCAGAATATATTAACAGACTACAACATGTGTTATAACCGTCTTTAAAAGTGTTGAATGCTGAATCAAAATTGATTCAATAAGGTGTTCAAAAAACTTTGAAGTTAATAAGCAGATTTGATACAATGCTACCAAACCCCTGTTGACCTATGTATCAGAACTGTGTTGGCTGAACACCGTTCCTCTGTGCAGTATTCAGCACTCTTTGAAACACCAGCCTGAGGTTATTTCAGGGGCAGCGGGGCACCTTGTGTGAATACAGACAATCAGACAGATCTGTGCTGAGGTGTGTGATGGCTCTGGCCCAATCCATGACCTTTCCTGAATATGTGTGTGCATATATGTGTGCATGCAAAAGCTGTGTCTGCCACAGAGTGAGCACTTTGCCGAAAGGGCCAAAGATGAAAGGAGTTTGATCAGGGGCAAGAGGTTGGAAAAAGAATGAAAAAGTTGGAGTCAGGAAAAACAGACACTTCCCTTTATGAAGCAGAAAGTAAAAAATGGAGTGATGAGAGAGCAGGTGCATAATATAAAAAAAACTGAAAGGAAGACACAAAAGTCAAAGACAGAAGGTTCAGTCCCTCGACAGCTCTTAAAGGTGCAACTTTCTTATCCAAATGTATTATTCTAAAATGAAATGTGCTAACAATATTACACACTCGGTTTAACGCGCTCTTGAACTCATTTCTAGCTGCATAATTCATCATGTATGATTCCCAATTCTTTTCTTGTGTCACTCAGTACCCAACAGCGTCTTTGTGGAAAATTTTGCATGAGAAGTCAGGCTAAATCATTACTAAGATCATTACTTAGATCTTGAAGAGGTCTAAAAATTCCAGTTTTGCATAAAGAATTGGAACTGGTAATACACTGTGTTCCTCAGTGATGCTTTGAAATGCCCTGGGCAGGTCTTTTATTTCAGTTGCTATTGAAGGAGGGCAGCTCATATGAATCCCTTGGATTGATTGTTCACTGTCTTGAAGGATTTCAGGCTATGCTCAGGTTTGTAGAATATAAAAAGTTCTCACATTTAACTGAGGGCTGAATCTATCTTTGGGTTTAAAAAGTCATCAATAAAAACTGTAAATCCATCCTAAAATGCATCAATAACAATAAAGGAGATGCCAGAGTTGCAGTTACACAATCTTTGAGTAAAAAAATATGAACAAGAGAAAGATGAAAGAAACCTAGAACCCTGACATTCTCCAACACAAACGAAAAAAATATGTGGCTCTGAAAAGTCAATTCACTGTAAATAACCAACCTGAGGACACAGGTCACTGATTCACCACTGGCAGAGTTGCTTTGCTCTGAATCTGGAAACAAATTATCTCATCTCCATATATTCCTCTGTACAGACTCTGGCGCTGTAACTGAAGGCAAGTTCATACAAAGTACAGTGACAATGTTTTGATCTGATCTTTGGAAAAAGTGCTGCTGTTGCATTTTTTAACTGCTCTCTGATGTTTCATCAGCAGCTCTGTCCTACTATTGTCAAATATTTGCAGTCTGATGGCCTTGCTTTTACTGTCTGCTTTTCTACACTCTATCTTTGGGGCTTTACTTTGCTCACAGTACCACGGTAATGTTTGGGTTTTTTGTTTTGTTTTTTTTTTTTACTTTAAATGGTGCAATATGTTAGAAACTGCATAGAAACTACATCTCCTCCTTTCCACAAGGAGGCACCAAGAGGTGTTTCCCTATACCTGTTAAAGTACCTCCTCCCACCTTACAAATAGAGGCCAGAGTCCTTCTCTCCAAACCCCTATGTATAATTTAGACCAGATTTTGGATTTCTTGCATAAAGTACTGTTACGTTTTTCTCCTTTGTTTAGAACCATGGCCAGCATCCTGGACGTCAGCATTCACATTAAACAGAGCAAATACGGTTTCTTCTGGTTTCAAAAAACCAAGATGGCGATGGCCATTTTGCAAACTTGAGGCTTCACAACAGCAGTTAACAAACTAATGGGTAATGTAGGGATGAGATGTCATTTGACTTGTACCAAATCAGAGGTGTAAACTATACATAGATATGTGGATCCCGTTAACTGGTGGTGGACACTGGTGAGCAAAGCCAACTCCAGTTATCGCAACAAAAAAAATCCCCCAAATGCATCTTCCCACACCACTGTTAAGAAAAAGTCTGTAAAACTGTTGACAGGACACTTCGAAGTGCAAACGTCACTTATTATTGACATGATTTTTTTGTTTTCTGTTTTCCTGTGAATGTCACAGTGTGAGTCAATCTTGTCTCTCAGCAACATGAATAACATCAGATCGGAACAACAATAAACAATTGTGAAAGAGACAAGGGAGAAATTCACAGTACAGTTCAGATTTAAACAAATGAACACAGTGTGAAAACAGCCCAATTCCACCTGACACACATGGCAGTATCATAAACAAATGGCTCCCAGACTGCAGCACTGAAACTGCAGTCTCACATTGTATTATTTATGCCGACACAAAAAATCCATTTAACAGATGTTGAATAAATTAATCTAAAGATAAATATTATGGAGCCCTTAAGACATTAAGCATCAAAACTACCAAAACAATAACCCATTAAATTGCCCTGAACCGTCTGCAGCACGCCATACCCCAGCAGTCATCTAGTAAGCAGAACTGATCAGAACAGGCACAGCAATTCAACACACAGTGAGGGTTGACACCTTGAGGTAAATGAAAGGTGATGTGAGAGTGTGTAGATTGTTTTGTCAGAGCGGAGATTCTGCAGATTCTCTGTAACGGGTGCCACGTTCGCTTTCCTTCCTCAGTCAGGATGACATGTCGGAGACCCAACTGTGAAATAAGTTCAACATCTTAGATTAACAGAGATACAGTATACTGGCAGGTGGGAGGGGGTGGGGGAACATAAATACAGAGTGGAAGAAAAGGAGGGTAAACCTTGAGGAAGATGCCAACACTGACAGTGTGAGAGGTTTAATTCCCGCTGTGGCAAATGTTGTACTGTAAGGAGTCTGGATTTAAAACAGACACTAACTGCCAGATTCTATTATGCTCCAGACAGATGGGCAGTGATAGCATGGATAAATATTATGACAGTGATGATTAGGAAAAAGACTAGGTTGAGCTTGACACTGACCCTGATCACATCCACATTTTTTCATCTTTGGCGGTAGGAAACTTTTTTTTTTTAATCTATTTGTTTAGGATTATGCGTCTTTATTACGAGAAATCTAAGGGCTTAGTATTACTGAAATGAAAAAGATTGTTTGTCAAAATGACCAACGTCAATATAGAGCAATGGCACACAACTCTTCTTCTGACCTTTTGCGGCACTACACAGACGTGACACAAAAAACGGTGGTTATTCTAAGCTGGGTGAACAATCAGGGCTGTTGGTTGTTTCAATAGCAGAGTCTCTAAGGAAACATTAACAATAAATCTGATTTATTTCAGTATTTTAGTTATTATGTGAAGAAATACTGTATATTTTTTGCTAGTCAAAACAAATCAGACTGTCAGTGGCTTTGATTAGCATAATAGTCTTGTATAAGCACATTGTTGGGACTTTGACCTTCTCTGGTCTCCTATTTAAGTGAAATGTTAATACTGAAAACAGTCAACAGTCAAGATCAAGGTTTGCCCTTAGTTTCCTAATGATAGACAGAATCTATTGTCTGCTTTTATTAGACAATAGCTTCTAGCTATAGAATCTAAATTCTGTTAAGCCTCACATTTGTATGGTTTCATCTGTTAGCACTGAGACATGTTTGGGTTACGACACAAAACTTTAGAATTTTGCAAGTATTTTTTCAGTATCTAGGTTACATAAAACTGTTTTAATTACAACTGCAGTTACCAACATTTTTCTGTTAACATTATTTTTTATTAATCAGCCTATAAAATGTCAGCAAATACTACAAAAACATCCATTCCAATTTTCCACAGCCAAGAAGTTGCTGGGTCCGACTAAAAGTCAAAACCTACGGTGGCCGTGAGAGCTTAACGTACTGCAACTTAAGAAATGACATGCAAATATACAAAACACAAACAAATTCAGAAAACATCTTCATGAACACATTTTCTGCAAAGACTCACAACACAACCAAATACACAAACGTGGGTCCTCGGCTTGGGCGCACTTGCATGTGTTATAATACACATGCAAGTGCGCACTTTTCACTTCGGAGGTCAGAAAGCATTGAACACTTCCATTGTGTTGTGAGTATTTTCAGCAAATCTGTTGTCAAATTGATTCAGATGTTCTCTAAATTTGATTGTGTTTTGTCTGTTTGCATGTTTTCTTAAGCTGCAGTGCACTGACCTCTCAGGGCCACCATACATGCCCCAAAGAAAATGAAGCAAATCTTCACATTTGAGAAATTGGACCCATGTATTGTTGTGTGACTGACTTAATTGAGCAAAACCATTAATTCATTTTTAATTGCTGCACTAGTATTAAGAGTATTTAAATGACAAAATTTGACTGTGATGCTGGCCCTTGTAACTGGCCATAAGTCACTTAAATGCTGCAGAACTATGCTTACTGGGAGGTTTTCATTCTACAAATCACAATAGACGATTTTCAGCCATACCGGTGATCCCTATTTGGCAAGTTCAAATGTCATTCCTCTGACCATGCAACCAAACTAAATACATCATAATAAAATGAAATAAAATCTGACAGAAATCAACCTCAACACCTTTCCACCAGGCGTACACAAATATCTTGTATCATCTAGTAGCTCTGATGTAGCTGGATTACATTTATATGTGACAACTTAATGCGTCTCTAGTATGTGTAGTGAAATTGGATTTCCCCTTCCGTCTCCAAAGCAGATTGCCAGGCGCATCACTTTCACTTGTCATACTTACATGTTTTCAAACTGTCAGTAAACACCTCGTCTCACTTGTTCCCTATCCTGAAGCATTTCAGAACATTTCTGACAAGGATGTTACAATCCGAGCTGTTTCATTCAATTTATTTGTTTACGTCAAGTCTAAACGCTCAGTTTTTTCTTCGCTACCGGATCACACAAGACAATGGCAATGCGAGGTAAAAAGGAGGCTTTAGAGTCATGTGACACAAAAGATGAGGAGAGGACGTCACATAGGATGAATCGTGGGATCTTGATGACGGCAGTTGCACTCATGCCCTGGACTGGGAGGGTTATTTCGAGCTCTGCCTTTAACCTTTCCATGCAGGTGCTGAGATTTCTGACCTTTACACCATGCGGTTCCCTGCTGCCTTTGAGTGCTTCTGATAGTTTTGGAGTGGAGCTCTCTAGCATGTGTGTGTGCGTGTGTGTTGATAATGCACTTTCATTGTGTATGAGCTTGTGCTTGTGAGTTTCAGGTGTATGACCTTGTGTGTGTGTGTGTGTGTGTGTGTACTGTTGATTCTGTGGGTGCTGGGAAGCCATTGGGGCCTTGTGCAGGAAACTCGATTTGACACGAGCATAGTGAAGATTACCTGTGTCCAGACAGTTATTGCCTTACAGACAATAAGAACTGCCATCACTCACTTTTAAAGGTCAACATGCTGAAACAAGGGGCTCCGCCAGGCCGGAAATAACCTTACAAAAGACCCACAGGGGAGAGAGAGGGGAGGTGAAGGTGAGGAGGGACAGAGATAGAGAGATGGTGGGTGTCTAACCCCAACACAGCAGGCGTCTATCAACCTACTGGCCTCTGACCAAGATTTACCTCCACCTGCTTCAGCCAGCCTCTCTGTCTTTCGCTTGGTTGAGCCAAAGCTTTGGATTTTCCCACCTTTAACCATTTTTCACTGATTTCTTCATTTATCTTGCAAGCACGACTGATGTGGAACCATCTTTGTTGTACTTACAACAGTGAAAAACAATGCAGGTACTGGCCTCAAAATGTTAAAAGAATTACCGCCTTGCTGTTGTATGCATCCACCACTCAGACTAGTTTCCGCTTACATCTCTGTTTATCCAGAGTCATATAAAATATTAACCATTTGTGTGAAATTTTGTTGTAATGGCTGTGTGAAGTCTTGAGTCGTGGCTAAAAAGTTTCTGTAAGGTCACACTGACCTTTGACCACCAAAATTATAATCAGTTCATCCTTGAGTCCAAATGAATGTTAGTGCCAAATTTGATAGAAATTTCCTCAAAGCATTACTGAGATATCACATTCACAAGAATGGGATGGACTGACGGACAGATGGACGGAAAGAAAACATAATGGCTCCACCTCCGACTGTCGCTGACACGGAGGCATAACTTTTTTTTTTTAAATCAGTCATTCCTTGACTGTTTCCTATCATATCTTGTATATAGTACAACAGTACTTTAAAATCTGTTACAGGAGGAAGGTTCGGCCTGTACCTGGATAGCCTCTCTATCTATTCCACAGATGAACAAAAAACTAAAAGTATGAATTATATTCTCAGCCAACAGCAACACAAATAACAGGCACCCCCCACAGTTCTACTGCAACAGAGACAAAACTACAGTTTGTTTTTTGAACCCAAAAGCAGCTCTGCTTCCTCATTAACTGAAACTTCTGGATGTTATTTTGTTTGCGTCGCTCGACTGTTCATTCATTTCCTGCACTGTGCAACAGAAACACAAGTTCCAGTGGTTTAATGAAGCACAGTATGGTATTTTTGACAGCTAGGTGGAACACAATGGATCAGGTTTTTAATAGCCAATACCAGCGACTTAAAAGTGCTATAATCATCTGTTAGTGAATCAGCTTGGTACATCCCTGCTTTTGTTTCTGTGGAAAAAATTACTTTTTATGCATCCCAATAGCAGTGTGATGTAGGAAATTTAAATACAGAATATAAAATGTGATGTGATAAATGTGTTTTATTTGATAACACACAAATGGTGACTCTAATAGTTGAAGAACATGGCGTACAAATACTGTATTATATAAAAGAGTTCTTAAATATTCTCCTTAAATACTCTCCCATCAAAGTTAGATCCAGATTCACACCAAAATACATATTCCTGCCCCTCCTACCTCCCACATCCATGCACACATATACACAAACAGATACACACAGCCATGTAAAATCAATATGTCTTTCAGCAGGCTGCTCTTGCGGCCTGAATGGGAATAAACAGTTGTATATTTCAGCTGAGAATCAATAGGTGTAGACAGATGAATGGCATACAAAGACACCTATGAACAGGACAGAAAGACCTCTGTGTGTGTGTGTGTGTGTGTGTGTGTGTGTGTGTGTGTGTGTGTGTAACTGTGAGAAAGTGAGATCCCCCTCCCCTTCTCTCTTTCTTACTGTTACCCGGTGTCTCTCTCCCTGCTGTGTCCAACTGCTCTTTCACTCTCAGAGGATCAATAGGTGTGATGGATTACTGACAGATACCACACACTGGAGACACATGCTATCAAACAACAACACTTCCTATTCAGCCCCGTTTCAATCACTCTCTGCCAGTCATAACTTGTTTTCTCGCACCGTTAAGGCCGCTGCCCTGCTTCACATGCTGCGATCAGCTGCTTGATTTCTACCTCCCACACAAACATTTATACACAGACTCGCACCTTGCACTCACACTCAGGTTGAGCCCCTGACATTTGAGTGTGTTTTTGTGAAGTTCGCAGCGCTGCATGTCTGTCTATCAGAGGACGGCTGACTCTTCAGACAATGGCCTGTCGACGCTAATCGATTGTATCTGTGGTGCTGGGTGACAGCAACCCAAAGGTCCAGGTTTACAGCTGTGGACTCCCGACTGTCTTCTACACAAAGACACACACGCAAGACAGCTTTTTCATTTGCACTAGATGTATAGATACCTTGGTTTGACTGATGCGCACTGATACACTGTAAATATTGAGCATCGTTACAGCAGTTCTGCAATTTAAAGATTTAATTTACACATTCAAAGCAATAGTTTGACATTTTGGGAAAAACACTTATTTGCTTACCTGCCAAGAGTAAGATGAGAAGATAAATACCACACTCACCTGTCCACTAAATAAAAGGCTGCAGCCAGAAGTCAGTTAGCTTAGCGTAGCACAAAGAGCTAGCCTTGCTCTGTCCAAAAGGTAACAAAATTCAAATACCAGCAAGATAAGATAACTATTCAACAAGTTGTATCCTATTTGACTAATCTTGGTCAATAACTAGTCCAGCACAACCTACCAGAATGAAGCCCCTTTTCCACTGGTTAAAAATACCTGCTAGGACCCACTAACATCAAGCTTTTGTCAGCAATGGAAAAGGGTATAATCAGCATTCACACCCGGATCAAATGACCCTGCACCACACGTATTTATCAGCTCTGACTCTGATCGACATTGATGTAAACAGCACACCCAGGTGAACACAAACATTTCCGTCCCTCTTCCGTGCTGTAAACACTGTGACACTGTACAGACCTGTAGCATACCCAGCATGGTGCTAATAAAACAAGAAGCACCGCAGCAACTCCTCAGGGATGAAAGAGTGAGCGTCGCCCCAAAATAGGTTTCAATAACACACAATCACAGATCGAAGAAATACAGTAAACCTCTCTGATCATAACTTTTGCCCCTGCCCTGGTCTCTGAAGTCAATATATCCCTGGATCTAAGCAACGTGTCTCTGAGCATAATGTGATCATATCAGACAGACATAATGGCTAAAATAACTCAATAAGATCCAGGTTATAAGAAAACTTAATGTTCATAAAGGGTTTGTAGCTGCTAAATGTACTCACACATATTTATCTACACACACACACACACACACACAGAGACAAATAAACTGAGCTAATGATATTCATATGGCTCACACCAGGTGCTGGCGTTGCTATGCCCTATTGGCTGAAGAACACAAAGGCCTGTTTGAGGCTGTCACTTTGATCCTGGCAGCTCGGGGCTCCTGTGGCTCTGCCACACTAAAACCTTTATTAGCCATATGCTGGGGACATCAGAAACAAGTCAATCAGCATTTACATCAGCACAGAAAGGGAATCAAATTGCAGCAGAAACCAACACAGCAATGCACATAACACGCTGCCTGACCTATATTCACTTGCATAAATGTCCTGAGGTGCACATCTCTCCAAAACTTCCAGAAGTCATTCAAAGGCAAAGTCCACCCTGAAGGAGGTGTTGCATATTCTAATTTAATTGCTCAAAACTGAAGTGTGTTGAAAAAATGGCTAGGAGATAATGTACAGCCTCACATATGTCATTGATTCCTACAAGACATAGGGACAATCTTTAATTTTAAATAACGCTTAAAGTTCTCAGAGTCAAGAAAGAAACTTGCAAACAACTATGAGGTGACAGTTTATTCCCAACAGGAAGCATCAGCGGCACAAAACCAGCACACCCCGAGGAACGCTCTGGGAAATGTCAGCTGTATTTTGGCTCTAAATACATTTTAAATCAACCGGAGTATTATTTTTGTCCCTGTATTTACTTACTCTGTTCAGTCTCTCACACAGGGCTACATTTTAAATACCCCAAAGATCAACATAAGTCAGAGTCAGCAAGAAATTGGCAAGGGAATTTCCACCAGCCCAGATGGATCTGCCCAATAGCCCAGCTCTAGCTTAAAATGCAGTCTACAGATACAGATTGGTTTTTGGCATTTGTGTGTCAGTTCTAGGCTGTAGCAGTGTGTGTGTTCCTGTATTTGGATATTTCTGTGGAGGGTATGTCCTCACAAGGATAAAATGATGAACAGTGCACCAGATTGCATGATTACAGGTTTATTATGATGGGCAACAGATTATGATAGGAAACACACACTCGTAGCCCTCAGTCACACAGAAACAGACAGACACCTCGGTGGCCAGGACACATTGAACGATAGAGAAATGCTGAACAGAAAAAGAAAAGAAAAAGAGACATGGAAGAACACAGGCACGGTAATAGAAGTCCCTTGATATCTGTAATGGGCAGCTGATTAGAAAGCAGAAGCGCCAAAACAGGTAATTCTTCTTCTTATCGTCAGCACCAATAGTCAGACTCACACTTATCTCCATAATGACTCCAACTATAATTAATGAGCCTTTTAAGTGTACAGTGACTTGCACACAAACAGGTACACACACACACACACACACACACACGGATTAGACTCCATCTATTCACAGAGGACTTTGGCAATGATGCCAGATTGAAGGTAGCTGATGAAATTCTCTGGTGCTTCATTCTATTCATATCTTTTTTTTTTCTTTCCTCGCTCGATCATTTAAAAAGTCTGTCCAAGGACAAGCAGCAGCTTGAGTGGTGCTGGCCTCTGATTTCTGATCAGACAACAGATGGAAGGAGGACATTAAGTCTCCTCCGATGTCAGGGAGTCTGAATGTGGGGCTGGGCTTTTTTAGCAGCAGCAAATCCTGACAATGCAGCCGTGTCGTGCCAGTCTTTTTCCTCCATGGTGGATATCAAAGGGCAGAAACATCAAGCATCTCACAGTGTGATGACAGGTGTTCTAATGAAAGCTCTAATGAAAGCTAAGGGAGGTGGAGGGGAGCATAAGGCGCAACAGGTACAGCTGAGTTCAAGAGTGCTGGACATAAGTCAGGGGCTCATGTGACTGAATGATTTATGTCATTAGAACAGATGCCTTGATATCATGTGGTGGCTTAACAAACTTTACGCAGCTGCATTGAATGGGATTGTGGTTCTACAAAGAAAACAAGAAATTAGCAATGTCTTGATCAAGTTTTTAGGTCACTTGATAAGCCATCATTAAGAATCCTTTAATGTTGGATACCTGCCAATACCATGTCCGACCCAATGATTATATGTACCTAAATGTTTATTACAGCTGTAGATTACTTAATCTGATGTAACATGAATTTAAGTTTAACTGGGAGAATGAGACTCCTGAAATTGACATGATGCAATCAGCTTTCGACAAACATATCACTGTGGAGTTGTTAGAAACACTCTACAGTGGTGTTTCAGCATGGAGCCTCCCCCCTCATAAATGATCTTTAAATACAGACATCATATGTAGAGAGCACTTTAAAAGGACAACAGATAAGTTTAATTATGACCTGTTATTAACATACTCATGGAACTAATATTAATCCGAACCAGGACAGTCCAACTCCTCTTTGATAGTTATCACAAAAACCTTACTCCCAGTGCAGTTTTACTTGCATCACTATGCAAGTACTTTTTCACATACACAAGGCAAACATGACAAAACAAAAATAGAACAGTTTTACTGACATCTGTACTGAAGTCAAACATGACAAAAATGCAGCTGCTGTGTAAATGATACTGTAATTAATTCCATGGCATGCTTCCACATTCACTACTTGACCTACACAGGCCTATAAACAGATAAGCTGGGTGCACCATATCAAATTCCAGTGTAGCATTACCCCATGCCTACTGAACACCCAATCTTTTAAACAATTCTGTCTGCAGATAAATTTGGATTGTAATTCATTTGCCTGAAAAGTGTGTTTTGTCAGTTTACACAAAATTTGGGAGATGTCTCTTACTGTTATCTTTTTTTACCCTTCAGCAGTCTCTAAAAACTTCTGCCTGAATTCTTTCTGAATGTTTTTGTCCAGTCAGCTGCACATCTTTTCGCCATTTTAGTAGGTTTTCTTTTTCTTTTTCGCATCCCAGGAGGGAGTTACCACAACAGCTATGCATACAGTGGCATCCCATGCTCTATACTCCAACCATAAAAACATGACTAATTTGAAAAGAATCTTGCAAATATCTGGAGGAAGTGACTAAAACAATGTAGCACTGCATCCTTACAAATTGCTCCATATAGCAGCCTGTCACAATAGCACGTCCCCCACAGCTCCCTGTATATTTTCAGCTACCAGAACTAATGTAGCATCCCTTCAAATCGAGGGGCTCCACGGGTGAGTTGATGAGTAAACCTGCACAGTGATAGGTCCACTGCTGTGTCTGAGATTGGAAAGGATAGGGAGGACAGGGTTCTTGTTCAAACATGGTGACACATACTGTTACACTTTGTCACACACACACTCTCCCACTTTGCCAGAGCCAACCTGTGGCTTTGACACTTGGCTTTGCGTTTATAGCTGGGGCCCCACAGTTCAGGCTCCAGTTAAGGGAAGTTTGCAGGAGAATGGAAGCCACGTAGGAGGTGATTAACTCTACTTTCCAACTGGAAGTGAAATGGCATGTGGAGTTCTTTTCCTCTGCAGGGGTAATTGACTGTAATTCTGTATATGTACATGTTTGTGCATGTACATCCGTGTGTGTCAGCTGTTGTCAGCTGGAAAATATAAAGACAAGCTTGATACAGTTTACTCTGCATGTACAACAAGATTGTTTGTAGTCAAGGGACTGTTACAAAAAAAAGAGGGATTGGACATCATGCACTTACCAGCTGGCACTCACCAACTCCAGGGGAGCTAATTGTACACTACTTTTTGTTACTTGACTGTGTAAGAAACTGATCTGGGCAAAGTTGCCCACAAGAGAAAAACGCTTTTTTTCAAAAGGAATTATCCACAAAAACCTGTGTTTAGAGAACTTCACTGCCTGCAGGTTTAAAAGGTGGCTCTGAAAGGTTCAGCACTTGCTTCTTCACAAAGGCTGGCAGCTGTAATCAGCTTGTTACAGTGGATTGTAATGTTGACCCAGAGTCAAACATAAAAAAAGCTGAATACATAATTTTTCATCAGGTGGTCTGATACTTCCACATTCAATGTAGTTAACTATCTAGCAAGGCAACCTTAGCAAAAGGAGTTTGCTAAGGTCGCCTTTTTTTGTTTGTTTTTTTGTAATACTTAGTAGGGTTGTGGGGAAAAAATGATTCACTTAGATATTGATTCAGGAATTAGTGTGGCAATTAAAAATGAGAATTGCAATATTTATTTAATTATTTACACTCAGCTTGTGTAATAACAGCTAGCAGCTACTAGTTAGCCCAGGACCTGACTGATTAGCCTGTTAGCATTGGCATGCAAACCAGAGAGCTGTTTGTTTGACACTGCTGAGATAAAACTCAAGAATATGAAAAAAGATAATAAAAAATATACATTGCAATATAGCAAACTACTGAACTGCAATATTTAAAAATCGCAATACATGTTGAATCTGCACCCAAATTGTGCATCTCATGTGTCTCTTATTAAACATAGTGTACAATAATACTGTAAAAAAGGTAAAAACCTAAAATACTGGAAAGGTGGCCTAAAACATCAGAATGCAACCCAACTGCCAAAATAGACAGGAAGTAAAGAGACAATATCTTGCATCTGAACGCTTTGTAGCAGGAAAATATCAAAGTCAAAAGGAAGTTATGACTGAGAAAAATAGAAGAAATTTTAAGTGGAAAAACTTTTCAGGCACTCACATGAAAGGGCTTGAAGCCACAGACAAAATATTGAACTGGTTGCGAGGGGAGAGGTTGTGTATGGCTGCTGATGAAACAGAACACAGGGCTGCACTTTTTTCAAATAAATGTCACTAATTTGTCTTGACACTAATCAGTGTTTGTTAATGGATATGAAAGCTACCACCAGCTAATAAGCAGTGAGTTTGTAGCTGTCTTTGTTTGGTGGGGACTCATTGTGACATGCAAGAGTACAAGAGCAAGGGTGGGTGCTGGGGGCAAATAAGGGACATGATGAAGGGTAAATGAACAACTTAGACAAATCAGATTCACCATAAAAGAAATTAACTGTAAAATGTGATTAAATCGATCAACAGATTATTCTAAAAGTTGAGTTACAAGGTTCACATGTTATATGAGCTATTTTGACAAACCCACCAATGTCAAAATATACAAATATGCTAACACACTACCCAAGACTGTTAGGTCTAATCCAGACTGTGTGACACAGTTGTTATAATCATGACTGTCCCAACTTGATCAGGAGGCGAAACATTAACACGTTGAATCCTCACAAAGAGAAAATCCTCTGTATGGCTGCAACAAACCAGCAGTGACTCTGTCTGATCTTGAAAAATCCATATGATGAAAATCCATTGGCGCTGTGTGTGCTCGGCCGCAGCAGAGAGGGCGGCTTGGCCGCTGGTTGCTGGTCCAGTTAGTAGCAGCTCAGGTGTGAGATGTGTAGAGTTGGAACAGATGCTTCCACTTTAATTACCTCACAAAGAGCTAACTTTCCTGTGATGGAGGAGACGCCAACACAGCTGGGTCCTGACGGAGGCCAGCACACAAATAACGCACAGCCACAAACGCACACACACAAAAAAGTCATGTTTCATGTGCGCAGATATGTCCTAAGATATATTCAAATATATTCATAGTTAGATCTGTCAAATGTCAAGTGAGCTAATCTAGAAGATGGATTCTGTGACACTTGTGATAAAGAAAAGAAAGCATCACGAACATAATGAAAATAATATCTAGGATTTTTATTTTAACCATGGGGGAGTGTGGGGCCTGGAAAAGGCAACTGCTGACAGGCAGCCAACCCCAGAGCCAGAAAAAGTTATCAAAGTCATAGCTGAATGATGAAATATCAGTCAGCTTTCATTAGGAACTGACTTTGAACTGATTTTTTTCACCTGTTTATTTTGTGAAACATCAGAAACCAACAGAAAATACGCAACTATATTTAAATTATAGTGATATAAAAGGCAGCAAAAGGCTTGACTATCTATAAAAAGAATTGACTATCAAAGTTTATGATGATTCCTCTGTCCATCGACTAGTCTTTTTTTTTTTATTTTAGACCGAGAATATAATTTTAAAAGCACAAGATCACTGCCACTGTTTAATTTTCTATATTCTAATTTATTAAACTTTTGTATTCCCTGAACCAAATAATCCTTTCAAAATTGAAAATACAGTGATTGTTGTATTTAAATGTTATTATCACCTGCCATACTCATTTCTTTGTGTATTACGAGAAAATTAAAAGATCATTTTCAATCTAATTAAAAGTCTGGCTCACCTCCTTCAATTGACATCATTTCAAAAAAGCAGACTAGCCTATTGTTCCATGACATTTTGCATTCCCGTCTGATCTATCATACAAGCAAACAAATAAGATAATTTACTGTGTTCATTCATGTGCAGCACAGATGTGTTTGCCTAATTTTAGGGTTAATATCTGATAGAGGAATTATCTGAAAAATCTGTTTCTTGATAATCAAATCAAATTCTGTGATCTATATTCAGTGTCCACTGACATATACAGTGTACACTGTATATGTTTCACACTGTTATGATATGTTGTAGTTGCTGTTGATTATGATTGCCATGAACAAAACATTCAAAGTGGAAAACAATTTAGATTACCAGCTCAAACACAAAGCAGCAGTATTTCCTTCCCTGTTTTGGCTTCACAAGATAATGCTCAGATGCTACTGGCTTGTGCTCTGAAATGAATTTTAGTGCTATGAATGGAAGAGCAAACTCCACTGAGGGAGAGATATTGTGCATAAACAGGATAAAGGATGTAGGAACTGAATATCTTGTGCAATAAACAACAGATTTCTTATGTGATATGCAAACTAATTTATAAAGCATTTATTGCTAGCCTTAACAGAAGTCTGATATTAGATGAATATTGCCAAATGCATGATATATAGACTATATTTTGACAAGCAATGAATAAAGACTAGTGATTTAAAACTAGTTTATGATCCACCTCTTCAATGAACTAGAAATTTGACTGGATTTCCTGTTGTCTACTTCAAGCCCAATCACCTAGCTATCAGTAATGACTCCATCTTTCCTTACAAATGGACATAATGTGTTAATACTGGTCCAGTAACGTATGTCAATAACCAAGGTCATATGCACTCCAAGACAAGACAGCCCTGGACTGAATTCTGGACTAATGTGGATTCAGCATTTTCTTCCACCATATCCGGATTATAATCTTGATTTGCACCAAACTGTACAAACTCAAAAGATGTCAACACCATAAATATGTCCAATCATTAATGAGAATTTGATGAAAGTGTCATAATAAAAAAATCCTGGATCTAGTGCTTTAATTGGATCAGCACCAACATGTAATGGGTTCTTCCCTGGGCCATGCCCTGATCCTCCATAAAGTTTGGCACAGGTTTGATACTTTTTGCATAATCCTGCTGACAAACTAACAAACAGACGAAGGTGAAAACATGACTTTGTTGGCGGAGGTAACAATGGAGGCTATGATCAAATATATTTGGACCTTTCTGCTGTTTTTCAGAGATTCATCATTACCCTGTCTACTCTCACCGACTTACAGCTCACCTCCTCATCTAACAATGCTGAGGCACAATCAGAAATAAACTTTGTCTCTCTCTGTTAAATGCACCATTATACAGAGCACAATATGTCTGGCAAACAAACTTCTGTTTGTCTTGTTTCAGTTTCTAACAATGCCTGTACTTTTGCAATGTGGGGCCTTCCAAAACTCCCCCTGTAGACTTCTTGTTGTCTGAGGCCAAGGTTGGGCAAGACAGCCCTGGACTGAATGTTTACATAAATGAGCCAATTTAGCTGCATTTCACAGAACTGGACCGGCTGGCAGACTGACTGGCTGCTTTAACCACACACAGACATGAATGGACACTGACAGAGACTCACAATAAATCACAAAACAAAATGGGCCATGTTAGCAAATTACCAAGTGGCAAAGTGCAAAACAAGATATCTTTATTCACCAGTTATGGCAGTGGTGGACATGCTATTCCCAGATATTTCAAGTCAAAAGACGACAAATCAAGAGGTTGAGAGAAAAAAAGGCAAAACATCACAAAACATCACAAATATCAAAGACGGAGAGAAAAAGAAGCATTTTTGAAAACAGTAGCTGTGCTGGGGTTGCAAAATCCTGATGTTTCAGGTTGTTAGTGTCACTGTCAGCTTGGCCTGGCATGAAAGCAGAATGAGGGGCACTGCACCAGAAAAGCAAGCCGGGCCAGGCCATGACAGGCCAATGACCAAGGTAGAGAAAAGGCTAGAAAGATGACAAAAAAGCAGGCGTTAACTGAAATGAGCACAAATACTCAACACACACACACACACACACTGATTGTGCCAATCCGGTGCCAGCAAATTGCTCTGTGCTGGAGAGCTTAGGGAGGCATCAGAGAGCCTGGGCAGCATCCTGCTCTGAGCTGCAGCTCCCAAGCCGACTGAATGCGGATGCTTGGCCCAGTCGGCTGGATCAGCCGTTAATACACAGCCTGGGACCAGGGAATTACTGAGTAAGCACTGAGCCCCATGCAGTCGCTAGCAACACGCACGCACCAACGGGCACATGCACACAAAGGGGATGCATGCTTGGTCACAGGAATGCACGACATGCTTGCAGACTGTCCTGCCATGAAAACAGAGAAATGTGCAACCAGATACATTGGCATACATTGTCATGGACGCTAGCGGTGGCAATATGGCTGAAAGTAAAACAATATACAAAATGTATTTTCTTGCTAAGGCAAATTCAGTGGAAACCACATAACAGTATCAAAGTAAGTGCAATGAATTGTGTTCCAACTTTATTCGTTACATGAGTTACAATTGTCCATGTATAAAGCGAAAACTTTTTATCAGAAGACAATAATAATGCCAATACTACTTGATTGCATACATCAAATGCCGAAGGGAACACAAAAATGTCACCTTTCACATATCTAGCTGTCAAAGCCCACAAGCACTGGCAGGATTACAGTTTTAAAACCCTTGTCCAGTATCTAAAATCAGCTTGTGTGAGGATGTTTAAAGAGCAACTTAACAGCATCTTAAAATCTGCTTTTTGCTGACCTCGGGCAGTTTAACTTCTCACCTTGCTGATGTAGAAGTGTATATCACTGGTGGGCCTGGTTACAAGTGCACCAGACTCAAAACAGCCTGCTGTTAAGGCTTCCTTTTAAGCGGGGTTTGTGGCCGACATTACTAGTTTTTGCATGTTTAATATCTAAGGAGAAGTATATCAGATTTTTTTTTTTTTTTTTTTATAATTACAGTCACCATTCAAAAAAAAAAAAAAAAAAAAAGAAATCCTGCAAATGCATCAACACATGAACCCTGAGCTCCCCTATAGAAGCCACTTTTCTACAGCTTTGAAGACACAGCATTTCTCTAAAGAGCAATGGCCTTCTGTTGTTGACGGCCCCCCACCAGCATCATGTACAAGTACCAGGCTTCCACTGGTACAATACCTCGCCTGAAAATAACTCCCACTAGCAGGCACTGGCCTACTTCCTAAAGTACTCACATCTGGCAGAGACATAAAACCCCTGTAAGGTGCTTTTTGAGAAACCCTTGCTTTATATATTTAAAGCTCTTATTCGCTCAGTGGCTTGTTCTAGTTCCTACCTTTCTCCAACTCTCTTTGCTTCCATGTGATATATGAGCACAAGCTTTTTGATTGTGTACTCTTTATCCATGGCTTCCGGCCTCGAAGGAGCACATGGATCGATAGGATGTTTAACATACTCCCTCTGCTTTTTAAAGCCTGCAGCGAACAAGCCCCTTACCATCGACCCCTAACCCCACCCGCTAGTGCGGATCGAAGGCCCCCCCATCACGTGACCGCCTTACACAACACTCACGGGAGGTCCTCTTCTCACCAGGCCGCCTCCCACTTCCTGCTCAGCTGCTGGTTACCAAGGTGAACCATCGCCATGGGCAACGGACCAAAAGAGAAGGAGGAGGACCGGGAGGAGGGAGGTGAGTCGGAGAAGAGATGTGAATAGATGTGAGAAGAGGGCATGAAATCGATGAGGCCATGCAACAGCTTTGCAGCTCATGTGCCCACACGCTGAGATAGAGATGCAGACAGGAACACACAGACACGCATACTCACACACACACATACACACACACACTAAAGTAGAGAGTGAGATGACCTGGCATTCACAACTGCCAACAATCTCGTCCATATTACAGAAACGAGCAAGAAATGATACACACATTCCTCCCTCACAAGTTAAATGTTTCATCCATTTTTAGACTGCACAAATTAATCTTCTCCACCTCCACTGACATGAATATAAGTTTTAACTTTAACTCTCCTATAATTAAAGAAGAGCTTTAGTGCTTCATGCAGAGATTTCAAGAGTTTCATTTTTCACAGAGACTGTGTTGCAAAAGGTCTTTTAAATGTCATTCTGCTAAAAACAGGGTTGCATTTAAGCAGCGGTAGGACTAGTGATATTTAACAGGGAGAGAAATTAGAGAGGCTGTGAGAACACACTGCTTGTCAACCTCACAGCCGAGGATATATTTATAAAGAGACATCTATAGTAACAGCTAATACCTGACTGAATTAAAATGTGCCTCGCTGATATAAAGTTACTCAACAGGATCATGAGAAGTAATTTCATCAAAAGTTTCAACTTGGAATAACAAGTCAAGAGTCATTGCGTACCTAAGATAAAATTAAAACAGTAAGTACCTTATCGAAGTCTTTTATAATGGCCAATACAAAGTGGCAGTTATTCTCATTTCAGTTGACTATTCCAATTCAGAGAAAGTTTTCAATATTTTCCTACAGAATTGTAATGTTGATGATAAGGCCCCAGAAACAATTTCCAGACCACCTGCGAACCCAAATTTATTATGAAAATCTTGACTGCTCTATGCACATAAGTCCCCGGTTCAACTCCTGACTGGCCAGACTCTTTGCAGCATGCAATTCCCCTTCTCTCTGTCCCATTTCCTGTCACTCCCTACTTTCCTTTCAACTAATGAAGGCATAAAATGGCCAAAAAATAACTTTAAAAACAGAAATTTGTGAGTGCTTACCATTTTGTAGTGTTAGTAGATGGTCTAATGAGAATGATCAAACCCTGTAGAGTGGATCATCAGATCCTCATCGCTGCTACTCTGAGATGTCTAAAATTGTAAAAATTGACTGAAGGCTACTTACATGCACTTTTATACATGATGTTCAAATTATCCTGCAGTGTAGTTTAAAAAGGTATTGTACAATGGCCACTGACTCAACAGCTGACTACCATCATGCATTGCACAGACCAATAAGAAAAGGCTGAGATGACTTCCAGATCAAAGGAATCATCCAAAAATGTCTGAGATTGTCTTTTTTTCCTGTTTTGTTCTTTGTTTTTTGAGCATTAGTCATATAAACAAATCATGTCATCTAACAAAAATCTATGTACAGTGAGCAGTTGAGTAAGTAGAAAAAAATACAAAATACAACCTAGTGCTTTTACAGACTGCAGACTGCCATGTACAGACTGTGTGTCAAAATACACATGCAGTGTATTCTTGCACCTCATAGTGGGTCTCACTGGTGAGATATCTGAAGCCGGCACCTACTCGAAGTGACGGCTCAAAATCTGATCTCCCAAACAACAGCTGTGTCAAGAGAAAGCTGACTCAACTAACAACATCACAGAATCACAGTGGCTGTCTGTCTGTCATTCACTCATACATGAATTCTTGGCTCCTTAAGTTCAAATATTAGAGTCTCATGATGCAGGCTGTACAGGCCAGCTCCACCACTCCAGAGGTATGGGGGGGTGTAAATGAAAATATGGGCTGGAATGATGAAAATGGTAAACCAAGCTTTAAATTTCAACACCAATTCAGCAGCCCATGGAGGTGGCCAGGATGGAGACTGAAAACAAATTTGCAGTGGATATGAAAGGAAAGCCTGGTGGTAGCCAGCACATTTCTCTGCAAACCACTACTACACTATAAAATTGTCTTTATGCATCTGTAAATCCTATTGTTAGTATCTGTAGGCTGTTTATTCATCTTTTACACCAACAAATACTTCAACTTTATTATTCTCTGCTTTACTAAAACTATGGACAAGTTTGCTGTTTTGACAGCCCCTGCCTTAAAGCCAATTTGTGTACAATTTGATAATTCTTTGGCACTCTCCAGTGTGAGTACAAAGGAAAAAAAAGATACTATGGCAGCATGACAGCAATAAATGCCAGATCTGACCTGGGAAGATTAATGTGCTGAGCACTGCAAAGACACGGAGATCATTTAATTTTTTTTACAAATTAAAATCATGTTAAAATATGCTATGATGACAACAAAATTGTGCAGAAAATTTTTACAATGTTCTAACCATTTACTTGATCAAATATTCCTTTAACAAACCACCTCCACACACTTCACTGAGTGACAGACCACTATGATAGCCTTCTGCTCTGTGACCAGCCTGCCAGCACAATAGACATACACTGTTTAGAGCACCTCAATGGCCACTCGGTGGGGGTCAACTCTCCAGCAGCACAGTTTCAGCTCAAGCCTCTGCTGTGCGGAGGGGAGACAAGCGCAACTGCACAAGAGCCTCCATTACGGCTCTGGCACAAGAGCCCTGCTCCATTATGGCTTTCACATAAGGGCCTTCATTCGGGCTCTTAGTCATTCTAATGAGCTGTGCTTTGCAGCTCTGCAGAGCCTCTGACTCGGTCTGTGCCGGGGCCCCGTGTAACAGCTCCCACGCGACTCCAGGCAGCCCCTAATGCAGAAGAGCGCTCAATGAGGATTGTGATTTTTTTATTTCTGTAATTGTGAAGCTTCAGAGGGCTCTTAGGCAGAGATTTAATGGCGTCTAATGGAATCTCATCACAGAACAAGAGAGAAAAAAGGACAGAGAGGGAGAACACTGACTAATGTCTCTACATACTTTTACTTTGCTTTTTGCCCTCATTTCTGTGAATGTAATTGCCTTTTTGAATGACATTTTATATAAAACATTGTGCACATAGGTTTTTGTGTGTATATGTATTTGTTTACCCTTGTTTTTAAGCTGACAAATAGTAAATGTTTTGGATAAATTTGCAGCATATAGCATAATTCATATGGGGATAGTGGGTTTTGACTCTGTTGGTACCAGGAGGTTGTTTGTCTTATGATAATCAACTGGGAGCCACAATTCACCCAACAGGTAATTTACCACTGCATTACTGGAAAAACAGTTCATGTGCATTTCTCTGTGTCTATTCGATCCTGTCTGCATCTTTAACTCCCAGTGGTGTTTAACTTTTCTCTCCCTCACTCTACTTTTTTCTTGTTATTTCCACCTAAAAGCAACAGATGACAGCATCCCTAACTCTCTTTCACTCTGAAATCCCTTTATCCCCTTTGCAGCCATCTCATATTTCTCTCGCTCTTGACCACGCATAACAGTCTCACTGCTTTTTGTCTCCCAGCTGGTTCAGGTTAAAGCCTCCCACTCGCATCTTAAAAGTTGCCTCGGCAGTACAGTTAAAAATGACAAGTTATTGCAGTGTCAGCAGTCGTGGTTAAATGCCAGGCCGTTTTTTTTCGCAGAGCAAATGCACACACAGGGACATCGTGCCTCCAGACAGTTGCTGCTCACCGGGTAGCTCTCTTAAGTGACCCGTCTTAATAAGAGGCTGCACAGTCCAGAAAGCAGCATCATCATCTTAAGGTACAGAAAGGGCACACAAGCACATAAATGGCCAGTCTGCTGCCACATAAGCCTTTAGACGAGGATACACATAAAGCAAAGTAAATGCAAAGGTCCAAGAAATTCATTCTGCTGCAGGAAAAATGTCCACTCTCAGGGGTCACATGTAGAATGAATGTGGCTCATGAAAATAATTTTTTTGCTCTTCTCAATCTGAAACTCACCCATGTATCACATGCCATATTAGTTTCAACCATTGACTCTTTCTGCTCACACATTCATGAATTAGTTTAACATTGCATCTCTTAAAGACCAGACTATGACATGAAGATGCCACAGTGAACAACTGAAAATCGACAACAACTATAAATATAATATGTGCCTGGATTTTTTGCAGAGTAGCTATATCTATACATCTATTTTGCATTTCATTTTCACTGAGAAGAAATATAATAACAATGACTATGTGATTTTTGTTGGAGCTCGTATCAAACAATCATGTTCCTTGTATGATAATATGATTTATAGGTCTTGGGGTCTCTGCAGCATCACAATGCTTCATTTATGTTATGTTGTGACACATTTTACCTTTATCAAAAAAGCTGCTGCTCCAACAATTTGGATATTGCACTTGTCCATATTGCAATTTTGGTAATATTTCAATTAATTGTTCAGCCCTAATGGACAGCTTGTTATTGCACAAAACTGCACTCTCTCGAAACAGCAATGTGGTGTGTCCCAAACTAGAAACTGACTGTCTCGGTATGACAATCTGCACCAAGCATCAGACAAACCCATGGACTGTTACTTAACCATCTTAAAATAAAACTGTAGACATGACTTATTCTTGTTACTCTCAACAAATTCAATCTGTCTCAATTCCTGTTCCTCTCCAAAAGATTTCCAATGCTAGCTCAAAACACAGTTATTACAGTCAATATACCAGGGAGCCGTCTGTCAGTTACAGCATCAGTGTCTGTACCCACCCTGTCACAGCACCCAGCTCGTGTCCTAGACACAAATCTAATCATAGAAGCATATACTGTACCACCCATGAATGTACCGTCTTAGGCATTATTGTAAGGCTTTGACCAATTAACACATTTATGAACAGTACATGTAAACAAAATACATTACACTTACATCAGTTGTTTTAACTATGAAGCATAGGGGATATGGATAAAGTCTTGATTTCATTTTGACACATTTCTGTCAACTCAAAATACACACTGTCATATCACCAAACCCCAGTTGTTAAAGGATCTTGAAGCAGCATTTGTGAGCTCTTCTGGCTTGATGCTTCAGTTCAAATAGACTGAAATGATGTTGACTGAGACACCACTGAAAGTTCTCTCACATCTCTATTCATGAGTTCGAGCCATCATCCAGTAATGTCTATCCTTATTTTTCTGAGCTGGAGTACGCAAGTCAAAGGATTGAGTCTCCCTCTGAGTCATGTGTACACACAACCAGCCATTACCTTCTCCCTACTGAGCGCCGTCTCTGTATTTGTCTTACTAGTATCGTCTTATAGATGCACTACTTCAATTATTGTGTACACTTTGCTTTTACATCCGGGTCACACACTCACTGGGATGAAACATGTCTCATGAGACAATGTTCATCATTGGCCAATACTTTATTACTTACAGGAGGATTAATTCATCATGAGTATTAGCAGATATGTAATTATTTTGCATGCAACCATATGGGAAATGTCATCAGTGTAACATTAGAGACTATAAAACATGTGGTACAGTATAGTATGTTGAATTATAACACAGCAGCAGCAGAATGCATTCAGCAGTGGGCTATTAAAGATTAAAAACAGTATACCATTTTCACTTCCTGAAATGGCACACTCATGTTCTACAAACAGATGCAACCACGCAGAAATCTAAACAAGATGTGTGTTTTCTACTATGCATGGAGGCGTGCCGCATATAACAGAGAGGAGAAAGCAGAGGGAGAGGAGTACAGAGAGAGAAAGAAGACATCGAGAGAGATCAAAGGTTGACATACTGACAGTTGTCTTTGATTCACCTGTAAGCCTTCGTAAGCATGCACACACGCTCAGGAATGCATGCAGGCAGCGCACACTTACACACAAACACACAACAAGGGTTGACAGCACAGAGCACCAAATTTACATTAATAAGACTTCTTGTTTTTCCCTCACTTAGACAAGAGATATTTGAAGCATTTATTAAATTATTAATCTTTTTATTTATTCATTTAGTCAGTCAGTCAGTCATGTTTTTTTCATGGCTGAGAAGCTCAGTGTAATTTCATTGAGCTACCAGATGGTTGAGGGTTTAATTAACAACTTCAAAAGCAATAACTGGAGAGCTGGCCAAATACAGAGACACACACACATGCACACGCTATTAGCTGCCTATGCAAAAGTCCTGTGCAAGCACAAACGCATATCATCTACACTCGCTGATTAATTCATACTGCACAGAAATCAAACAGAAAAGTGGCCATTGTAGGCTCAGTGTGTTTATGTACAGTTCCTTTTCTCCTCGTTATGGAGCCTGCTCCCCAAGCTCCCCAGACTGTCTGTGTAGGCGATAGTTGGAGTGGAGGGGAGGTGCTGTGGATGGGCTCTGAGCTCCCAGACTGTAAGTCACACCCTGCTGATTGGATCTTACTGGTCTCTCGGGGACAATAAAAACACGCCGTCTTCTCTTCATCTCTCCCCCCACTCTGGCTTTACTGGCAACCACAGCCATTATTTCAGTATAATGACATTATTTTGATTGGCGAAGCAAACAGTGGGCCTCCATCTGCTCGCATTAGGCATAGTAATCAGACAGCGCTGGGTTATGTTAATATGACTGGCACAGGGCAAAGGGCCCTTAACCCAGCCTGGGGGTCACCCAGCTTCTGCAGTTTCTGACTCTTTTCTTCAGAAATAACACAGACAATCCACAGATAGTTGCAGTACGTTGGCCTCATTTACTCCTGAGTACATTCACTGATGTTACTGCCCAGAAACAAACTCATGAGAAGCCAAAATAAACACAAACTGATCCTCAAGAACAGCTGGCATCAGTTCAATGAACCGTATGGTATGGCAGCATTCCTGCATCCAGTATCATTTGCCACCAAATCATTATTGGAGCCATGTGAAGTCGGCAAAGCTATCATGATTTGGTCCTACATAAAAGATTTTTTTTTTTAAATCACATGGAGGGGACAGAATTTGAGCAGAGCAGGACCATTGTTCTTGAATTAATCTCTTTTCATTCTTATGGCTGCCAGATATCTCTTAAGCCACATACAGTATGTGTGCAAAAATGCTTTAGGTATAATTAAGGGCCTCTTTGTGCACAAGATTATCAGCAGGTTCATGTTTATTTCAAGGTCACATCTGACATTTTAACTAGACAGAAGAGCAACTTGGTGTTGTAAGTCAATACACTAGATCTTGTGTGGAGAAGCAGCAACAATGCTGTTTTCTAAGGTATAAGTCTGCTGCACTTTTAACCACACTCATAACAGGTAGGCATGGTTAGCTTCGGTCTGTTTTCAGGTACCCACCCCCAGTCTATATGTAGATTTGCAAGGCAGTGTATTGTAAAGTGTCAGACTGTATGTGTTGTGTAAGGACTGTCTAGTCACAACTAGTAGGATGCACACATAAAGTTTTTTAATATGGCTGCTGTCAAAATTCCTGTCTGCCCAGTTTTTTTTTTCCGACCACACATTCCACCCATCAGATACCCTCAGCCTTTCCCACCAGCCCCTGTGTCCTGACTTCCACATCCACCTGCCCTGCAGTTACTCCTGATCTTCTCCACCCACTCACACACCTGTTTCCACTTTCCCCCGTTTTCCACTTAATATTTATACCAGTCAGTTCCATCAGTTCCCTGCAAAAACGCTGTGTTGTCTTTCATGCCATTTGTGCTCAAGACTAATTTTTGCCACCTGCTAACTGTTTCCTGTTAGCTGTACCTGGCTGCCTGTCAGTTACTCAACAGTTCCGACCTAACTAGTTGTTCTGCACTGAGTCATCTTTCCTGTTGCCCTAGTAAGGGGTAGGAAGGAAAGAGGACAGAAAAGTGAAGATTGGGTACACATGTGGGTTTGGCTTCATGGTTGCCTTTAGATGACATCAGGCTCTTAAAGCTAACTAGAGGTATCTGAGTGAATCATAGGGGGGACTTGGGTTGTAGTACGACTTTGGTTTGACATTAGTTCAAATTAGGAGACACATAAATCCGTGGTTTAATACGATGAAGAGAAAAACATAACTTTGGCACTCAGAAGGTGCAAAAACAGGAGTTATGGCCGAATTAAATAAATACCAAGGCAAAGTCAATGCCACAAGTTACCATACTGATGCCCACATTAAAAAAGTAAAAGATTAATGGTAATAGTCGCAGAAGGGGTTCAACCATTTCATCAGCTTGCCAAAACCAAGGAACATCTACAAAGTCTGTCAGCACTTGTTAGCAATACTAGATCAAGTCAACAGGGAAATTGAGACAGTTGGCTCATTTACATTTTCCAGAAAGTTCTGTTACTTGTTTCCACTCTTACTGTAGGTCAGGAACCCAAATGGCTTTAATGTGTTTGATTTCCAAAAGAAATAGTTTAGGTCCCTATTGACTTTCGACTGCTGCCAAAAATATCTATCACAGTTTCTTAAATAAAACACATAAAAACAGAAAGAAAAAAATCTCTTTAGACATTTTGAAGGATTCATGATTAATAACAAATATGGCAGCTTATGAAATTCTGAGTTTGCCCTTTGGATTAGTGAGTGTGTCTATGTGTGAGAGTGTTCATACAGCCACTTGTGTGTAGATGGCATACATATTTTCTCACTGTCATCCATTGTTTGCAGGGTAAACAGGACAATAAGGATCTTCAGAAGGCCTCCAGATCAATGTCCTTCCTGCTGAAAATGTCAGTCCAGTGTGTTCATTAATCTTTTGCCACTGAACAAAACAAAGAGCTTTGTTAGATATTGGACCATCCACCATCGCTTTGATGAATAATCCCCCTTTGCTCACAACAAAGGGAAATTGCTAACTGTACAATTTTGCCAAAAATCAGATTCCTCTGTGCCTACCTGTACTTTCACATTAAGTGGTATATATGTGTACATATATATATATATATATATATATATATATATATATATATATATATATATATATATATATGGAAAAAGCTACAAAAGAGGTTTCCAGGGACTATTTGTGCGGTGGCCATAATGAAGGTCCACAGCTTTTCACATCATCTGCAATTTATCAAACTAAATTTCAACATAAATCTTTTTTTTTAATTTACCACCTGGCCAACTGAGCAGTATCACATAGATCCTTTTTGTCACAATTTCACAGGACAGACAGCAAAAGGAAACATAGGTCTTTTCAATCATTTAGACAAATGGCCAATGCTTTTGCTTATCTGGGGAGGAAGGTCTTGTGGTTAGTAGTCTATTAAAGCACAAAAAACACTCAGGATAAGTGATTCTCAACACAGCCCACTATGTTCTGGAGCAGAAACTTTGACTAAAATGCACAGCTGTGCCACAGAAACACAAGTTTGAAAACAAATAAAATGGATTAGGCTTTTACTTGAGGTTATGTTTCTATACAGATTTGCACCCACAATCAACTTGTGCTTTTCTGATGTGCATTTGTCATATATTTAGACATGAGGTGCACAGAATACACCTCTACATGGTCTCAGCACTATGGCTGCAGTGAAAAGAAGCCCTTCTTCTTCCAGTGAAGACTGCTGAATGTCACATGTGCCAATGTTAAAGAAAGCAATTAGCCACTGTTGGCATGTCCCGGTCTGTGGATGAGTAATGGCTGGCGGGGCGGGAGTGTCTAGCCCTGATAAATTCTACTGTCCCCCTGCCTTATTAGTACAATGACTAACTGGGAAAGGGGGGGCCGCAGCTAAGGTGATAGACCATAGGGGGTGTCAAAGATAAACCCAGATTGACAGCAGAGCGTGGTGGCTAAATGCTAATGTACCGAGTGACATTTCCGTCGCCAGCCTGGGTTAGCTTAGATGCTGCTGGCGTGCTGACAGACGGAGCTGCAGAGATGGGGGGAAAATACACAAAATACCAGTACTCTTTCTTCCTCCTCATCCCTTCTTCATTCTTCAAAATCAAAAGAAGGTGAAAGTGGCAGAGAGGGTTGAGATGTTGTCATGAGGTTTTTATCACAAGTTAGCAGCCTAAGCTAATAGCAGGTGCTTCAGTCACTGATAAAGAGAGCGACAGGTAAAGATAGCACCATAAGGAGACCAAAGGGAGACAAAGGCAGAGAAGAGGAGAAGACAACACTGATATTTAGCCAAAGAAAAGCCCCTGCTTTGCCTTCCCATCAGCCACCTGGTGAGTTTAGCCCGAGTCTGATACTTTGTCCACTACATCCCCAAGCGCTGCTTTTGTTGATAAACCCTCTGCTTCCCTCTCCTCCCCCCCGAGGATGATTTCTATCTCTACCCTCAATTTCCAGGAGTTGCCAGACCATTACAGACAGGAGAAAAACTTCTGTGACTTTTTTTGGCTGGTGGTTGGAAGTCGAACGCCTTTCGAGGCAGAGCATGGTCTCATCTTTCTGGGTGGTCAGACATGATGGTGTGTTGAAGCTGTCTAATTGGAGGTATTTTTAACATCGAATGGTACATCAGCCAAAGAAACCTCAGGAGTTATGAGCGCCACCTTTAATGGAACCTAATTAGTGGACGGGTGTGCTAACAGGAAACCAGTGAGCAGAACAAGCATTCCTGTACGTGTGTGTGTACTCCTTATCTGATTGCTCACTGAACAGTTCTGATACCTAATGCATTTTGACATAACATTTGTGTGTGTGTGTGTGTGCGCGCGCACGTTTATGCATGTCCATGAGAACAAGCATCACAGAACAGAACTTTCTCAAAGGTTATTGGACCGTATATATATTAAATGAAGGACATATTAGAAAAGGAATTTTTGTACTTAATTAGATCTACAACTAAGAACATTTTCTATTTAGATTAATCACTCCAGTTTTCAGATCTAATTAATTGTTTTGTCTATAAAAAGAGAGAAGATAGTAAAAATGCCCATCTCACATCCCAGAGCTCATGGTGACATCTTCAAATTACTTGTTTAGTCCAATCAACAGTCCTAAACTCGGATTTTGTTACCATGACTCAATAAAAAGGTGTTCAGTAAACACTAACAAATGAAAACTGAGAAAAGCAGCAAGTTCCCACAATTGATGTGCATTTATGGCAGCACACTCACCATGGCTAACATTTCATGGGGTCTTAAACAGTTGTTCAGATTGTTATCAGGTGTTAATCAACATGCTCACAGATACTTTGAGCAAAAGTGGCTCTCAGATGATCAGATATGGCCACTGGCCCATAGCTGTGCCAGACTTGCACTTATGGCCAGCCAAATTCTACCAGCCATGCTTGCTAATAAAAAAGAGACAGCATGCTTTCAGCAGAAGAGTAGTTATCTTCAGTCTAATGCATTAATAATGCCACACTATAACCAACAACCTCATGATGCTCATAATTTACAAATAAAGCTGTCTTATATAAAGTTAGCTTTCATTTAAATATTAATTCTCTCAGGTAAACAATGACATTATCTTGACTCTGTGAAAGAAGCCTCCGTGCAAAACAGTGATGTACATCCCAGTGTGACTGGTGGAGGCAGTGCAGCCACTGGCCAAAGTTCGGCCGATTTCATTCTACCAGTGCTAATTAATCGGCCAAACCGATTAACTGGTCGACCTCTAATTAAGAAGAAACAGAATGGCAATTTCGACTGATTATCATGAAACTACCTGATTAAATGAGCACTATAGTTCATTATTTTCATATATTTTTACACCTTAGATGTTATCTCACTAATAATATTGGGAAATCTGACAGGAAATCTGTCAGTCAATCCAAGTGAATGACCCCAGATAGCTGCAAATAAAACACACACACACACACACACACACACACACACACACACACACACACACACACACACACACACACACACACACACACACTACAGTATTGTTTTTGGAATTAGACAAAGACAGATTCAAGAGAGATTAGTCTTCTCAGGCGACATAATCAGATTTAGTTTTTGGCCCTGAGCATCCTCTGGAGCAGTGCTGATCTGATCTGATCCCGTTTTTGAGCACAACAGCAAAAACCCAGACATAACCCTGCTCTCCTCCATCCTACCCTCATCCTCTCCTCTTTATTTCCACAGTTCCATCTTTCCATTCCTTCTCCTCAAACTAAAACTTTATTAAACTACCTCATTTATTTTGGTCCTGTGTGGTCCTTTCTTCCTATGCCTGCCTCCGTCTTTCTTCTTTGCTCTGTACCTTTTTTCTAAACAAGTTATTTTTTTGCTCATTACTGCCTTCTGGAAGCATGAAAGTGAGTCAAAAATGAACATTAAAGACTGTAGTGTTTATTTGTGTATTCACTGGGTTAAAAATGCCAACTAGTTGGCCAATAATGTCTGTTTTCATGATGAACCTTCCCTTGGAGTTTACACCACACACTGAGTTCATTACAATAGATCAGTGAAGAAAGAAAAAGGAAAGGATGGACGAAAACACACATGAATACACACTCCCACAGATAAGTATAATGGGTCTCCCTTTTATGATGAGCAGCGGTAATTAAAAATGGCACTCTGTGTAACACGGCAGGGTGGAAGGAGGGAAAGGAGGAGGGAAGGGAGAGATGGGAGATGGACAGAGAAGGGGGGAGGGAGGGAAGGGAGTCTGGTCTGGTCCTCTCTTTAATGAGGATCCTAATCAACCCAGCGGAGGCTGGCCTGAGACCCCCCAGGTTCATTAGACCAGAAAAACCAGACTGCCAGTAACGGAGGGGATGGGGGCTGGGGGTGGGACTGAGCTGTAGAAGGAAAGAGAAAGAGGGAAAAGTTTTTTACCAATTGATGAAGCGAAGAAGTGTTAGAGGGGAGGCAGAGAAAGGAAAAAGAGCTAGGGAGAGACAGAAACAAGAGGGGGGGTGGAGATGGGAGGATGGCCAGCGGAGATAACAGCGTGGGTCATTGGGCGAGTCACGGCTGCCATCGATCCCCTGATTGGCTGTCTGACGGTTTCAACACAGCTGCCAAACCCTTTAACACGGATGTCTCCTACTCTGTGTGTGTGTGTGTGTGTGTGTGTGTATGTGTGTGTCAAAATGAGTACTATCTGTGCCATATGCAGTCCATGTCTTTGCCACCAGAACTGATATCTGTCCAGCTTCCTCAGCAGGCTGATAAGAGCACCTTACAGCTGCACTGATAAACACACACACAAACAAACACACACACACACACACACACACACACACACACACACACAACATCCTTTCCCCAGCCAGTGAGACAAAACCTGGAGGTCTGCATGTGCGAGTGTATGTGTGTTGAGAGTAACGTTTAGTGACGTGTGCACACTGTGAGGTGAGAGTGTTACAAAGTGTTATACTGGCCCTCAGCCCTTCCTTTCCTGTCCTCTCACATTGATTGGACAGCAGGACAAGGAACACACATTGCTTCCAGCAGCCCACTCAAGTCCTCTGCTCTCTCAAAATGCCAAGACACAGTATGTGTGTGCATGTGTGCGTCACTATCAATTTTGTCTGGGAAAAGTCTTATGGATTATACTCATCAAAAACAACCATATGTACTGTGTAAAATGACCAACAGATGTGCTTTTCATCCTTGATCTGTGATTTAGATAGATATGGTTGAGATACAATTTGCACTAAATATCAGTTAACTTTGAGTTTCATTTTCTTAATAATGACTTCAAGGAGCTGGATGATCAGCAGCTCTTTAGTATTTTATGCTTCTTTTTCTCTCTCCTTGCCACTAGACAACCCTGTTGAGGGTCAAGGCACATACAGGAGCATGGTCAGATCTACAGTCAGAACATCTAGATTCTGCAAATTTAACACTTTACATCAGCATTGTGTACATGATCATTTTAAAGGTTGTGAATAAACGAACTAAGGGTCAAAGCTATAGGTTTTAGCTTTTTGGATTTGGACCACCAGGAACCCCTGGGTGCTCACTTACAGCCAGCCTGAGAGATACTCCACTATGTTTAACACCTGGATGTTGGTCAATCTTCTGATAACATAAACTGGTCTAAACGGAGGGCAAACACTAAAGTACTATTTTGTGTTTTGCTCAGGGCTTCAGATTTTGTGCTCCTTACACCAGGTTCTACATCTTTGTGTTCATGCCTTGGATACAAGTCTTTTCTAAACTTAAATGGCAGTGTTGCCAGAAGTAAGATTTCTGTGATACTCAAACATACAATTTTCATTGAAGCGGTGTCTCAGAGGGTTTGATTCAATCTGTGGTATTGTTTTAAGGCTGTAATTTTGGGATCTTTGGCAACTATTGCTGTTTGACCTGGTCTGACTTGTTACCATTGCTCCTTTTGTAAGTACAGTTTGCCTGTGTGGGGGAACGCGCTGTCAAATTTTTCAAATCTGGTTAACGCTAATTATGACGCAGTTTTTATGACAGGTAGCTCTACAAGCTGAGCACTAACAATTGCACCTTTTGAAACTGCAGGTTGCTTCATGATGCTTCGAAAAGTTACAACAGTAAGAACATGTTGATATTTTCTGCATCTCTCACAATTAAGTAACATATACTGTAATGGGAAATTTTGGTATAACTCATGTGTGCCTATTCAAAACTGTGTAACCAATGACTGTGTGGATAGTTCTAATGAAGTTTTTTAACCTAACCTTTGTACATCCTTTATGATTGTGTGAAAGACCTCTGTGTGAACTAATGAAGAACACTTGTAGACAATATATGTGGATGTCTTTGCCCTTCTCGTTGTGATAAGTGTGTTGTTCATACATTGCGTTGGGGGAGAGGCAAGCAGGTGAAGACTCAGCACAGAGACAATCCCGTGAGAAAGAGTATCGTATTTTGTCTTTGTGGAATGTGTTTTTGGAACTATAAGACTGTGGCCCTGGGTAACATCCTCAGGCCACTCACTCACTGACTGTACTACTGTTCGGTTGTGTTTGTGTGACTCCATTCATGAATGTTTATTAAACTCAAGAAAGACAGCTGACGCGTGAAGATCTTCTTTTTCAATTATTGAACAAGGTAAAACATTTTTGCCACCACAATACCTTAATATGACTCCATTTGTTACCTGTGATGTTACTGCTGATGCTTCCAATTTTAGCCCATTTTGGTATTTCTGCAAAATTTTACTTAAGTCAAACACTAAGTGCTGATATATAGATGCATGGACAACCTGCAGAAAGTCAGCAAGCACAAACCATCCACCTGTCCTGCCCACAGCTAAGATACTGTGACTACTCCACAAAGATTTCCATGCCAGACAACAAACATTCATTATGCTAGAGACAAACAATTCAAATTCTCCTCATCTAAATAGGCATTACAGCTTAGAGGAGTAAACAGGATTCACAGAGGAGCTTAAGTCTTTAGGATGCTGTTGTGCTTTTCTTGGCTTTGAGGATATTGAGGCACCTCTCTGTGCTAAAATCGCTCCCTGGGTCGTATGCATCTCACTGCATTAGAATAATCACCTGTTTTGTTTAACTAAATTATGGAAAGCAGGACTGCATTATGACTGAGCAAACAACTATTTTTAATCCCGAATGTGTAACTCGATTAAACACAGTTTAATGGCACTCCTTCTGATGGTGTGGGCACAGCTAAATCGATACATACTTTACACAAAAGTTTGCTGCTTAATAAAATTTGTGCATTTAATAAGCAAATTATTCTAATCATAAACCTCTTGCCAAAGCAATTAGTGATAAATTATAATCTTATGATAAATTATCTTGTGTTGACAGCCTGGGGGAACGCTGCAATCAAACATTAATTATTCATTGGGTAATTAAGTTCATAGGTGTTTCTCCCTCCCTTTCTCTCCTGCTCTCTCCCTTCCTTTTCTCTCTGGGACGTGTAGGTTGAGTGTCCAGAGTTTAGTCATGCAAACTTTTCATTAGATCACTTTGAGTCAAACTCAAAACGCCACAAAAAACTGCTCCTTTAAAACTGCTGAGCTGTATAATTTGACCACCTCAGCTGAAGAAAATGATATAAAATTTGATCAAAGCCTAGAAAACAATTAAATACTGAATGAGATGATTAAAAGACAACTTGCATCAACACTGAAAGCTCATCAGGGCTACAGCTGCCACTGCAGACACTGATGACATGTCTTCATTATTGTTTCTGGGAATTTGGGAATCTGAGTTGCAGCCATATTCAACATAGTGGGATTTTAAAGCTTACTCTGATCTTCTTCACAGTCACTATCTATTTAAGTGTGTGACTCAGTTAAAATAAAATAACAGGATTTAGTATTACTAGATTAGAATTATCTTCCTGGCAGCGTGGAGAACTGTTTGAAACAAAATTTTGTCCATCATATAGATGATAAAATTAACAGAAAATATAACAGAACTGATGAATTTGGGTTGCAGACTTGCAACTAAATATAATTTTCAATATCAGTCTACCAAGAGTTTTTTGGATTGAATAAATCAGTTGTCTATAAAATGTCCAAAAAGTTTAAAATGCTGACCACAATTTCAACTATGATGTCTTCAAAATTGGTTGTTTTGTCCAACCATCAATTAATTATGATCATATTAGACAGATCAAAGAAGCAACAGCCAGCAATTGTTTGGCATTTATGCTTTAAGAAAAAACATGTAGGTTATAAAAATAGTTGCTGATGAATTTTGTGTCAAAATAACTTCAGCTCTAAAAATTAACAAATATGGAAAAACACAGTTACAGAGCTTTTTATTTTGGTGCCTACCCAAGCATTTCATGGTGGGTGGGGTTGCAACTGAGAACATTTCGACTCAGTATTTCTCAAATCCTGGCAACAGCCCAGAAACTCACGTGAGTTGACACAATGTCATCCATAGCTGCTATGCATTTTCCAAAGATGCTTTATTGCCGCATTTTACCCTGCATCAGTGTCAAATTTGAAAATATTGACATATGCTAAAGTATGTCATATGCTAAAATGTTTGTTGTAAAGAATCATCTTTTCAGAGTCTTTTACCACCAACTATCAGCGTCTAATTTCAGCAATGTAGACTTAACAGTCATACTGATTTTCCACAACTGTATGCAAACCCTGCAGCAACATTCACAGAAAAAAAAAAACTTTCTCATGACTACATATAATTGACAATTCAAACCTTAGCTCTTCTCCAGACAGACAGGTACCGAATTGTGTTCTGAAAATAACCGGCCGGCCCAGATATGTCAGATGGGGTTGAAAAGACAAAGCGTGTTCGCAGGAAAACAACGCCAGCATTCATCAAGTTCAATTACATGGAAGAGACATCAAACTTAGACAACGAGACGAGCAAAGCCGCTCTAGTTTTGGGATAGGTTTTTTTTTCTTATTAAAAAGGTTTTTTCTCCATTTCACTGGAAGAGACAGCGTAATACCAATAACAAAGATTTGGATGAAGACAAGAAGAAAATTAAAGAATCAAAGAAATAATGAGCTCTAACTGTTCCTCTTTGTTTGTCGCTCATAGCTTTGCTCCAGACATCTATCAGACCCTGTCTCTCTCTGGTTCCCTTTGTATGATGGAGTGGCATGCTGCTGCCATCTAAAGGTGAAGACAACTTTACTGAGGGGCTGTGCAGTGTTGTGTGTGTGTGTGTGTGTGTGTGTGTGTGACAGAACTGTGAAGCACTTCATTACAGGTTTATCCAATACATCTCCCCTCAGTCTAAGTGAAATACTTATCCTGTGTAAAATATAAATGATCAAGTAATGGCTTCAAAGTGCCACTTGTCAGTGAGGATGTATTGCTGGGTGGCTGTGGGAGGGTGAGAGGTTGAGAAAGAGGAAGGTGAGGAATTTGATTAGACGACTAATGCCGCTGTGTCCGATGTAGAGGCGAAAACACAAAGTGATGATAACACTAATCCCTTGTAAGCCCCGACCAGGTATAACTGCTAGACAAACATACATTTAGTGGTGTAATTAAACTGAGGTCTAAAGGCTTTCTGTATATATAATGGATAATACTCTGCATGGCCTGCTGGAAGTTGCTTGTACACAAAAAGAATACAATCATCAATGCCACATTTTCCTATCTAACACTATGAATAACAATTTGTACTAAAAAATAAACATGTTTTACATTGTGAAGCTTAAGCAAAGGGGGGGGGCTATACTGCATAACACTTTCTGATAATTATTAACAAGTCTTTGAAAAATGTGACTGGAAAGCTTATTCTGAGGTTAATACAGCTCACATGATCTGTTTCATACAACTTATTATAATGAACACATACACTTATCACAAATAGCAACAATAGATACTGTTATCTGATTGATGATTAAATATTCACAGAGCATACTTCTAATTGGCTGAGAGAATTATTTATTTTTAGATAACCACTAACTGAAGTCTTCTCATTTCAGCTGTTACTAGGAAACAACTTTTCTCACTTGTTGGAGTTGTAAAGCACAGTTTACTGCAAAGTTGTCTTCAGAAATGCATTCGTCTAATATACTGTATGAATAAGCACTATTTATGTTTCAATTGCCGTCAAATGGATGAAATTAATTTGATTATGAATTCGATCAGACAGTTTCAACAGTTTTCAATTCTTGTTATCACAAACAATTTTGGTTTGACATGTGTCATTATACAATATAATACACATGGCAGAGAGGTCCATTATTTCCTTATATTAGGACACCTAATCGTGCATTATTACTTGCATACCAGTCTAAAAACAAATTAAAGATAGCCAAGTCTTTTCTGCTAATTAAAAGTAGGCAAACTCTCCACTACATTTCAGAGAACATCCACTCGCACACAAACACACACACACATCATGGTTTAATCAGTGCAGATGTACTGTGGAGGCCCTTTCCCCCTTCGGTGCCAGGCACTATTGTGGTGATGACTGCACTGGCATATTGATGTCAAGTCTTTATTGTGTGGGTTTACGGTGGAGAGGGAGTGTTGATTATCTTGTAACCTTTCCACCCCTCTCTCCACACCTCGTTCCCTCTTAGCTAACAATGTCGATGTGTGTGTATGTGTTTGTGTGTTTAGTCTAATGAAAGCTACAGGGCCACAGCTTCCTTTTGCATGTTCACGCCAAAGCCTCAATCAGACTATCTCATGGCTGTGTCTATGTGCTGGGCCCTTCTTATTCCCTCGCTTACATAAAAAAGAGCTTTGAAGGGTGTTTGTGTTGCTCCCTCATGTCTGACTGTCACTGAGCTTCTGCCTCTGTCCTTGTTCTAAACCCAGATATTAAAGTTACATAGCGGCAAAGATGCAGCAAGTGAAAAGAGGAGAGATGATAGAAGATCTATACACGACAGAAAAAAAGCGGAGTGTGGGAGAGTAAAAGGAATAGTTTCTGAAAGTCAGACATCCAAACAGGCATACAGATCATAAAGACGGAGTCATGGTTAGATCTGGAGAGTTAGAAAAGGAGAGAATGAATGAGCAGAATGTAAAGGATGACAGGCATTTTGCTCTCCTATCAAAGCCTATTAATGGCAGCACCCTACCTTTCTGCTGTAATTTGTACGTAGGGGGGGGGGGGCAAAATAATAAGAACATCTGCATGCCAACACCATGAATAGTAGCTTTGCAAAGCTTGTTTTATTCATTTTTTTGTTGAGGTGTTGATTAAATCAGTTTTTGAGATTGGTGTTGTACTAGACTGAATTCCTCCAGCTGATCTGAATGCTGGCCATTTATGTAAATTTGCACACTGAAGGGACTCCAAGTATTCAACATCAGATGGTGTCAGACTACACATTATCAGCACAATAATGGCCTGATCTAATACTCATGGACATGGGGTGTTGGGAATGAAAATAAGGATTCAGCACACACAACAATTTCTCATTTTCAAAGTCAACAAATTTTGTCACTCTTCAGTCACATCACACATGATGTAAAATACTGAAAGCTAGAATTGGTGGATGTCCAACCTGGAATCACACACGTCTCTATAAGTAACTGCAAGTAGTTTATTTTGTATCTAAAATGACAATTTCCACAACCTCATATAATAAGGTGGCACTGCTTGTTGGAAAACTAGTGCAGAATCCAAGCCCACTACACATTGTTTGTCTCCAAGATGAGGCTGTCAAATAAACCATCCTCTTGCACTGTGTCCTTCACTTTATTTGGTGGCAAACCACTGCCGTTTAACCTTCTATCACAAAGCATTAAATTGAAGCAGCCCGAGAGAAAGAGTTGTATGACTGAAAGGCAAAAGTGTTTCTCCATTTAGTCCATTAACTCACATCAGTCAATTTATCATCTGAATACACTGTAAGTGCAGAGTTGATATTTGGCATCTAGGTTTTGACCTCATCACTCACCTACATGTGAAGGATCAAGCTTAATACAGCAGACAGTGGGGAGTAACATTAATAACTGTCCCTCCCTAAAGCACAGAGCATTCTGTTTTGATCCACTGTGTGTGCACACCTGCTGATACATGGCCATTCCTCTGATTCCTACCACCTATATAGCAGATAATTATTTACTACTGCATATTAATAATATGCAGCAGTAAATAAACAGACAGATAAGCTACATACAACCTTCACGAAAACAATGAGGTTAGAGTTGCCAATATGAGTGGCTGAATGTAGTTGTGTTTTGTTGTGAATTGTGAGAAAATGAGGATCTGACAACCAACAAACTGTGTGACTAAAATCATTTTGAATTCTACATGAAGCTAGCATGAAGGAGAAAAAGTATGTCGATGTTATGTGTGTAAAACAACATTCATATGTATGTCCATAAAGCAGTATGACGTCTTCTAACATCATAATCAACCATTAGTATTTCACAGCTAATAATTTAACAGCTTGACAGCGTTATTATTTTCGTATCAAACAACACGCAAAAATACAGCTGCAAAGATGAAAATAAGATTCCACCATTACAATAAACTGACACAATGCCAGCCAAAATCCGATCTTTAGCCCATCCAGATTGGAACTGGATGGCTCTTTTGAAGTCTGAACAGTCACAAATCACATGAAATCCGATTTTTGGAAACCAGATCGAAACCACCTTCGGGAGGTAGTTTCAGATCGCATTTGGACAGATGCGTCTCAGTCTGAACAGCTCCAAACACTCAGATCGTTTTGACTGTCCGCGACGTCACTCTACGCGACGCCAGACCCAGCTCTTCGGGTGGCACCACACTCGTCGCCGCACAGAAACTCCGGCAGTGAGTGCAGCACGAAGCATTGTTGTGTATAATCCTACCAGCCTCCTGCGGCGTTGCAAATGTCAGGTGCAGGGGTGCCCAATACGGCGATCGCGATCTACTGGTCGATCGCAAGAGGAGTGCAGGTAGATCGCACGGAACTCCCAATGAAGTTGAGGAAAAAATGTAGATCGACGTATTGGGCACTCCTGGTCTAGTGCGTCTGAGATGTTCTGCACCTCTACTGGACAGTGATAAGGCCAATATACTGAGGTGACCTGCCTCCATCATGTTTGCTGTTGTTGTTGTCGCAATTATATGACATATATCAGACGCTCCGTTACTACAGCAACCTGTCAGATCAGTCAATAATGTGGCACAGTCTGAACAGAGCCGTATCCGATTTGGACACTTGCTAAAAACTGTGTGGACAGTCAGCCCTAAATTTGAGTAGGAATCTGATTTGAATCAGATTCGCCTGCAGTCTGAACGCGACCAAAGTTAATACCAAAACACAAACCAAATAATGGCAGCTAGCAAACCTAGCAAGAGCACAGGAGCAAACGGAGAAAACAACCGTTACTGGCATAGAAAGCCTCATATCTCGCTAATATTTCCAACCACACAAACACAAACTGCACAAAAACAACACACCACATGTTAGTGAAATTAAAACTTACTTTGGTGAAGTGAAGAGTTGGGAGTAAATCACTGGTTGATAGTGGTCCCGAAAAGGAAGGAGACGAGGCTCTCCCGCCGCCGGCCGCCAAGTTTAACGTCAGAGTTGATGACGCAGCTGCTGTCGCTCCTGCTCACGCCGGCTAGCTCCTGAAGTGTCACATGAATAGCAGCGTTGCTAGCAGCGTTTTCAGTGGCGCTAGCTAAAGACAAAAAAAAGAGGCAGAGACATGGTGAGCTAAAAGGAAAGTGGGCGGAATATTTATGTAATTTAAAAAAAAAAAAAAATGCCTGTGCCAAGGGTGCGTTTCATATGAGTTACAGCGAGTACCGGCCGCCATTTAACTGGAGCACCGCAGAGTTTTTGGTCATAACTGACTTACAGTTTGCCCTACAATTACACTTTCACATTTCATGTTACTTGAATATAAGAACCTTATTAAAAACTTGTTAACAAGGTAGCCAGGATTTTAGAAACGCTGAGGTCCTGGGTCTGAACTCCCACACAGAGCTCTTTCTAAGAAATGCTTGACTAGTTCCTAAACAACAGTTAAACTATTTCACAGGTTAATCATCTGACTTTTCGGTTATATCTCCTGTAAATAATCTCTCCCTACACTGCAGTCTAAATGTTGTCTCAGAGCTTCCCCAACTGCTTTCTCACAGTCAGGTATTTCAGTTTTTTGCCTATAAAACTGTCAAATTAAAAGCTGTCTAGATGACAAGATAAGCCCAAAATTGCTTAAAAAAAATATATATATATATGCACATGGCCTCAGTTTCCTTAATGGTAGCTCTGGCCTTATCTATAGAGAGCCTCCAGCATCTGTGCACTATGACAGATTCAATTAAATTGAATATAGCACACTTAAATTTCAGTACTAACTTACAAAAAATACTCCAAAGGTGCTCATTTACCTAAAACCTACTAATTTAGACTAATGAGAATGTGTGCTTCATTCAGTTTTTCATATTAATTGCACAAATCCCACACTGGATTTGTGAGGTGGGACTGTGCTCTACGTGTGTTTATGTGTCTGCTGTGGTAATAGCAGCACTCTTTATTTGTCTCACTTGCACTTCCTTGTGTTCCCCGCTCTCCATCTCAGTTCTGGGGCGCTATACAGCTGGAGTAATTGCCACTGGAGCGATTGCTCCTCATTAGATGGTATGGAAGCTGTAATTGGCCATCCCAGGCATCGCGATCAATGCCCCCGTTATTGCCAGGATTTCAGGCACCCAGGGCCCAGACAGCAGGCCCAGCCAAGGCCAAAGGAGAACTGGAAGAGGGGAAGGGGTTGAGGCTCCACAGCTTGTTATGCCAGCACAGAGCCTGGACAACTGCTTGTCTAGGTTTCTATCGACAGCTCAGCATCCAGCATGAATTCTGCACTTTCTATCCAGCTCATTGACACTTCCCTCTACTGCATCTGTCTTTTGGCCTCATCCTATCTCTCACCTTGCCTCATTAATGGAACTTCACTCCGTTTCTCATGCCGCCACACAAGCCATGTCAAAGGGTCATACTGTGTCCAAGCTACACAAAAGATCCCAGTGTAACAGCTATTACTATGATAGCAGTTTGATTCAGTTTAACAGGAAATGTATTAAACTGCTGCATGTTCAACCTTTAAACACAATCATACAACGTAACTGTTAAAACCATTATAATTTGAAAGTCCTGGACACCATTAAACGAGGTCAAGTGCTGATGACTGATTGTAGATTTGGAAAAAAAAAAATTGGTTTGGATGTGAACATACTCAAACCAGTTTTCAGTTCCAGTGTTTTATCCAGTCGAGCAACAGATGACAGTCAGAGGATCTGATGTAAGCTGAAGAACAACTGCCTCCTATATGAAATAAGCAGCAGATAATGGATCACACTTTTGAACCTGTCAAACTGAAAAAACTATATATAGAAAAAAAGCATGTCTTTAAATCACTGGAGAATAAATGTTTTCATTCATCTCATTCTGCATCATGTGACTGAGACAACAAAAGACTTTTAGAAGCTAAAGTGTGCTTTAAGAGAACTGAGTAATTCATTTGAGACATGTTGTAGACAAGGAGACAAAAGTAGAATAAAAGAAAAGAGGTCTGCCCTTTAGGACTCACAGTGAATCTATTATCATTATGGATCATTACAGGTCATGAATTAAGTTGATTATGCAAATGAAAGTTGAAGACAACCTTATGACAATATTTCTAACACAATGAACCCGCTGGCACCCAACTCTGGCTTTCAAGAGCATTATTCATGATGTCCTTGATAATCTTTTACAGGGAGGTGAAACCTCTAGAGAAAAATTTTACTTTCTCAGAGTCAAACACCCCATTATCACTCCCTTTTTACCCATTACCAGAGATACATAAAAGCCTCAGAAATCCTCCAGACAGGCATATTGTTGCCGGTAGCAGCTCTGTTACCGCTTTTACCTGTCTGCTTTTGTGGATTAATTTATCACACCATTAGCCGAGAATCTTCCCTCCTTCAGAAAGGGGACGTGGTAAAATACAGTGTATGGGAAAGTATATTTTCCTCCCCTAATGTGGAAAATCTTTATCAAATGAATGTTATTTATACTTTTATACCACAAGATGGAGCTATTGTGCCACTATGAACCTTCTCAGTGTCCCTTTATTTCCCTTATGATGTCTTTATAATTGTCACATGGTACACCCCATGTACCTGAAGTAAAGAATTTGAGAGGACTGCATTTGGATTTAATGCTACATTTAATGCTAAAAGCTACAGAGCATTTTTAAATGTATAGTTTTACAAGATTTTAAACCATTCCAGTACAGAATCTAATTGTTTTTACTGATGAGGCTTTTTAACTCACTGGATAAATGGTTGTGTTTTATAATCTTGACATTTTATATGTCTTAAATTTTCCTTGTGTGTCATTTTATTACAATTTTGTAATTTGATTGTCTGTTATGTAAATGGTATCGTGAATTATTTTTGGACTATCTGTTCATGAATTGTTTTATTATGGTTTTTTTTGTACATTCAGGTCTCTCTTGAAAATGAGATTCCTTTCTCAATGAGATTCACCTGAATAAATAAAGGTTTATAATAATAAAAATAATAACAATACAGGTAGGTGATAGGTCATCACAACAAGTGACTACATTACTAGGCAACCAGTCCTATACTTATCCTGATGCTGGCGGCAAATAGGGAACAGTGGGTGCAGTGACACCTAGTGGACAGGTAAGGAATAGAAACTCTGTCATGGCAAGTGGTCAGAGGAAGTAGAGGTGGATTTCAGTGTGAGAGAAGGATTACACCCCAACAGTTTGCCCATGTGTCAAAGAAGCATAACAAGAAAACATTACGACAACCAGGCACCACAGGCTCATCAAAAAAAGCTGTTGTAAAGTCAGATAAAGACACATTTTCAATCCAGCCTTTATACTCACCCACTGGTTTTATGTGCTGTAAAGGCTGGGTTATGTGTTGTCTATCAGCAATCACCTCTTTTAATTTGGCACCATATGACTCAACCCAGTCCAGAATGCTGAGGCTTGTTACCATGGAGCAGGGGCTAACATTTTATCACACACAGCCTTCTGGAATATTAATCAAGTGAAAAGGATTGTGAGTTATAAAATAAAAATACAAACATTTAACACCGGGATTCTGACTAACTTAATTAGGCCATATCATTCCTCCAGCTCCATCCTCTGTTGGCCTCTGTTCTTCATTTTCTTGTTGAAATAAATCAATGCTTTATCAGTTTAATCCCAATTTATGATGCTTTTCATATTAGCTAATATGAAATAAGATGCTTGTAAGGAATGCAAATTATATTGACACAGCTTTTTAATTGCCTCTGTAATAGTGCTCAAGTGAGCCTTAAGTTGTTATTCTATTTTTTTCTCCATAAACTGAAAATGTGGCACATTTTGTTTCTCAAATCTAAAATTTCTTGCACAAGCTCACAAACTACTGATCAGCTCAAAGAAGAGGTCTTGAGAACTTATTGAATTCTGAGGGAGATACAAGCCTTCACCTTAACTGAGCTTAATAGCACACAGTTATTTCAATGATTGGCAGTAGCCTCTGATGATATAAAAGCTCAGCAGCATTTGCTGTAATTAATAGAATCAGCACATTGTGGGGTGGCTTATGATCAATGTGCATGAAAGCTGCAATCAACTGTAACAGCATGAGTCGATAGACTCCAGCTCAGGGAAATTACACATGTGACTAAGAACCGGATGATATAGGATATTGAACATCTATAGAGTATGTTCATGGCTTTTGCTGGTTTCATTCCAGTGTGCTCTTTTTAAAAGGGGAGAAGCCCTTTAAAGAGAGTTCACAGATAGTGTGGGTTCTGTTATTTATTGAGCAATCTGAAGGTTAAATTTCATCTAATCATATGTACAGTAATGCTCTTCATTTCGCCTGGGTAAGAAAGGGGATGGATGCAAAGGAGTGTATTTGTTGTGTCACACTGCCCTCTTTAGGGTGTATGTAGGATGTAAATGATAATAGCAGGTGGAATAGAAAAGAGATTGCTGATGTAACCACAGAGGGGCAGAATCTGCCTGTTGTTTAATATCAAAAGACATTGTCTCTCCACCAGTGAATCCACACAATAGTTCTGTCGCAGATTATCTTATTAGATGGTTCAGAGTAAAAAAAACATTTTTCTTCTCCTTCCACTTCTGAACACAATCAGAAGCCAAAGATCAGGCAGTTACTCTGTAGATCAAGTGAGAATATAACCTACACAAGTCATTTATGCCTCTAATATAAATGCAATGTACATTTCATGATGGTTTGTCCGGACAAGGTTTCACTTCACTACTGTATAATAGTTACGGGTCTTACACTAGAACTGGAGCCTCCCAACATTTAGAGAAGGGCAGCTTGAGTAGAACAAGGCAATCATGAAGCCCGTGCAATGTATGCAGAGCAGCAGCATGGCTGAGAGAAAAAAATGACTTGATCAGTGGTGTTTGAACCTGTGGGGCGAGGGACAAACTTCTGTGTTCAGATTTCTGATGAATATATAATTTATTGATGGAAACTGTGTAACTGTATCGACCAGGTGTCCCCTCCATAATTAGAAAGCTTATTTTGAGAAGGATTTGAAATTGAAATTTAAATGAAGCCATTTTTATTAATGAGGCCCTTGGGCTGTTAGATTTTGCGGCGCTACATGCAGAATACGGATACTTCAGAAGTATCCATCCATCCATCTAATGTCTGTTCCTACTTGTTTCTATTCAGGGTCATGAGCGTGTACTGGGGGGTCCCTCTCTGTTTTCCCTCTCATGCCTTTCAAAAGCTCCTCTCCTAACATCTTTAACACCCTAACATACCTAACCAGCACTTACTGTGCGTGTTCAGTGCACGTCTTTACCTGATCTCCTTACACTTTGTCTTATTGAATAGATGTAGCACTTAGTACTTACTTCAAGGTCTACTGCTGTACTGAGGCTTTAGTGATGTCCCTCATTTGTAAAGTTGCTTTGGATAAAAAACCACTTAAAGTGAGGCCAACTGAGTAAATATGAAAGCAAAGTAAAACATCAGATGTTGTTTGTATTCTGTTCTATTTGAAAATGGTATTTTCTTTCTTCATTATATTTACATAAGATGATATGTGGCTTTTCACAACTAAATGCTTCATACTGTGAGTACATCTGCTGATCTGAGTGCTGACCCACTGTAAACAATTGCTCTTACAGGGATAAATAAAGTTGTATTGGATTGAATTGAATAGGTTGATAAACCTTTATAAAATACAAAAGGCTCCTTATCTGTGTACCAGAAATTCAGCCATAGGTAACAACCAGTCTGTCTGTTGCTACTTCTAGTATGGTGATATATCTTTGAAACATCACATGTTAACAATCATGAAATAATTCTCCTGAACTGGGAGTAAGCCACTGACTTTCAAAAGTTATGCGTTTTTGAGGTCAGATAAAGAGACACTCGTCCCCTAAAACTGAAGAGTGTCCAACAGTGAACTCCTGTGTTTCCACATTTGTCCACACGATGTCAGTGTTGTGCTGCTAAATCCTTCTCTGTGTTCAGTCTCAAGCCTCTTCTTGGTTCACCTTGCAACAACCAATACAACTGACTGACACCAGTGATACAAGTGAGCTAATATAAGAGTATAGTAGTACCCCTGACAAGCCATACAAAGCAAAAGAGACCAGTTTATCTATTTATTTCACGGCTAAAGCCATCATTTTCTGAAATGGAAAGTCCATCCAGGAACATGGAAATGAATGACTTTCCATCCACTTTTATGAGCAAGCCACATGTGTAAGCTTCTGCATCCATTTCCACTGTGCCTGTGTGTGTTACTGTGGCGGCAACATTTGGGATGAGAGTCTGGTAACTCCTCCATCTTTGGACCCATGTATCCATCTCACCCCCATTCTGATGCATTATTGGTCCACTCTGTTGGGCCCAGGAAGCATTGGGAGATAAGGGAAAAAGGGCGGAGGGCCAGGCTCTGCGATCCCTCAGATAGCACCTAATCACATTCATTACATCAATTAGGGCAGGCCAACACAACACCAGGCTGGGAGTCAGACCTCCATCTCCTGCTGATCGATGCTAAACACTGAGCACATCCTTTGTTCTTCAACCTCCACTCTGTAGACCACCATACTGTTCTTACTCTCACCTGCTAAACTGGTCCTCTCGTGGGAGATCATCACTGGTATAAAGTTTATAACCAGTTGTTGTTGGCAGAATTCAATCTAAATGAGTTTTTGAAAGCTGGTACCAATATTTCTTTAACTGGCGGGTGCCAATCGCCCACTGATAAATCTATTTTGGGATATTTTCCAGTTTGATATTACAGGTTTTATGCTATGTAGATAAGATTGTATTCCAAGTTTGAAACAAATTCAAGACCAGTTAAGAAATTTTCAGACATCTGGGTCATATAACATTATCTTGTAAATCAGTTTTTGTTGAAATAAGTTGAAATTGCAGGTATATAAAATATATGTGTAGAAAACAAACATATTCAACCCAGATTTAACCAAGATATAAAGTTAAAGGCCACCCATACACAGCCAATATAAAATTGATCAATAATAAAATAAATATGTAATAAAACAAACTGAATCATATCTATAAATTCACATACAGTGTATAAACACAATCCCAGTATGATAACAAACTGATCCATTCAACAGTAGACCAGTGGTACACTTAAAGTGGTGAGGATATTAAGTGGTTTAAAGCAGGAGATCAATGTACATCCTGAAATCCCCTGTGTGCATCTCAGTCCGTATAATGATGAAAGTAGATTTTTTTAAAGAAGGCAAAATTCAGTATCATTTTAAAGTCCACACAGCAGTTAAGCTCTGCACAATGGCTGCTGAATGAGAGGTATAAAATCATAATCTTAGCTGGTTTGTCATTAGATGTAATTTCAACAGTATCCTTAATGCTACGACAAACCACAGAGCTGTCTTTTCTTCCTGGCAATAGTGGCTATATGAGGTATTCACACTCAGGTGTTGAGTTAGAGAATAAAGAGGAAAAAAAAGATCTTGAGGACAAATTGTCTGATTCTGTGTTTGACTGGTTTGATAATCTGTTACAGAGAATCTGTTACAAAGAATTCCCAACTCATCACATTACAACAAACCAATTGTGAATGCTACAGCATCTGGGTCCCCAAAGGGTCTCAGCTCTTGGGACAGATGCCTCCTGTGTGCCAAGTTGGTAATCCACACTTCAAACTTCAAACTTATAAAAAATAAAGTCAGTACACACCAACTGTTAATTACTAGTCAGCAGCTGACAAAGTTATTGTAGGTGTCAGGGAAAATAGGCCCATTTTCTTGTGTATTTATCATGTATAAATTCCCAAAGGTATCTGGGATATTTTTTTAAATCATTTGTTCACATGAATTTACTGAATTACTATTCCTTTTTTATTATGAAGTTTTAATTTGTACCTTCAAATTAATCATTCTTGGCCTCCTGGTTCCCAAAAACTGTCCGTGCTGCAGGTTTGGTTCATTTTCTTTGGAGTTAAACCTGCCTATACTTATGCCTTCAAAGTGATTGTGGTAATAATGTCATGAATTGAAAATGCTGAAGTTACTGAGTTATGCCACAGGAAATTTTGCATTTACTGGAAATGAATTTGTTAGAGGAAGATATGCACACAAATCCAACGCAAGACACTCAGACACACGCAGTGGTGCATACTCCTCTTTCAGACAGGGAGAGTCATGCAGAGGTCAAGCTGATGACACACAGGTAAGATGTCATGAGGTTAAAACCACATGGTCACATCACTAGCATGTGCTGTACTGTACTTCCTGCAGGTGTTGCGTGTGGATGATGAGCATGTGACACAGTCAGGTATGGCTGTCATTTGGGGAATTCAGAGCATCAGTCAGACGTCTGAGTGGCATCACCTCTGTGATGGACAGGTATGTGTCCAAAATATTCAACTCTTTTGAAAACTAAATGACTCGTGACCATCAGGCGCAGTGCACGGTACATTTGTGTGCACATGTGTGTCATCGGTGACCTCCTGACTGAGCTTGCTTCCTCCTGAAACCTTCTGCTTTCTTCCCCCGGCGACAGAAAACCTGGTGACACCAGGATGAGCGACAGGCGAAGAAGAGGAGAAATGGCGCCGAAAACTGGAGGGAGATAAAATGGATAGATAAGGTTGGGGCATCTGAGAAAAAAAAATGGGAAAGTGGATAGATTGCGACAGAAGAGAGAGAGAGAGAGAAAGAAGAAAGTGAGGGGGGGGTGGGGGGAGATGTGAGTGATGCTATTGATACACTGCAGCTGCAGAAAGAGGAGAGGAAGGTGCACTCCATTTTTTTTTTCCTCAAAGTGCTATCGGAAGACATACATTACAATGACAGCACTGTGACAACGCCAGCCACATAAAAAACACACTGCCTTTATTTCATCTCCCACAGATAGTTATTAATAAAAACCAGGACAAGGACACACACACACACACACACACACACACACTTACAGAGACAGAGAGGAAAAACAGATGAGAAAGAGTGATGGAGAGTCGAAAAGGAGAGACGAAGGAGGAAGATCATGTTGTGAGGAGTCTTGTCCCCCTGACAACGTGAAGTCGAGAGCAATGGGCCTCACACCTCGATTTGTCAGTGTGATGAAATAAGCTACCGGCCACAATCCCATACTCCACACTGACTATAGACGTGACATCTAAGGCATCTCTTTTCCCCCACTCTCTTCCTTCCTCTCCTCTTCCAAGTATTCATTTATGCCCTTATTTCTCTTCCTGCTTCCCTCACAGACTCTCTCTACCTTTCTCTCTCCGAGTCTCAGTGTTATCAGTATCTGACACACAGTGAATCAGGGAGTATCTAGCGGCCCGCTATCAGACCTCTCTTCATCTCCCGCTGCCCCTCTGTGCTCAGGCCTATCAATCAGAGAGCCACTGCCAGGACAGATGCCACCGAGGCAACTGCAACCACTGACACAACCTGCAGCTGCCACAACAAACTGATTCAAGACAACTAACCCAATTAACAGAAGTCCTTCAGTCACTACAACAAAGTACAGTCGAGGCAAATGTTTAACATGTTTAATACATAGTGAAATTTGAAAGTTTATGACTTGTTTAAGGTTGGGCTGGGCTGATATTTAATCATGTATCCACCTCATGTATCCTGTTTGTCCTCACAACCAGTGGTATTGAACTTAGGTGACACCTGCCTGATGTATTTCTATAAAAAATACAACAATGGAACAAATTTTGTGATCTTTTTCAAAGTTTTGCCTTTATTGGAAAGTGACAATTGAGATGCAAAAGGGAAATATAGGTAGACATAAGAGTAAGACATGCAACAGAGGTCACTGGCAAGACTTGAACAGGAAGCAGGGGAAGAGGCGATTGCATAGTATGCACCTTAAACACCAGTCCACCAGGACAACCCAAAGTGTGTGCACAAGCTTTTCCCTAAAAATCTCTAAAACACAGTTTAACATCAATTAGATTTTTATGGCCTGTAGTAGAACATGACTTACATTGTCAGAACTGTGAAATGCTTTGACTTTCAGTCATGTCCCCAACACCTGTCACCTGTTAAGTTTAATATGAGAAAAAAGACCTTCAGAACCTTATCTGTCTGAAATAAATAATTAATTTATTTTTTAATAATTTTTGAGTCACCATTGGTGCCTGTCTTTCTTTCTTTTATAAATATAAAATAGGTAATGAAAATGGCCAAATGAAGACATTTGATGTTGGAATATTATTTATCAGCTGCTTCGGTTCAGACTCACAGCCGTGGCGCATTAGGCGCGCTCTCCACGCTGTGGAGGCCCCGCCCACTGCTCATGAGGCGCGGTCACCGTGCGGCACACCTGTCCGTCCACCCCGTGAGGCTAGCGGCCAGCTCTCTGGAGGAAAGGCTCCTCCAGATGCTGGGGACTTAAGCTAGCTCGTCAGCTGGTGGCTGCTTCAGGGCTGCTCATCAGTTTCCGGTGCGGTTGTTGGCCCCCTGGGTCCTGAGAAGAGTTAACTGCTTCTCCTCAGCTTCAGTAAGTGCAGCTTTTGCTCATGTTTGTGCTGTGAGGTGATGTCTCTGGCCCTGTGAAGTTGTGTTTGGTGTGCTGGCGAAATGCTGCTGCTGCCTGCTCTGCCTCAGATCTACTTGTGGTTGATGTGTTGGCCTTGGCTGGTTGCTCATCTCTGCTTCTGCGGGGCTGTCATCTTGCTGTTTATTAGTGTTCCCTTGTAGTGGCTGAGCTTGTGTTTCTCTTGGTAGTCGTTTGGTGTGTGCATTATGACAAGCTGTTGATTGAAATAGTGAATATGAATCATCATCCTGTTTTTAGTGTGATGAGTGGAATTACTTTTGCTGCACTTTGTTGTGGGTTGTTCTGTGCTGGCCAGGCTAAGGATGTAAACATGACTGCTCTTCTGCAGTATGGCCTGCGTGGGAAATGCATAATATAGCATAGGTTGTCACACAAACATCTTCTGCACACACTCCATATTTGGCAATGCTTCGCAGGTTCTACTCAATGGTTTCCACTGCTTCTGCATTCACTCACACCCATTGCCAAACATATGCTCATGTCCGTGTGCTGATGTTCACCTGCTGCTTATCAGTGCTACGTAACATCTCGGGCCTCAAATCCTCACTCACTTCAAGCTTGAGGCCCGTGTGTTGCTGAGATCCTTCACTCCAACAAGGTAAGTGCTGCTTTTTCTACCATTCATTTGTGCTGATGGCTGCTAAATTCTCTAATCGTGAAATAATTACGAATGGCATTTGTCTGTTTGGCATATGCATTATGATGCTTCCCTACTGTTCATGTGCCCATGTGTTTCGTGATGAGTTGATGCTGTTGTTTTGCCGATGAGATCACTTGTTGCTGCTGCTGCTCGTGTACGGTTACTTTGCACTTCAATCCTGCTTTGTGGAAAAGGGATTGTGTTTGTGCTGCACTCCCTCAAGCTGCTATCTCATTTTGTGTCTATTTGTTGGCCTTAAAATATGATTTCTTTTAGCCACAAACATGCTATCTGCATGTGGTCGTCCCAGCTAGGGCTACACAGTCTAGTCTCTGGTTTTTGAGTTTGGTAGTTAGCAGCTAGCTAGATGGTTTGTTTGTATCAATATTTTAAGCCTAAAAACTCAGAAACTTCTGAAAATGATGCAGAAACAGGATGGAGTGTGTACTATTCATACATGAAGCTAACATAAGCTCAAGCAGCTAGCTAGAATTGGCAGTTGTCAACAGTGTCACAGGGATTGTCAGTCAGCTAGATTTAAGATAGCTTCCATAATGATTACTAGCAGTTTGTCGTTGTACTATGTATTATGTACTAGTATTCTGTACAGACCTAGAGTGTAATTTAAGGAATATGTTACAATTTAGGTTGTGACTGTAAAATGGTAAAATTGGCAAATGGAGAGATTTTTCCAAATGACTCAGCCCTAGCTTGACACCACAGTGACTCTTCCTCTAGGGCTTTACTGCTTCACTTGCCAAGCTAAGTGCCGCTTCTCCAGTTCATATTGTGTATGTGTGGGTTTTTTTCTGGCCTGTTCAGTTTGTGTTTGTGTGCTTAGTAATATTAGTATGCTGTGATGCTGCTGAGGCTTCTGGCAGTTTTATTGCTGTGTCACAGATCTGCTTGTAGTCGTTCTGGCATCCACTGGCTGATAATTCCTGCTGCCGTGCCGCTGCTGTCTGCTTGTGTTCACTACTTGTCTACTTGTTTTTGTTATTGCATTGGTATTAATTGTAACTTACCTTCTTGTGGTGGCTGTGCTTGGGTTGTTGTATGTGCAGTATGATGCTGTTGTGATGTCGACTTACATTGTGCTCAGAGTGGTATATATTTATCTTCTATCTTATATTTCAGTGGGTGGTTGTTGAGTTTTTGCAAACTTTTTTTGGAATCACTTGGCTTTGAGGGCATTGATAAGATTTTATTATGATTCTCATTGTAGATGTTTGCATCTGCAAATCCTTGCACTGGAAGTGGGGCTTGTATGTAATTTGTTGCATTAATTATGGCAAGAAAGTTCCTTTATCTCTGGCTCTGATGGTGTCTGTCTAGCACCAGAGCCATAACTCAACCACTCTGCTATTATGTCCACATCCAGATTTTTCCGTGTCTTAATAACTAATTATACAGTATTTAATGTCAGACATTTGTCAGGTAATTGCACTGATGGTCGGAATATATTTATGTCGCCATTTTTTCCTGTTAGTTTTTTTTGCTTGTCCACAAACTGAACCACAAAATAAACTTCAATAACCCCCAACAAGTTAAATATATTGAAGAGTAATGGTTTGCAGAAGCATAAACCGTAATATCTGCATTAGCACTGTTCTTCAAAAAGCTCACGATGGCCAGGCCCTTGAATCTTGAATCAAGTTAAATCTGATGCACAAACGTGACGATAGGAAGGATAAAAGTATGTTTGAGACTCTCATCTATTATTGAAGAGGCCACTAGATCCAGATCACATCAGGCCTGGGACAGTAGATAGTGTTTCATGGTGGCTTTGTCTTTAAATATTCTCCTAGATTGAAAGCTTCAAAGTAAACTTCAATTACTGCCGTGATTAGATCTGGCCTGCTCCATTAGAGGACATTCTAGCTTGGGGGGGACAGACAGAGAGGGCAGGGCGAGGACTCTCAGACCCCCAGCCTAGGAATTACTAACTATTGATCTTGCTGCCACAAGCCATCTGACAATGACATTATAGTTGTGTAGCTTCAGACGCAGCAGTACAGTTCAGCACAGGGGCTGATGTACACCCTGCAAAGCACTTAGACATGGGGGTGAAATCCTATTTCATTTGGGATGGGATAGAGAGCAAAGGGTTTCTGCTGGCTCTGGGTTAAAGTTCCAATTTGATTCAGTTATCATTTTGTTTTGAAATACACTGTGGCTTAGTGAGAGAATTGTAGTTTCCACTGTTTTTTTGACAATGTGGTTTTTCATATCAGCTGCTAAAGAAACATTGTGTTTATAAGTGATAAACAGATGTTTTGCAGCTTAACAAGCTAATGTGACAAATTTAACTTGAAGAGCTCTTATGCTCAGAGCTAACCAGCTGTAATAACTGTGAGAGAGAGAGAGAGAGAGAGAGAGAGAGAGTGTGTGTGTGTGAGTGTGTTAGTGTGTGTGTTCATATAAATGACACAAAACGTGATTATTTGACCATTACGAGAAGATTGTCAACATTCTTTAGCTTTGTATTAAGACCTATGAGAATGTCTCATGTTTTAAGTCCTTCATCCAGTTTTGTTCATGTGAAATATCCATGAAGTTTATCAGACTGATAGAAATGCTGCACAAAGGCCTGATGGGACTGTTATGACATGTGACACATGATGATGATGATGATGATAATAATGATGATAATAATAAAAATAACTAAATAAATAAAGTTACAAAGTGCCTCACAGAAAAAAATAAAACCAGATGAAAGAGAAGGCCAAAGAGCCTGAGCATAGTAGAAAAGGAAATAAAATTTATAAAAACAATAATTAGTTAAAAACAATATAAATAAAACTAAATATTAAACATTATAAATGGCTGAGACAGAGAAATGCATTTTGAGAAGAGATTGAAAGAAGTTAATGAGTTGCAGTGTCTGAGGAGAGAGTTTGAGGGAGTGTGGGGGCTCTAACAGCAAAACCGTGGTCATCCTTAGTCACAAACCTTAACCTTGGGCTGACCAGCAGGCCTCCTTCTGCAGGGATAAGCTCCAGATCCCTGTGACCCTGAACAGGGTGAGAGAATTGAAGGATATTAGGGGTTGAGTGCAGGAGTCGGTTGTGACTGCAGTAAATTCAGTGATGCGCTGTAGTAAGTTTAAAACAGCATGAACCAATCAATATCAAGTTGTTGTTGTTAATGACATATCCCACAAGTACAATACAACACATAACAAGAACAATACCTGGACACAGTGGCTGGAAAATACACACTAGTGTAACAAAATAACAGACAAAATACATACCATGTTACAGATACTACAATGAAGGACATATTCAAATCATATTCAAGTGTATAAATAATATGACAAAGGCTGATAGAAAACCAACAATGGCAGTAACTCCAGGACCTTATTGTTGTATCTCTGACATTATTTTAGTAAAAATATCAGAATGTAGAATGAAAAACTAAACTGGACCTTTCGTGTGTCGACCTTTTGAAACTGGCAGAAACGATGGGAAAATGTATGACCTTGATAATGATGATAATGGTCCTGATGGTTTTCCTCGTCACAAAGCCAATGCTGTTAATAATGACAGTGATGATGATGGATATGATGATGATGATGATGATGTTGATGATGATAATGACGGTGCTCCCAGTGATGCTGCTGGCACTGTTGATGTGGCTGATGATTGTGGAAATGAGCACGTTGATAAGGCCGAAACATTTTCTTTGAGCATGCACGGCTCCTGATAAGGCTACTGTAAGTCTCCACTGATAGTCCCACTGACCATCTTATCTACGACATCTCACTGTCAGACATCCACTTCCCTTTCCTCTCTGGCTTCTGCAGGCTCCCGAAAACCATTATAACCTGAACACACACATCCATAATCATGAGTCAAACATAAAAAGGCTAAATTACAGAAACTTAATGAACGTAGAAGGGAGGGATTTGATTTAAAATAGAAACGGGGGTGCACTAAAGAGCCAGAGAAAAGGTCTGTGGGGAAAGTGAAGAAGAACATGGGCACTCAAGTAGGAGAGGGGAAGATGGAGACAGAGAGGGAGAGAGGGGAAAGAAAGAGAGAGAGCGAAAAGGCAGGGGGAAGATAGATCATGGTCCTGAGCGATTGTGACAAGCATAGACCCTATCAGCCGCTGTTTGTTTGCACACTCCCCTCTCTGCATTAAAGGAGCCGTCCAGGCCGCCGGCAGGCCGCGAGCGCTCCATCTCATCACCTGACACGCCAACAGATGTTATGGGCTGATAAGAGCCCCGCGGCCCCCTTCCCTTTGCATCTACGATTACCTCCGCACAAAGGAGAAGGGGCGGGCGGGGGGGGGGGGGTGGAATGGAGAGGGGGAAGGAGGCAGAGGAGGGGAGGAGAGGAAATCAAATACTTCATGATGGCCTGGTGTTAAAAAAAATAAAAATAAAAAAAATAAGAAGAAGAAGAAATGAAATAGATGGAAGTGGAGTGTGTGTGTTTGTCTGTGTGTGTGTGTGTGTGTGTGTGTGTGTGTGTGTGTGTGGAGGGGGGTGGGAGATTGAAAAAGGGAATGAGAGAAGGAAAGATGGTAGGGACACACTCATTTGTCCTGTATGAAGTGGTAAATGGCCTTGCCGTGCTTCCTGGCCCCATGCTGTTTGTCTCTGTCCTAATCGGCTTATTCCATAAGCACTGCTGCACCATCGTCATTAGGCAATGATAATGATATTATTTAACAGGGGATGAGAGAATTAAGGAGGCGCACTATCTGATGGCTAGTTTTGTTCACCGCCTCATTTCCTCATCCTCGGAAAATGTAGCATTTCCCAGTGATAAGAATTGTTTTGCAATTGTAAAGATGCTTTAATGACAGCCACATCCATTGGCTTTATTGCCTAAAAAACACCATTACTCTAACTTTTGTACTTTTACATGGCTGGTTTGTTCTCCAAATAACACTAGCTAAATTGGGATGTCAAAAAAAAAAAACCCCAATAGTGGAACATTGGTCTTGTTATGGCGAATGTAACCCAATCAGTGCAGTAAATACATACATATCTTCGTCTCCCTCCCTCTGTCGCTTCCTCCTGATCACTAATTTATGATATAATTTAACAACATTTCTATATTTGTTCCGCTAAACACTTTGCGTGGCATCAAATTACGGGCTCACAAAAGATCATAGAAACCCAATATCATGCATCCTATTCTCAGCCAATCTGAATGGAGAGATTGTGTTCCTCTTTCTTTTCCACTGCTTGGCTCCCGAGTCCAGAGGGGGATAGATGACATTACTAAACACAAATCAGCCAATAGAATAAACAAACTCTGGGGATAAACAACAATGCAATCTCTATCTGTGCGTAAACAATATGGAGTGTGCATGCATGTGTGTGGCTTCTCCTGATGAGATTGAATATGTGTAGATGATAAGCCAACCAAGGTAATCAATGCAGTAATGATGGCGGGTGATGGGGGTGGGGGTGGGGGTGGGGGGGGGGGGGTGATATCGCAGGCAGTCATCAATGGAATTTCTAAAGCGCCTTGCCTGCCCTGTGTGTGTGTGTCTGTGCTGTGTTTCTGTGTGTGTGTGTTTGTGCGTGGACCAAAAGCGTGACAAACGCGTCATCTCGTGTGCGAGAGAGATAAGCTCTAAATAATTGCGGTCTGACAGGCCTGAATAATGGCCAAATTAGACAGAAGGTGCACATTATTACGAGCGGCAAACATTCAAGGCTGGTTTGAGATGTAACTGGGCTTGATTAAGGCTGCGATGATGGTGATGATGATGATGGTAGTGTTGTTAGACGCACACCCCACCTTAATCCCATTTCCTCTCTTCTACTTTTCCCCTCTTTCTTCTTCTTTGCTGTGGATTAGCATTGCGGGCCACCATTGCTCCACCGAGTTACCTGTGGACGACCTCCTGTTGAGCAGCAGCCCACACACTGAGAGTAAAAGGGGGATGAGCAAAGAGAAAGAAGATGAGGAGGCGGGGGAGGCAAAACAGCTACGGCCGTTGATAATCAGTGGATAAAAAGAGCGATACAAGGTCAGGGAAAGGACGAAGAAACAGTTGGGTGGAGCTGGGTTTGTGGGAAACGGGGTGTGAAAGGAGCGATGGGAGAGAACAGAGGGAAGATAGAGGAGTGGCGGCTTTGATGTCGATCAGCTTTGGATTTGGTGTTTTGTCTGTGCCGTGGTTACGCCACGCTCAGCTAGAAAGATGAGAAAGGCCTTTTTGGAAGCGTTGGCTCGGTTGACGTTTACCTGAGGCCCAACCAAAACAAGGAGCCTGTATCCACTGTACGGATCAGAGCAGCAGTACAGCATGACCTAATGGCAGAGAGACGGGCTGAAAAATGACTGAATCAAGCATGTAGAGGAGGAAAAACAGACTGGAAATCAATTTCTCCACCTGATGTGAACCTTTATGGCTGAAATCAGAGCATATAGCAAACTAAATGGCATCAAACTGAAGTAATTTTGCATTGACCTTTTTTGAGGAAAAGCCCCCAGTTTATGCTTTTTTTTCCAAAAATAACATGGACATTTGTGCACTTTTGTGGTTAAACATCATTCTTACATTTAATTCACTGTACCTTCAATTTTTCTGCTGTTACTATTTGAATACAGGGTCATCTCCTTTGACATGAATTCTAAAAGACAAAAAACATATATGATATATATAATGAGCATATAGTTGGGCTGCATGTTGGCTTGGTGGTTAGCACTGGTTAGCATATTCCTCAAGGTTCCTCCAGAGGGGCCAGTTTCAACTTGTGATGGGATTGGTGGTTTATATGGGAGCACTGAGCAGGGCAACAGTGATTGGTGGATAGTCTGGATGTGCGTTAATGTACAAAACAAAATGGGTACAATGAATGACTCTTCCACAAAGTCAACTGAAAAGTCACACTTAAAGCATCAGTAATGGTGAACTTGTCGACCATGTGATCGAACTTTCAATGGTGCTTGTTCCTCCATTATTAAACCTGCGACAACTGATTGTTTGGCCAATTTGAGGCGTAAAAAAAGCTTTAAACACTACGTATATATTAGCTGATATAGTTGCACACCCAGAATACATGGGGTAACATTATCATTCATTTGTAGTCTTGTTTCTCTAAGTACATAAGCCCAATATTTCTTCTCCTATTAGTCTGGTTTTGGTATCTTTTGAGTCGTCTGGAGTTTCCAGATGAGTTTTACTGGAGGACAGTATTCGCTTACTTTTTTCTCAATGAGATGATGTTTAAGTTTTTTTTTTTTTTTTTTAACAAGCTGGATAATTTCAGTTTTGGAGCAGAACTCCCCAAATCTATTTGAAACACCCATCTGATACAGTATCACCAGGAGGAGTGATCAGATCCAGATCACATCCATAATCTCCACGCTGATCACTGCCCAAGCAGACGGTTATCTTTTGCGCGATAGTGATTGGGAGATTAGTGTTTTTAAATGCTTATCCGTGTAGACCTCCCTGAGGTAGCCGGGCTCCAGAGCCTCTGCTGTGTCAGATCAGAGACTCAGACACACAGATCCAACACGTTGGCTTTTGGAAGGAGAAGGGAGAGGATGGGGGGGGGGGGGGGGGCTGCAGTGGATCATGTACATAATCACTTGTTTATCGCCAGAGCATCTTGCCAAATCACTAAAACACTGCTCTAATCACACTAACCAGAGCAGCTGCTGTTTTACTCCTTTGTGCATCTTAGACCTGTATGGGGTCAATTTAGGATTATACAGATGGAGGTTTTCGACAGGTAATAACAATAGCTTACAGATATTTTTGGATAAAATCAGCTAATATTTACAAGAGCTGTAAGGTGTAATTTTCCTTTTTTGATGGAGGTAAGTTATTTTCCACTTCCTCCAGCCTTGTCGTCAGCTTTTCTTTTTATTGAACTCACAAAGATGAATCTGATATAGATTTTTCTCATGTAACAATTCTTTCTTCCATAAAAAGAAATCTACTTCAGATTTTAAGTTTTTCATTCAGAATTCTGTACAAATTCACACTTTTAACGGGAAAATGTACAAATATGTTGGTTGTTGCACCAAAAACCAAAATTATTAACTGGAAGTATCTTGAAGTAAACTGCAGCTGTTCTCAGTGGTATCCAGCAACTCCACCACGTCAAAGGGAGCACTGTCATTTTATTCATTTTACACATAATAAACGGTGCTTAAACACCAAGGAAATGCTCAGAAAACAACCAATAAGTTTCCCTAACTTGTTGTGAGAATGAACAAAGGTCTCTAAAACAGCACAATGGGACAGCTGCTGCTGATGCTACTAAGAATAACGTGCATACATCCTTTGGTGAAATCTGATCAAAAATGTCACAAGAATCAATACAGGCAAAGATGGCCAGTATCATATTGATCACTTCTGTATTAAATATGCAATCAGACTACTCCAACACTTGTGTGGGGCCAAAAAGGGGCCAAAAGAAACGTGTCTGATCAGAGTGTATGCGACTCTGAGTAAGAGGGAGCGTTTCTGTGTTTGGGATCAGGGTGAGATCAAATCCTCCATACACAAAAAGCTTCCTGCTATGTATCAGCTGTCCTCATCTACCATGGCCTGGTAGGAGATGTTCTAGTGCCAGTAGGACGGAGGGGAAAAACTCCAAACACTAAATAAGCCTTATCTGCTCCCAGTGCTCGGCTGAGATTAGAAGAGGAGTAAAGGAAGCCAGCAGAAAGGAAAGGAAGCCACCAGAAAGGAAAGGAAAAGAAGCCAGTGGAAAGAAGCGGTTGGGATAAATGAAAGAAAAGGCAAGGTATTCTGTGGAAAGAAAAGGAAGAAAAGGAAAAGACTGGCAGGAGGCCAGCAGTGAGGAAAAGGTTAGGAAAATAAAGAAGTTAAAGGAAATGAAAGGAAGCCAGTGAAAAGCGAAGGAGGTCAACAGAACGATAGGAAGGGGGAAAGGAAAAGAAGCCAGTGGATAGAAAGGGAAATAAAGCGAGTGGAAAGAGAAGGAAAGGAAAGGGAAGGACAAGAAAAATATCAGAAAGGAGACGAGGCCAGTGGAAAGGGAAGGAAAGTAAAAAAAGCCAATGAAAAGGAGATTAGGAAAAAGGGGATATAATGGGAACACATTTAATAGGAGGTAAAGGGAAAAGTGACATTACAAGGGGAGAAGTAAGAATAAGACCAGACGTGGGTGTCAGATGATGGGTGTACTGGCCTTTTCAGCCAATTCTGAACTACTCCACGCTTTATAGCTCCCTGCTAAAGAGCGACAGAGTCAACCCTGCCTCCTCTCTGAAATGAGGGTCTATCTTTGGAGAGAAGCGCTTGTTTTTGATTCCATTACCCAGGCGAGGTGTGGGGTGAGAGGGTGGCAAATGGGGGAATTTGGGAGTGCTTGGCGAGCAGACGCATGGGGAGAAAAGCCAGTTTGGGAAGCAGCGGTGGAACCACAATCTCTGGAGTCCATTCTGTCCCTGCCGCCCTGCGATCCCCACAGCAATTAAAGGCAAGGAGAGAGAGGCCACAGGGAAGTCCAACAAATCACGCCCACATGTCGATGCACTTGGGCTTCACTAACAAATGTATTACGTCCCGTTCTTGTAGAAGGGTACCGAGAAAAAAACAGTGAGGGTGCGCTAACGGAGATTTCGTTAGAGAATCCTTTAAACGGTGGATCAGAGGGGATTCAGACGGTTCACAACTAAATGAGGAATCATTTGATTTTCTGAGTTATCACTTCCCCTCCTCTCACTGGTTTACGTTCAGTGCAGACTGTTAGCATAATACACAGAGCAAGAAGTCTGCGTTTCCTTTGAATCCACTTCCATGTTCTTTAAATGCAGTTAGGAAATTTGAAATTGAGTACTCTGCATTTCAAAGATTTTACTCATTAAGGTCAATTTACTCACCATGATGAACACCAGTACTGTGAAAACAATTGTATAATGTGATCTGGCAGGGGATCTCCAGTGTCAAGAGAAATCACCTTGATGATGTCATCAGGGTCATACCAGTTTGGGCTTGAAGAGTAGAAATTTGTAAAGGAAAGCCGGGGATGTTGAATTTGAAAGATGCTTTCACAGAACAGCAAGGGTCAAACAAAAAATGCCATTGTTGCATTGTGGGAAGTTTAGGATGTAGTTTCTATTAATAGTAGCAGTTTAAATTAAAATATCTCTGCCTCTGCTGATTCAAGTGTGACTATCATTCTTTTAATATGTCGCTTGGAAGACCCCAGACTTTATGGGAGGGGTAATCTTAATTATCCAAGCATACCTGGGTACCCATGTATTACTGCAGGGTAGGATGGAATTGAAAATTTGACACATTTTTGTGCTTAATGGAGATATATTGTATGATAAAAGGATCAAAATCAATCTGATCTTCTACTGAGATTATATTTACTTTTTTTGTTTGTTGTCTGTTACTTTTTTTATTTGGAGTTCTTTGATTTGAAAACTCGTTGCAAAACCTGTGAGAAAATGCATAAATTTGGGAAGCTCATTCTGATTGTCTTTGGCTAACCTGGGTCAAACTCTTAAATATATTTTTCTTTACATCTCGTATAAACATTCATACCTCGTGAGAAGACATCTGAAGCAAAACAGAGTTCAAAACTTTTACAAATTCGACTCTCGTCCAGAAGTTTTCTTAAATAAATACACCCACTGAATTCTCACTCTGTCGCAGACCTCTTACACAGTTTCATGATTCCATAATAAGTTTGTATCTTTTGTAATTTCCCTCTGGTGGATATAACTTGTAAAAGTTGTGATATTTTGATCTCTGTTGTGTTTTCTTACTCCTACACTGTCTAAAAAGAAGAAGGGGAAAAAGGCAGAAAAAATAACACCCATCATCTGACCAATCGCAGCAAACGATAGCAAGATTGTCTCCATCCTTCATTGTAGGATGATCCTAAATCCACATTACATCTCTCCTCACACCCCCAGTTTTCACTTTAAGTCGAATATCACCACTCACTCTTATGCCGGAACTTTAAAGCAGTGCCAGTGGCCACCCACTCCAACTCTTATCCCCTCTTCTTCCCCTCTCCTCCAATGTCCATCAGTCATTGTTTCCTTCGCATCCTCCTCCTCTCCTCTAGTCACCCCTCCCTCCCTCTCCTCCCTCCTCCACCAACCCTTCGGCTTTGATCTTGATTTCTGACCAGGAAATATCTACCAAGGGGCCGTCCAGCTACAATAACATTCAATAAAAGAACACAAGGGTGGCTGAGACCGGACCACTGATAGCGCCACGATTTATGGGCCCTGCTCGCTTGTTTTCCTGCAACAGCCGCGCATTCACACACAACAACAAACACACACGCTGTAGCCTTGGATATTACCAAGCACATTGCCTCGCACTCGAGGATACTACGCACGTTATTTGTATTCATGAGTATCTTGTAATGTCTCTCTCACGGTTTTATTGTAATCAGCCCAGTACTTGAGGCCTGATTTATTCTCCTGGACTTGTCAGTTTACCATTTTAGATCTGTAAGCTCTTTTTCATGGAGATACTGTATGTATTGGGTTTATTTTTATTCTGTAAAACAGAAAATTGGTGCATTTTTTAATTTTTAAATTTTTTTAGTACACAATCCATTATGCAAAGCCTTAAAAATCATGTCATGAGTTTATCTTCTTTTGTCAATAGAGCGTTTTTTTTGTTGCCTCTGTGCATCTGCAGGCACATCTTAATAAAATAGAGCCCTTTGAAGCCTTGCTACTTTCTTTTGAAACATCTCAGATGTTTGTTGCTTTTTGTTGAAAACAACAGTAACTCGGAGTATGACCCTTGCCTTTCACTTCACAAACCTTACAGGGTCCATGGTCTTAACTTTGTCAAAATATGTGTAAATGTAAATGTTCTGTCTTTGCTGGTAAATTTCACGTCTGGTTTGTTCTTCCTTAACGAAATCATACTGCAGCTGCGGGAATAAATTCTAAATTTGGTTGTTAAAATTTGATAGATTTAAAGATGTTGATACCTGGCAGAGATTTTCTGCCGTCAGCAACTGCCGTTGAAAATACCTTTGCGGTTTTCAGTGTATTCTTGTTTCTGCAGAGAAACTTTACATCTGACATCTTGGTTGGGCTTTGTTCTTTGATGCTGTAAAAATAAAAGCAGTTGCTTTGGCTTGAAGCAAACTACATCAAATCAAACACAGACTGGGCTGTAGTTGTTGTTGTTGTTGACACTTGTCTCAATCCCCTTTGTTCCAATGTCCATATCACCAGCCCACCGCACACTGATGCCTGTCCAAACAGGACTACAAATGGCTGCCGTCCCACAGTCTTTAACATGGTGTGGGACCATGCACTACTCCTCAGCCTGCTCAGAAAATCCACTGTGACCAACGCCGTCCGAATGGACAAGAAAAGACAGTGTCCCCTTATTCCTCGACCCCCAACGGCTAGAACCGAGTGTGACGCCTCTACCCACAAACCAGTGGGGTATCAGCCCCTCTGCGCCCACACTCCCTTGGCCGGAGTGGCGCATCATCGTTACGGGACGCACCTCTGAGATTCGTTCCCCGTCCCAGTTGCGGTCCCACTGCGGTTATCTGCTCAGGGCCAGGGAGCAGGGACAAGCGTGGGACGGAGGGGTTGGACCGGGGTGGGAAGGGGGGCGCAGCACCGATCCATTTTAGGACGGTGAGGGATCATCATTGTCTTCCGTCTCACCCTGTCACTTACTATTACCAACCCACTAGCTTGACATCCTGTGTATTTCTATGTGTGTGATTCTACAAAAACTGTACTGGATGTGTGGTCTTGGCATCGAACTTGCACACGCGCACTTTACAAGCGAGCACACACTCTCTCTTTCTCGCAAACACACACTCTCCATACACAGACACACTGTCATCACTACAGGCGCTTCTCAGCAAACCTACACATCGGATTGTGAGTGGTACAGCTCTTCCTAGCAGACTGTGTGTGGGAGGGACAGAGCCACAGGCGCTAAGTGTCTCTATAGCCCATGTGAAATCAAATGTAGGCTGCGATGAGCCTCCAACCACACTAGGCACAATCACATGGAGAAACAGAGGGAGAGGGAGCTTTAGAAGACCACCAAGGATAGCAGCATGGCACAGGATGCCTGGGCTGTCTTCATGTTAAGGCCTTTTTCTTCACTGTTCCAAAGTATTCACCACTTAAAACAGATTAAGAGCTTGGGGAATAAACAGGCCCGATGCTACGAAGTGGGGAAACACAGGAGGAGGGTTTCGGGAATTAGAGAGCAGGACGAAAGGGAAAGAAGCCTTTCAGGAGATAACGCCTCGAGAAGCAATCAGAATTGTTCCAATATTAAGGCGCTTGTGATGAAACAGATGAATGGATGAACAAAAGGCGGCAGAATAGAGACATTTGGATTGTTTCATGGGAAAGGAGCTACTTTCTGTATCTTCAAGAGCTCAGTTTTGGACTCGAATGAATAGATAAGATTGTTAGATGGTGTCTGCAGCAGTTCTTGTTTTGTTTGTTTTACAAAAACATCTCTGAACTGTGTATCTGAACTACAGACCTCCAGCCAAGTTGAGCCCTCCGGCAATACGATCAGCCTATTTCTGTTCGTTTTGGCTTCTCTCAGAGACGGTGGAGGTGGTTGGTCTGAGTGTGATGAAGCTATGTCCCATCCTCTTCCTCCACAGTTTCCTACCCAGTGTTGTGTGTGTTGGGACAGAGAGCTAAGAGTGGGAGAAATGCATCAGATTAGATGCCTATGTATCTGATTATTTTCCTATGGGATAGTGTGATATAATGGTTTTCCATTTTTGGCCTGTTATTAGTCCGGATATAAGCTAGTCAGCATTGTCCACTTCTGATATAATGGCTATGATACAGTTTTGTGATAACACAAGCACTTAGATCACACAAGCATTCATGAAAGTTTAAATAATAAAACACAATGAGGTCTTGATATAAGAAAATAGCAGATGAGGCGGAGGCAAAGGGAGGCCTGAGTGGTATTTTCCCCCCGGAGTCCATTATTTTCTTTACCCCAGAGCGCATTATGGTACTTACACCAGGGCTACTTACCACAGACACAAAGAGTATTTTAATCTGTAAGATTAATTACTAAGTTTTACTATTGTCAGTTCAACCCATTGTTGTTAATTTCACCAGTAAAAGTTAACAAGCTTGAAATTTCGTTTTGTGATAAGGGTGAGTTGAAAGAAAATATTACACAAATAAAAATATTGAGCAGTTGAAATCACTTCAGATGAATTTGCAACGATGATTGTTGCTGAATTGTTTCCGATATGTCAGTAAAGCATTCTGGATTAGGCTTCTTCTCCACAGCAATAGTGACTGAGCCTCCCTGGGTATCCCTATAATTAGAGCCAATCCATACCAAACTGAAGTAATTTCTCAGTGGAGCTCCACCAGTATTAGAAATATTACCAAAATTGCAATATGATCAAGTCCAATATCCAAATTTTAAGAGCTGCAATGTTTTTGACAGAGGTAAAATGAATGACTATGAATGAAGCATTATTGTTCTACAGAGATGTCCCTGGCCTGTAAATCATCTTCTGCAGATGTAAAGGAACAGACTTGTTTGGTAGAGACCCAAACAAAAAAATCACATCATCATTTTTATATTTTTTTCCAGGGAAAATGAAATGCAACATTACCATTCAAACTATAATTGTGACTCAAATCGCAAAATGTGTAAAAATAGTTGCAATATGATATTTTTTGGCACATCAGTCAGTCCTGTTTCATATGCAGTAAATATTACTATATCATTAAATCATGCAGGAGGAACTGAATCACTAAAGGGAAACTTTCAGTGATTAAATCATAGTAGTGTGTGTGTGTGTGTGTATGTATAAATAAATAAATAAATAAATAAATAAATAAATAAATAAATAAATAAATACTCCATATGACTTTATGCACAACCCTGTCAGCCAACCAGGTGAGAGTATTTTCTGTCATGTTATTACATTTTGTACTAAATAAGAATTTTAGAGTTAATTATAATTCAAAGGGTAAATTTTGGGCATAACTAGTCTCAAACTTCTGGCTATGTTTCCAAACTTTTGTCACCAGTTATGGATTCATGTTGTGGTCGACCTGCTCTCAGACAGACTGTGTGGTCATGGCATTTGATGGAAAGGTCAGAACTGGGTCGGATCGGATCCCGGCCAAAAACCTCTGATGAAGCTGGGAGTTTTGAAGCAGCCGCACACTCTGATCAACAAAAAGAGAAATAAAGGAAGTCAGAAAAGTGAGGGGGAGGCTGAGTGAGTGAGTTAACAAAGTGAATGCTGCAGTTAATCCCTCATCGATTCAGTCATGCTTTTTTTTTTTCTATCTGTGGGCATTGGAGACCTAAAGAAAACACAGCTGTCTGTAAAAATAACATTTAACTAAGTTGCCATAATGATGGTGATGATAATAGAGAGTGCCACCAGCGAGCACTGTGGGCGTTATTGTCCCTTATTGGCCCCCCTACTGGTTTGATTTGCACAAAAGATGTGAGAGGGAGGAAGATGATTACCATAACAAACACACACTTGCAGATGCACTCTTCCCCAGGGAAGTGTCAATCTAAGAGGGAGAGTATGTTGACATTTATAACCATCTGGGGGGGACATGGTCGCTATTTCTCAGCTGTTTAACTTCAATTAGGGAAGGAAGGGCGGAGAGGGGGGGAGCAGAGGGAAAGGAGGGGTGGGGAGGGGGCAATGGGGACGACTTGTTACCGAATGGTTAAGTGGCAGCAGAATAGGCACTAAGGGGGGAAACACATTTATGGGTGTCTCCTAAAGAGTTTGCATTGTGCCCTGGCCTTTGTGGCTTCACATTGATGGAGGACTGCTGATGGCTATAGGAGATTATGTATTGACGGAGGATGTTAATGTGGACCTGGGCCCTTTTTTTGCAAAGAGTGATTACACTGGTGAGGCCTCACACAGTCTGGAAGTTACATCCATTCACCTGAAAGCCAAACAAATATCTCAGACCTTTCTTTTTTAAGGTCAGCGTCAGACACCGCCGCCCAGTACTCTAAATATTGAGATGGTAGATCCCAGCGGACTGGACCAAGAATGAAAGATGGACAGAAAGAAGAGGGGGAAAAAAAACACCAATAATAAAATGATGAGGAGGGAGAAAAGGTCCTATTGGACAGGAAATAAAGTGTGCTGTCAGTCAGTAGCTGCGCTGCTGCCAGAGTCACATCTCCCAGGTTATTGCTTATTGTTTACTCCCCTCTGAAAAGGTCAGAGGTCACGGCGACCACATCTATTTTTCTCTCCCACCCAGTCACCCCATTCTTCTCCAAGCGCAAGGAGGAACAAAGAGCGACGGTGGGGGCGGCGGAGGGAGAGGGGTGTGTGGTTGGAGGGCGAGTTGGTGGCGGTGGCGGCGGCAGCGGTGGTGGAGGTGGGTGAGGGAGAGTGGAATTAGAAAAAAAAAATATAGAAAAAGAGAGCAGCGATCAGACAGTGCTGATAAGGAGAGGAGGCAGGGGCGGGGTGTTGCTGTGAGCTTTTGGGGGGAGGCGGCGGTGGCGGTGGCGGGAGGATGGGGGGGAGTAGAGGAGGAGGAGGAGGGGGGGTGATGTGTGTATTCAACTCCGGGCTGACTCCTCTTATGCTAATACAGCCAATTTCCTCTTTTATTTCATTTCTGGAGCCGAAATCTGCGATCTGCGATAAGGTTGCCGTGGCGACCGCCTGTTCCCCGGGCGGATGCGGGCAGCCGTGTGATGGAGATGTGTAAGTCGGCGGGAGCAGCAGGGAATGAATAATTTAAAACTCCACCAAGCTGAAGAGATAAGAGAGAGCAGGGCTGAGGCCTCTCTCCCCCCACTCTCCTCCCCCCTCTCTCTCACTCTCTCACACAGAGACACACACACACACACACACACACACACACACACACACACACACACTATCCCTCGCCCTCCATCTCGCTCTCTCTCACCCTTCCCCACAATCCATCTCTCCACCTCACCCCTTCTAACTCTCAATCCCTCCTTCCCTGTGCTCTCTTTTTTCCCCTCCCTCTCTTTCACTTTCTATTTCTCTCTCCGGACATCTAAGGCTTCATCCTCCAAAGCAAGCTGACCTCCAAGGTCAAGGGCATGATGGGTAATTGAACTGGTGGTTTGGGGGCGGCTGGAATCGGTGCCTATGGATGATGCAGCAAGAGACAAGAGTGGATGATGATGATGATGATGGTGGAGGAGGAAGGCCTTGCTCCAATTCAAACTACTTGTTTTCTCCTCCTGTTGGTTTAAACGAGATGAAATTCTGAAACGCTGCCCTTGCTGCCGCCGCCGCCGCCACCGCCGCCGCACTCTGACTGCCAAATGTGTGAGCATTCAGCGAACTTCGTATACTTCAAGTTAAGCCCACTTGGCTCGTGTCATTCTTACATTAGTCACTCGAACAACAGGCGGCTCTCCAGCTCACAATGGCCCAACACTTGAATGTAACACATGCTTGGAATAGTTGAGTGTTCCAGCTGAACGGTGCTCCTGTGTAAACACACTGGTGCTTCATGGGTGACTCGATGTCCTGAGAAGCTCGTGTGTATGTGTGTGGGTGCCTGTGGTGTTTTTTGCACAATGGGGTGTGGTTAACTCAGGTGAGGTTCTTATTATTAGGAAAGATCCACTGTGAAATGGATTCAAACTGTTAAAAAAAACATTTCTGGCTGATTTAAAATGACTGTTTTACTGGTAGAGGGTGTATTTTCTTATAAATATATAATAAGTATTAACAATCATAACCTCTGCTTGTATGTTGCACGATACCTAAGTACAGTTTGATGTACTTGTAATTATGTTTTATGATACTTTTTCATTTATTCCACCAAATTTCACAATGAAAGATGCTTTGACTTTACAGCTGTAGTTATGATGTCACAAACAAAACATGTGATCAACTTATAAAATATGACGCAGTGTTTAGAATTTAATCACATCACAGTGTTAAAAAGCGTCAACCTCCACCAGATTTAACATTAAAAGGGTGCTTACCATCATGTCAATACACTCGTGCCAACTCTCAAATATGATGAATGCTGGGTAATGAGTACTTTTACTTTTACTTTTTGTATTTACATGCTGATAATACTGTTTTATACTGTAGTATTACTTAAAAGGTAACCAAACCAACAATAAACCGACTTCACATAGATCAAATCACATCACTTTTCAGCTAAAGATTGATCAAATCATTTCAGTCACATTCTGGAAGAGGGTTGAAAACATATAAACTAAATAAAGTTGATGCTTGTTCAGGGTAAATCAAAAATGCAGCAGTTCAGTTTGAATGAAATAACAGGTGTGAGAGGATTTAGGATTTTTCCTTAATTCACACTTTCTGCAGGGCGGTCATGCAGGCCACTGGCTCGCCACTCAGCAGGTTGAGGTTGGTGTGTGTTACGTTACATCCTCGACTCCTGTCTGTCTGGCCCGCCGACCTGTTTTCATTCCACAGCTGTAGCACGAGGCTTTATCGCCATGGAGATAAACCACAGTTATAAACACCCCCGCGGGTCATCTTCAGGTGAAGGGTTCATGGTGAGGTGTGGCTGGCCGCCGCCCACCATCTCTCCCTCTCTCTCCCTCCCTCCCTCCCTCCCTGGGTGTAGGTACCTGTCCTAAAGAGACACAAGTGGAGGGGAAAATCGGAACAAAAAAGCTGATTCATAAACAAGCCACACAGGGCGCCCGCACAGGTAATCTCAGCCCATGCGTGAAGCCTTCATCCCTGTGGCGCCAGGAGGCAGCTCGCCCCGCCAGGACACAAATGCACACACACAAAGTTGAGTAAAAAATATCCAAATCGATATATTTTAACAGCACCTCCAAGTCTTTATTTTTCCACCTGCAAATGAAGCTTTGAACATTGTATGATATTGCGTTAATTTACACAATAGTGTCTTAAATAAGCTCTTTAAAGCATCTTTTTTTTTTTGCACGTAGTTCTGTCTGAGCTCCATCTTTCATCTGAGCAGAAGATCTCAGCCCACATCCTCCATGGTCTTCTTCACATCAAGGGGGATAAGAAACTTGTTTTGTCTGCCAAGTGCAACATCTCACATTCCTTCATCTGACCCGTCCTGCTCTCCAGCTAACGCACAGAATGACACGTACGGCTCGGCAACAAAACATGCAAACAAACTAGATAAGCAAGGGATCTAAACATGTGGTTCCTCCTTTTCTAACACCAAACACCCGCACTTCCTCCACCAGACACACGGTGGCACTACGTACTTATTGGAGACCTGCAGCTTGGGCTCTCCCTCCATCCTGCCTTGAACATGGAGTCCCACCAAGCAGAGCAGGGGTAAACACACACACACACATACACACACACACACGCACACACACCTAGCAGATACTCCAGATTACATTGATAGTGCCAAAAATATTGGCCCATAGAAATAATACAACACAGTGATAACAGAATGCTATCTGGTCTGATCATGATACCACAACTAAACGCAAGCAGAATATCAACTCTCGCAAACAAGAAATAAGAAACTGGGCCTCACATCAGTGAGATGACAAAATAAAACAAGACTGACACCCTCAATCTGACATGAGTGAAACCCAGTAGCTCAAAATAAAAACCAACCAAACAAAAAAAAAAACCCAAAAATGCCGGCGTCTTGAAGCAGCTGATGAAAATTACAGTGTAAAAGTGGTGTTTCAGCTCCTCTATGTGAAGCCATGTAAATAGAGCAGTTTTAAGAGGCTTTCAAGGCTGTGTGCGAGCAAATATGATTTCATTAAACAGGATATGAGCCCTCCTTTCTGATGGCTGTTAATCTAGATTAAGGTTTGTCTGGATATTCACAAATAGATGTTGGAAGAATCGAGCAAATTAAACACACCCCAGTCATCAAATCTATTCAAACAGGGTCAAAATATAGAAGAATTTCTGCTCTTTATTCAAACCTTATTATCTCTTTAATTAAATTATTCCCAAATTATTTCTCTGTTAAAATTGTAATCTTTATAAAGGAATAATAATAACTTTAATATATTTGTTTTAAATGGGGGAGATTTGCCTGCATGGGATGCACATCAATCTGTTTTCTTTGTGTGTGTGTGTGTGTGTGTGTGTGTGTGTGTGTGTGTTTGTGTGTGTGTGTGAAAGCCACTGGTAGATTTACATTTGTTTAATTATAGAAGCTTGCGATCGTCTCTATCTGAACTGCGAGTGTGGAAAAAGAATTGTAGGGGCCTCAATTAAATCTGATGTTAATTAAATCTGATCTTGTTTTGTGTATTAATCAAGCGGCAATTTTAATCTAGTGAATACACAGACTGTAATAAGAAATGTGGATATAGAGGGAGAGCAAGAATTATTTTAATTTCATGCTTGTGATGAATGTTTTTTTTTTTTTTGAAAAATATTTTATTTATTTTACTTGCATTAGTTCCTAATCTACCCCTCAACCCATTCTCTGTCTCTCTTTATGCAATCTGAGCATCAGATTCATCCAGTGCTAAATGTCTGCACACATATAAAGAGAATGTGAAACAGCCTGCATGAATAGGCCTACGTTCACTGAGGTGACTTAGAATAACTGCTGCTGAGTTATTATGTGGAGAACTCTTCTGTGGAAAAGGCTTCTTAAAATTAATATTGATGTATGAGGCTAATATTTCATTTATTTTACAGCATACAGAATGGAGGCTTGTTTGCATGTAAGTGCAGATTTTTTATTTTTTTTATTTTTTATTTTTTTCATCTTTTACAGGAAAATACTTAATTTATCCTTAACCTGATCTGAGGTTCTGTTTGTGCATCTACCTATGAGTGTGTGCCCACAGAGTGCGGTGTGTGTCAGAGTGTTAATTATGTTTACATCAGCATTAAACTGCACCTCTTATCAGATGTACTATTCCTTTTCAGAGGCAGCTTCTTGGTAGAGTGACACCAGAGATAAGTGGGAAAATTTACTCTGTGGTCAGCAACTCTTTCCACAGATACACCCACTTTGTTTCCTCCAGTTATTTTGCGCAAACGTTCCTCCTGAATGCAGAGATAGGGAGGGAAACACAACCTCTATCCAAACCACATTAGACTAATTAACAAACTCATTTAAAGCTGGAGAAATATTGATTGCCGTACATTTGGAGACGTAGAGGGTGAAGGTGGTGGCGACGTGCGGGGGAGGAGGAAGAAGAAGTCAGGGGGGAAATAAATAAATAAAAGAGTCTGGCAGGTGTATGTAAATTGTTTGTTGGCAATGGAGAAATTTAAATTACAGTTCAATCAGAGAGGAGGAGAGAGGGGGAAGAGAGTGGCGAGCACCCTGTGATTTCCCGTCTCCACGCTTAGTTGATATTTCACTGGGTGAGGATTGAGCGCTACGGGTGCATTTCACACCCTGAATGAGAAAGGCAATCTCGCTCAGCCGACTAGAACAATAATTAGAATGGAGATTAAATAAAAATAATTAGAAAAAGTTCATCTAGTTTTGATGTATTAATTATTCCGCCCCTGCTTTATTCCAAGTCTAATTATCTGCTTCAGTGAAAATGCCAAGATTTTCTGTGAGTCATAAAAAATTACATTCATGTAATTATGTCAGCAATTTGGGGGGAAGTCAGCTAAGCAGAGCGTCGGCTCTCTACTCCCCCCCAGTTTAAAGTAAGTAACTTCTAACTACTTATAACTTATAAGTTAATACAGTCCCTTTCAAGCCAGGGGTATAAATAATAGAATGCAATGGGAGATTATTTACTCTTTAAATGAGGAGCTGCTCTCTCTGCTCTCCCAGCTCCCGACACTTCCCGCCTTCACACTCACATGCTCTGCACACCACAATGAAAACAAGACGAGTTTTTATCCATTCTTGGTCAGTAGATAATAATTTGCATATAAATGGAAATATTTATTGTGACAAAAAAAAAAAAAAAAAAAAAAAAGGAAAGGGAGATGTAGGAAGTAATATGCTCATTTTTCAAAAACTCACGGGGCCCCAACTGTGATATCTGTATTTTAGGAGTCAAGCAGTTTAAAAAATAAGACGAACTGAATCTAAAAAAAGGCGAGAGAGAGAGAAAGAATAAATAAATAAATAGCTGGAGAAGAAAGGGAGAGGGGAGCCAAGGGAACCTTTTAAGATGTTTACTACACAAATGGAGTCTCCAGAGAAGACAGCGTCCTGATGAAATATGAGAGATAGCTGTCGACATTCTGTACTTTTCTCCTGGCTGTGTAGATGGAGGCAGGCAGGCTGGAGGACTAAGCTGTAATGACTTCCCTTCCCTCTACCTGACTCACCGGGGGAAACCAATAAAGTTACAAAAATAAACTTTACAGATGTGGAAAATGTATTACCAAGATAGGAAATAGGTGACTACACTTGAAAGGAAATCGAATATTGAAGGTGCGCCCCAAAATACAAGAAAAAAAGTTCAAGTAAGAACCTTAAAAAAAGAGAAATTCAAATGCAATTGTAAACACACTTTACATTTATTCTATTCAAACTATAATGTGACACATAAAATGTATGAATATCTTTAAAAAAAAAATCTTTTTTGATAAGTCACACAAGGTGGCATGGAAATGCAAACCTCTGGCTCACACAATAATCAGTCAGAGCAGGCACTTTGAAATGCAGAAAATACAGAATTTCATGTTTGGGGAGTCTGCATGAAAATACAGGGTGCAAACATGTTAAATGGGCTCTCATTGAAGTCAGGTTTGTTAGTTTTGTGTCTGCTCTTTTGAAAGTTAAATTACCATTCATAAGCACATTTTAAATGGGTGAACTACAAAACATTACAATCAGAGAGTGCAGCCATTTTTTTTTCTTTTTTTTAAATCAAAAATACGGTTTGGATTCATTAAATTACACCTAGTGTGGGGCAATAGCTGTGCACACTGCTCCTATGTGGAACCAATATGCATTCAAATAAAATGTATGTAACGGTATGTACACAGTGCAGATGTGATTGTGGAAGGTGTGGGATACATGTTAGCCTAAACTGATTGAAATTGATAGGAAACAGGAAGAGGTGTAGAGTATTACATAGTCAGTCGTTCTGGTACAGCAGAGATGTTAGCGTGCCTGCTCCCCATGTAATGGCTTCACATGAGCATACATACATATGAAGCCCCACAGCCAGCGAGCCCTGAGCAGATAAGAAGCTAAAGCTCTTTGACTCTCTGTTTTTCTTTTTCAGAAACCCAGCCGGGACTCCAGCCGTCAGGGCTCCCGTTCCCATCGTTGCAATATTGCAGCTATTTTCTCGATTTAGACGTTTGTGAGAAGTTGTACAGACAAACTGCAGGTTATTCAGATTAAAATCACATGTGAGTGGAAATGGGTTTGACAGAAGAAGCCAACACTTTCTGACTTTCTTTCAGAATTTTACCCGCTTCTCGTCTCTGAAGCAGCATGTACACAACCGCGTGATGCTAATGGAAAAAGTTTTGACACAAGAAGCTGATTTGTTAGAGATTTCATTGTTTTTCCTTTGACTGTTTGACCAAAAAAAATGCACAAAAAAATATGGTTTTTGGTTCAGAATTTTAGTCACGTCAAATCTCTGTAGCAACATCCGAGTAATCAGTGTTTTTAAAATTCAGGCATTTTCAAAGACGTGAGACAATGTACTTGAATTTGACTCATGTCTTGTCTCTGAAACAACTCACAGACAAATATTAATTGAAAAGGTTTTGACAGGAGAAAGCTATATTTAGTGCAAGATTTGAAAATTTTTTGGGGCAAAAATGTTTATAAATTTTACTTTTTGAAAAGACTGAAACATGAAAACCTTCCACTGAAACTCTTATTTTGATCAGCACAACTTCAGTGGTCGGGAGCTACATTTGGGATTCAAATAAAAGATTGTAAAACTACAAATTGACATTTTTTTGAGAATTTAATGAATGTTTATGTTCTTGTTTAGCGATGAGCATCATTTTCCATCATGGCTAAAGACCGATATCACCCTGATACACGTGAAAACTGATCTCTGCTTTACCTTTCATTTTTGATCTGAGACGTGCAGAATTTATCAATTGCCACGTTTTGATAGGAAAAAAAATTAGAATCTGATGTGAAAAGCATTTCTGTGACAGAACTGTGTGTTTCAGATATGTTTTCTCATCCTGTGCAGCCTCGTAGTCGTCTCTCATTTGGTTTCTTTCTTTCGACCTTCTATCTGCCTCTTGCATCTGCTGAGGAGACACCATGTAGGAGTGGTGGTTATCAGGCCCTGATCAATGCAAGCAGGAAACATACTGATTAGAATATGAACAGACCGCAGAGAGACAAAAATATGGCCACACACACACACACACACACACGCACACACGCACACACGTAGACACAAACAGAAGCAGTCCAGGCTGCAAAGTTTTGTGAGAAATTTGGCTTTTTTTCTTTGCAAATACAGGTCTTGTGATTGAATTTCACAGTTTGACCGCATGCAGGAGAATTTACTCTTAATATGTGAACAAGCCAGAGTGTTATTCTCTCCCTTCAGTCAGGATTTGAGTCAATAAGAAGACAGAGACGCACACAAATGCCCAATTTGCAAGCAGTCCATTTCTAAAAGCTCACATTTGCGTTCACACGGATGCAACTTGTGCGACTCAGAGTTGCTCTCCTCTTGCTTTGAGAAGCAGTGGAGTGTGTGCAGGTCTCCTCTGCATGTGTGAACTAGCTGTAATGTAGGTTAGGTTTTTAAAGAAAGTCCAGGAGCTTAACTGCACTTCCACCACCATTGTTAAAGCTCCAAACATTGACTTTAGGCTGGATACACAATGCCCGACTGAACAAGCTGAGAGACGCGTGGTACTTGAAATTTTTCTCGGGAACATGTACTTGATGACACGCTGCAACTGTAAGCCACTTGGTGTTTTTTTTTTTTTTTTTTATGGAGCATTTAGTTGGTTTTAGTCATTTTTATTCATTGGCTTTTGCACTTATGTGCACTTTATACACATAGCATGAAGAGACTTTTTGTGTTTGTGTATTGTCCATTTCTTGATACTATTTTGTATATTTGTCCCTGGTTGTATACTTGCATGTTAAATTATGTAGTTGGAAGTTTGATCCCCAACTCTTCCACATGAGGCATCGTTCTTTGGCAACAAAGAATTTTAAATTCCCCCCACAAGCTGAAATGCATTGGTCTAACCACTAAATTAGTGGTGGACGTTCTGGCCAAAAGGTCACATGACAATCTTTTTGGATAGAATCACAATCCCTGATCTGCTCTGATTTTATTGTGAAAGTCATGACCGGAAGTTGTGATTTGTACATTTCCGCCACTTTGATGCATCTTTGTTCATATTAAGTATTGATTTGAAAATAGTTGTTATTTATTTATGAGGTGCCTTATGTTCATTCACTCATTCGCTGGGGCTGCAGAGCAGAACAAGGTCTGCTAACAGTTAACAGTGGGCTGGTTAGCAGCGATTCAGGTTTTAAAATTAAATATGTAGATATAGCACCTTTTAATGATGGGCTCTGTATGATTCATCTGAAAAGCAGATCTCTGCCAAGGTAAGATCATCCATGATAAAAGATCTTCAGATTTCCTGCCCCTACGGACAATACTGTTCTTCTGCATCCTGCCAGTGTTGCAGCAGTTTTGATCTATGAAGACTTTTCTGTGCACATTAGAAGTAGACGAGGTTGTGCTGGAAACCTCTACTTTGCTTCTACAATAAAAGCATTATACAAATTCAACCATTTACCAAGTACAATTTAAACACACTTGAGACCCTGTTTTTCTGGGGTCAACACAATCCCTGCAAATTCAGAATTCTTGCATTAATGTAACACAAAAACCAAGACAAACATGGAGGTGGTTGTGAGGTGAGCTGGGTAGACAACAGTCACTCCTGAGGCAGCTTTGGTTTCCTTGTGCGAATGTCAAAATGTGTGCATAGGTTGTTTGTGCAAACATGTGCACATATGTATATGTTAGCCATTAACCGTGTTAAGATGTAGATTAAAGGGGAAAGCAGTACAAGCCCTGGTCAGTGAGTTGTGTTGACCAACCTGCGGCTTCCAGCAGGTACTCTGCTATAAGGACTGGGCCAGAAAAAACATGGAGCCTTAGTATAAGATATTATTAATGCAGAAATGTAGGAAGAATTTATACAGAAGACTCCCTGAAAGGAAGCTGTGTTTTATGTCTTTGTTCAGTGATGATCTCTGAAAATTTATGAACCCACTCCAGATGTTGCAGAGGTAGGTTCGGTTGAGTCTAAAAATGTTAATATATCAATGAAATACCAGTTAAAGTGTCATCAGTACATAAATACTTGGAGTGGTAATGGGTCCAGTGGTCAAGATTTTATGTGATTAAAAGTAAGTGGCACTAAATCAGTGAGTTTGGGTTTAGTTGATGTTTTTAAGACTTACTTCTATTATGACGTCAATACAATCACAAAAGGCCAAAAAAATGAAACTACTTCTGCTCCTCAGCCTCACTTCCTTGCTCTCGCCAAGAAACATGGCTGTTATTTTCTCAAAAATATCCATTAACAACAATCAAGTGACCCCATAAATTCCCAGCTGTGCAGCCAACACAAACACAACACAATCCATCCAATTTCTGTCCCTAAAATATTACTGCTACAAATTACTGCCACCCATTATTATTAGTGCTGCCATGTTGACTGTTACAAACCAGAATCCAAAGATTGTATCTGAGAGTCAACTTCCTGTTGTCGGGCCGGACATTCTGTTTTCTGTTGTTATTGTTTCTGCGCAGCAATCATTTGGTACATCCAGATTAGGAGGCACATAAAGCCTAAATGTGCTTCCGCCAGAACGTTTTATGACTGATTTCTGACTTGAGAAAGAGTCATGATGGTGAGGAGTGTTTGCTTTAGATTGCTATTTAAGGCCAGTTGTCTTTGGCCAACAGAAGGCGCCAAGTGGGGGGATCGAAAACAGGGCCTATCAATTACTGACCTCACTGGTCAACCTCCTGACTCATTTGAACTCCCATTTTCTACACACACACACACACACACACACACACACACACACACACACAGTAACAGGTTAAGTCTGGGGTTTTGGAAGGATCCCAGGGTGAACATTAATTTCTTAATGCATTTTGGATCCCATGGGGGCTGTCCTCAAGAGTAGGCCACACGGGACCACTCTGCCAACACTCATAATAGGATTGAGTGACTGTGTAGACTGTGGAAAAAGAGTGAGTGAGTGTGTGTGTGTGTGTGTGTGTGTGTGTGTGTGCACGCTGATGACTTCACTTCTTTGCAGTTAAAGTGTGTGACGCCTCCAATATAAACAACACTTTATTCTCCTTGTCGTGGTTTTCTTCTTTCAATTGTTCCCTCATTCTCCATCTTGATACTGTGTGTGTGTGTGTGTGTGTGTGTGTGTGTGTGCGCACGCGCGCATGTTGGTGGTGGTTAACATCCATGCCGTGCAAAGGAAAATAAAGCTGTCATTAATTGGCAAGGTTGAGTTCCTCCTCTTGGAGGTTTGTTATTGCTATGTCTGAATCGAGACGGAGGCCGACGGCTAATTGATCGACGGGCTCTCGGGGGCTCGGTCATGATAATCAATATTGACACATGTTTTCTGACCTCACCATAACTTGTAAACATCCCTGCGCAGGCGGCCGCGCAACCGGCTGGGTATGTGTACGCCTGCGGCAGCCAAACAAAAACAACCAGCATGTTCAAATTTAGACTGGAGATGAAATGGAAAATGTCTGCTCAGACAAGCCTCTGACCTCTGTGGGTTGTAGACGGATGATTCAGATACAGATACATTTTCCAACTGGAAAATGGTCCGCTCACTGAATATCTTGGTCTCATCTTGATAAAAACTAATTTAAGGGATCCTTATCAAAAAGTGTATTTTGGGTATTTATGTGTCAAATAAATTATATCAGGAGCAACTTTGTCAGATTTTTCTAACTCTTACATATCATTATCATTTCAGAATATTAGTCCATGGTTAGTCCAGATTCAGTATCAAAATTTCAGAAAAACTAGATTTATTGAGTCTGAACAGGGGGTGGGCACCACAATAAAGAATATTCAAAGTATTAGCCGCTCTAAATTAGCAGCTTTTGTCCAAAACTGTTGGTCTCAGCTTTCCCAAAGGTCCAACACATGTAGGAGGGTCGACAGCACAATATGGCAGCGGCTTTGGAAGCAGAAGGTCAGGGTCTTGGTGGCACGGGGGTGTTGGGGGGGGGGGGGGGCGGCGATGGTGAAAAAGAACATGTGGGTCACTGGGCAATTACCAACACTCTCCATCACAATAAATGGACCCGCACATACTCCCCCCCTCAATTAATGCATTAGAGGGGTGAGAGGTTATGTAAGCACCATCCTCTCTGCCAGAACTGGGCGGAGTGTCATAATCCAGGAAGTGTGGTGCTCAAAGCTGATTGGCTGTGTTTGAATGTTTGGCTTATATGTCAAAAGAGAGCTGAAGGGGGGTGAGGAAAGTGCTGTGCTGGGTGGGTTTTGGTTGTCTTATTGAAAACCTTAAATGAAAATGTTACAGCTTGGCCAAAAATATACATCATTCTTAATATACACATAAAAGCACAGGAAGAAATGGCCTTGACACATTGGCTGGTTGACATAACCTCCCATTGAGACGTACGTTAAAAGCTTCCTTAGTATCAGGACTTGAACAAAACATTTCCTCCTGGAGAAACGGTGAAGGATACATTACATGTCTGACCTGTACATCCAGTAATAATCCCACAAGCTTAACAGAAAATTGTAAGTAACTGAAGTTGTGTTTGGATAGAGGCCCACAACAGGAGGAAGACAACACAAACTCACACACCATAACCACATATAAAAGCCTGAACTGTTTATTTATTCAAATCCCGTCATGAATGTTGTATTATGATAGTTTTCTCTTTGTCAGGTAAAGGTGTGACCTACGTCCTTGTTCCCTTTCTCACCCTCTGTGCCCCTGTTGTGGGCGTTTGAAGTGGGAGCACCGTCAGTCGTTTCACCTCGGGCCAAATTCCACATTCATGCTGAACACACACACACACACACACACACACACACACACACACACACACACACACAAAGCAGGCCTCACTAGTTAAAGCTTTCTAGGAAATGTGAGTTGACCTGTGTTTGTACCAGCTTCATTATGAGGCAGTCGCCATTAATTCACATGTTAGACGTAGAAGTTTCAGCAATTATCACGTTTTGTACTTAATTAGCTGAAACTGGCCTTTTGGGACATGGACGTGTCAACATTTATTGGAGAATTGATCAGTGTTGTATGTCTGTGATGTCCTGACGGTAAACTGACCAAAAGAGAATACAAACTGGAGAAAATACTGAACAACTCTTGTTATGTAAATGTGAGGGTTTTTTTTAGATATTGTATAAAAATGTTGACAAATTTAAAACTGACTGAGGCATAGATGTAAAAAAAAAGAACAAACAAAAACATAAAACACATCTAGTACATAAATGTCAAATCTAAAATCTTTGCGTTTAAAAGCATAATTGGAAATTGGTGGGATGCAAATGTCTTCATTGTGACTCATTTATAGCTGCTTCTAGAAATATTTTGAGTGTCAGTGTTTCCTCTTACAAAGGCCAGGGTGTGCCGACAATGACTCACCTGTTCATTTATTACCTATTTACTACATAACTAAGTAAACACTCATTAGTGGACTCTGTGGTGAGTGAAGATATCAGACTATGCTATGAATAATCATCCTCTTGCAACGCATTACTGAAAGGTGTGGTGTCATAACGGCGTTTTAGTTGAGTGTAGTTTATTGGGATGATGCAATTCAACATCCTTCCACTACAAAGAGAGAGAGAAAGAGAGAGTTTACAGCACTCAGATCTTCTGATTCAAAAAATGTCATCTTTGGTCGCCATCATGTAAAGTTTCTTCACACTGCTGTAACTTGGTGCCTGCAGGAGGGGCTCTCGTCTATTTGTACTTGCTGCCAAAATGTAAAACGTAAGAACTCAAACAGGCCACTGAGCTGTTCTGTGCTCCTGTATCCGTTAAATCTTGTTACGGAAGCAGAGAATATTTTGATCAGTAAGTAAAGTTTCGACAGTTTGACAGAAGCTGATACTGACACTGAAATAGTAAAAAAGGCAGCAGGGCTGCACTCAATCACCACCAGTCAATCATTCACCAATAATACCAGTTAAAACCCTCCCTAAAGCACTCTTTACATTTCCGTGTATGAGTGTGTGTGCATGCATGTGTGTTTACAAGGGTAGTTGAGGCCATGTTATATTAGGTTTTAAGGGATGATGTGTGTGTGTGTGTGTGTGTGTGTGTGTGTGTGTGTGTGTGTGGAGGGGGGGTGGTTGCACACACAGGGACAGAGTCTCTCTCTCAGTGGTGAGACTTTGAAGTCGGGGCAGTTCTCTCTTTGAGGTGGTCTATCCCCCGTTCTCAACAGCGTTAATCATGCGTGAAGAGAACATGCTCGCTCTGTGGTTGACCGGGCATCGCTACTGATGGCTTCCCTCAGTCTCTGTGTGGGATGGAGGGGTTGGGCTCAAGGGGGTGTAGCAGCTCTGATTAGCATGGCCGTGGGCTAACGCACTAAAAAGAAAGCGCAACAAATAAATGCACGGGGTCGACTCGTTCAAGCGTAGCTACAAAGGTAGAAGTGTTCAAGGCAATTGAAATTTACAAGGAAGATTATTTTCTTTACCTGCCGATGGAGAGGAACTCTGCTGCAGATCACATGTATGGATAGTGAAATCAGGCAAAATTGTATTGGCCAAAAGTATGTGGACATGTGTGCTTTTGGTCTGATGGTGATTTTTATGGTTTTGGCTGAATGCCAAATTTCCGAGTCACTTGCCTCCAATCTAGAGGATGGTGGTTCTGCACATGAAGCTGTTTGCTGACTACCAAAAACACCACATGAAGAAAGACTTTGCAATGAAAGTTTATCTTAGTTGCTCACAACTAGATATAAGGTAACACAACAACATGGATCACTCGTAAAGATCAAGTGAAAGTGAGGCAAAAGGTTCTCAGGTTCTCAATGACGCAATTTCCTTACCCAAACTGATGAGTGCCCTCGCCCACACAGATCATTCAGCAGTGGCAGTCACTGAGCGGGATCAGATAAATGCTACAACAGTTTGTTACGCCTTCTGTATGTCTGACCGAGCTGAAATCGCTGATCTGCTTTCTTCCTGTTGCTTTAACAGCTAATTTAAAATATCAACTTTGCAATTATTATAGCTAACAGAGGACAGATGCTGTTGGTGGTTACTTCCAGGGACCACATACCACTGTAGTTACACTTGGAGGGAGTAAAGTTTACATAGACATCTCAGAGAAACTGATGCATTTTCACATTTCCAGCATCTGGTTTGAAGGCATCTCAAACCTCCTCCAAAGGTAGTTTGAGCAGCTGGACTTCAGTCTGTCTTGAATGCCTCTTGAATACATTTAAACTTAGCTTAGTTATCATGACATGTCGATGGAATCCGTGACATTTTAGAAAATGGTGTGCTTCCAACTTTGTGGCAAAAATTTGGAGGAAAGCTGTTTCCTTTTTAAACATGAATGCACAAAGGAAGATCATTGGCAGATCATGCAAAGTAACTTGACTTCTTTCCCGTCCAACGCCTTGAGGAGCCAATCTGCAGCCAGATTCTAAAATCATGTGAAAAGACTTATTGAAAGACTGGAGGCTTTGCAGCAGCATATTAATGCCCATGGTTTCGGAATGAGACATTCAACAAACACATGGATTGCAGTTTTTGGGTGTCTACATACTTGTCTGTTGTGTTTATTTATCAAACCGGGGTAATTCAGCTGCCTGCAGATATTAATAACTATACTGGGAAAAGGGCTGTTGGATGGGTCAGGAAAGAAGTGTAAGAGCTTGCAAGGCCTAAGGAGAGGATATCAGAGGGAGAAAGGGCAAGAGAGAGGAAATGGGGGTGGAGGGGAGGACTTTGAGCACGGGGAGGCACAGACAGTTGAGTCATATTTCAGGCCTGATTGGAACTGACAAAGTGTTATTGGAGGACTCGGTCCCCACAGCATTGTTTGCTTTAGAAAGTCAGGGCCAGATTTATTATGACTGAAAAACATTAGAGAGATCGGAAGTGGGGACAGCGCAGGGAGCACGGCATGTCTGTCTGCACACAGAGAAAAGGAACTTTAGAGGGCTCATATAGAGATGTATTGGCCAGATCTGACATTTTATGCCGTTCATAAAAAAGATTTAAAAGTCTGGTGTTGAAAACGCTAATGCAGTCAAAGGAATGGCAGAATATCACCAATATAAAGCTGTCAGAGCCCACAGTCTGTAGTTCTCCATTAGTTCGCTCATGGAGACAAATGGCTGCCATTTGCCATGTTTAGTATTATGGCCACTGGGGTTGAGGGGCTGAGGAGACAGATAAGCGTATACATCTCCTGAGTATATATATACTCTTTATCTCCTCAGAAAGCCTGCCTGAGTCCAGAGCCAGTTATGGGTGGTAAGGTAACAGCGATGAAACTGTACATCGTCTAATTGTTGGGTTAAAAGTTAGTGATAGTTGTAGGGGAGAAGTAGCGTCTAGCAAACCTGACTTTTGGTCAGAAGGTTGCAGGTTTGAATTCTGGGCTGAACTTTAAATTCAGGCAGAACAAAGCAGGGCTACTGAGTATGGTGCTGGTCTGGTCACCAGGAGCAAAAACTCCTCAGTGTCTTACGAATGGACCCTACAACATGTAGCCAGAAAGATCCGGTGATAGAGCCAACAACCCTTGAGCAAAGCAAAGAGCAGATAGATGTGGGAGTGGTAAAGAGGCTGCAAACATTCAATTGTTGGAATAGGATTATTTATATACTGACGTGAAGACATTAGGTTGTAGAAAGAGTTTGTGGAAATTAAATTACTTTTTTAAAGGATGAGTTGAGCTTAATCTCAAAAAATGTCACTTACCCAGTTTCAGTTTTAATATCTGAGGTTTTGAACAGTTTCTTTCTTTCTTAACTTAATCTTAACGGTAGCCAGGTGGCTGAGCATACAAGTGGCAATGCATACTATATACCTGCAACATCACCAGTTTAATTCTGACTGGGAACCTTGTTTGCGTCATACCCATATCTCTCCCTGCATTTCCTGTCTGTGTCTCTGCTTAAACCTCTAAACTTAATCCTCGCCTAAGACTTCGCTTCACAGGAACTCTGCCTTGTAGAAACTAATGAAGATATAACAGAAGTGGGTCATCCATTAATTGCAGGGTTGGTGGTTTTGACCACTTACCATTTACACATATGTAAATATGTAAAATATATACAGGTAGGTCCACAATAAAATATTAACTGGAAATTCTTTCAGGACAAACACATGTTAGTTTTAGATTGCTCATAATTTAAAACAAAAACACAAGAGATCAGCACTATCTGCTTTGCTAAAATATTTAGAGATTTAGTTTAACTGACCCTTTAAAGTCAAAATAGTTCATTTTCACAAAAGCAGGAATTAATATTGAAATTATAATAACTTAGCTTCTTGAATGGCTAACTGCTAAATGATCCAGTAAAGCTGCTCAGGCGTGTTGTTAATGCACTGTGCATGCACATAGGTGTGTCATGAATATGAGGCTTTTGCTGGAAAAGTACATGTCGCTTGCTCAACTTTCCCCTGTATAAATAAAGCTTAAAATAAAAAGTTAACACAGGCAGAAAAACAATGGCAGCCAGAGCAGGGCGCTCTCATCCTGGCCTGCGCTCACACATGTTTTGATAGTTAATGGACAGTGTGGAGAGGCTAAGCTCACTGTATTTGAGTAACCGCTGCCTGACCCCCCCCCCCCCCCCCCCCCACCCACCCACCCACCCCCCCTCCCCACAACCCTCTTCCCCCTCTCCTCCCCTCATCGCACACTGGGACAGTGAACGACAGCAAAAAGAGGGGTGGAGAAAGAGGAAGAGAGGGAGGCGGTGGGGGCCACTGCGGTGCCATCGGCTCCTAAATGAATGAAGGCTCTCGCTGGTCATCGCCGTGTTGTGTTTGGCTTGGCAGGATCTGTACACACAGTGCCGTGGCACAGACAGCCAAAATCAGCTGACTGCTGCAGAGTGCTCATTTGGATGCTTGAATGTTTATTAGTTTAGTGGTTAAGTCAGAGTTAATGATTTGAAAAACAGAAACTGAGCAAAAAAAGTGCAATTTTTGAGTATATCTGGTTAGATTTTACTTTTTTAAAAATGAAAATAAGTAATTCCTTCAAGCTTAAATGATTATTTGTCAATTGACAAAACTAATCAGCAAATATAAATTAAGTCATATTTTAAAGGTCCAATTTTTATATTTTATTTGAAGTGTTGATATCCATAAGCAGATATTATTGGGATATTATTGGGAGATATTATTGGGGTTTTAAGAACCAAAAACCATCTCAGGCTTCTCTCTGAAGCTCTTTTCTGAGTGACTGAATAAAAATACAGCAGGTTTCTGGTAAACAGTCAGAGAAACCAAATCCTGCAAGGTTGGATGGTGGGTCCAGGTGGGCTGGACGTACAGTAGGACATGGCTGAGAGCGGCGACTGCTTTGTTGTGACATCACAAAGTTCCAGAAGTCCTGACAGCTGGTTTTAAGGCTCAGTTTCTGAATACAGGCTGTGTGCATTTCTCTGTGGACTGAGGCTTTGATACTTTCACAGTATTAATATAGAACCTAGACCTGCTTTATACAATATGGACATTAAAGCAAAAATGTCTCACAAATGTGAAAGTGAATATTTTCTGCTTCTGTCTTATGTGATAGGAAATTGAATATCTTTGGGTTCTGAATTGTTTGTTGGACAAAATAAGACATTTCAAGACACAATCGTAAACTTAAACTTAATCGGAAACTAATCGTCCCATTACAGTAATCAATAGCGTCAATAGGTGCTTCCCTTAAAACACATGACATTTAAGAATTACGTTTTTATCTTTTCCAGGTTTGAATATTAAACATCAAATTCACCATGAAGGGCTGGATAGTGTCTTACAGCGGTGATGGAGCAGTTGTCAGTCGAGAGCAGGTTCATCTGAAAAGGTAGACAGAGATCATTGATAATAAACTGAAACTGATAGATAAACAGAAGACCGAGAAATGCAAATAAATTGACGACAAAGGAGAGGAGAGGTTGGTTAAAGACACAAAATACCGAGATCTTTGTAGATAAGAGGAAAAAGCAAGTGTGGAGTGGAAAGCAGACTGAGCTAAACGTAGAGAAAGGGAATGGGCTGGCAGATGAGAGCAACCTTGGCTGTGGCACAGTGCAAAGCTCTTTTGCAGGAGAGAAATCCAGCGGGTCCTGAGCAGGTGGTATGAGTGCCAAGAACTGAGCTGCCTGACAGATGACAGAGGGAAAATGAGGAAAGCAGTGAGGTGAGGTGAGGAGAAAGAGAGAAAAGATTCTCAAATTCTTTCAGGTTACAGAGCCATGAATAGACCCGCAGAGAGGCCAGATTGATAAGATTTCTTTCCAAGTTGATGTTTTCAAGAATTCATCATAATTATTCAGATTATCTGGCTCCTCAGTGATCAGTCATCAAATCATTATGTTACCCTCCTGCTCAGAGACTCTACATTTTTGCAGGAAAGAGTTCAACCAAAGTGCCACCAGTTCATAACATAAGTCATTTTCAGCCCCCCCCCCCCCCCAGTCCCCAAGAGGAATCTGGTCATATCCATACACCCTCCTATCATCCCCTCCCCGTGCTTGTGAGCAACAGTGAGGGTGGGGTCTGGTTTTGAGGGAGATAAGTTCTCGGTCTGATCCCCACGTGAGGCTTCCCTGGCCGGGTCACAGGGTCGTGGGGGGGTCAGCGTGGATGTGCTGATCTGAGAGCGATTACCCTAATACGATTAGCTGTGATATGACACGCTAGCAGAGCCAGGTGTTAGCTGCGGAGCCATAACTCTCTCGGCTAAAGTGGATCGAGGACTGGTGCATTTTTAAGGATACAAGTAGAAACTGGATTTTAGGGGGGTACAGAGTCTGTGTTTTCAGACTGGAATCTGGGATTTGTCCTGGGCCAGACGTACAGTACAGTAGGCCGGGAGAGCAAGGACCTTTGCTCAGATTACAAAGATGACAACAAAGGTTTATCTCATTTATTAAAAGAACGTTTTAACCCTAAGAAAACTGTGTATCAGACGGTTTCACCCAGAAATTGTACAACATACAAAACAACTTCTTTGCAAGAAGTGTCTGTAGCTGGTTCTTGTTGAGTTGCGACCCATTCGTGTGCAGCAGTACGTACTCACGACCTCATGTCACAAGTTGCACGTGTCACATGAGTCATGAGCAGGTCAAACAACGGACGATAAAAGAGAACGAAACCTCTGCAGACGTTTTAATTCAACATTTTTTGAAGCCGAGAATCTGAACTTTTTTTCTCCTTGTTATACGTTTTTGATAAAATAAGATTAATCTTCAGAATTGCTTCTGAAGGCCGCAGAGTTCTGGAATGGCGTCAACAGGATAACAGAAGCCAAACCGTGCTGTTACGATGCAAAAGGTGTCAAACCACCTACATTAATTATATTTGATGTTTTTTTCTTAAATGTTTTTTTTTTTTTTGCAAAGGGTCACTTAAATGTCATACGCATTCCAGTTATTGGGGGTAGGTGGAGCTGACATCTGGATGAACTTTGACGCTAATCTGAGTCATTACAACCTGTTATTTTTTTTTTATACAAGTTCTGACGTTTTTGTTGAGTAACAAAACACACAAAAAAAAATTTACTGAAAAACGAAACTGAGAAAGATAATGAGAGAGGGAGAGAGAGAGAGCAGAGGAGGACTGATTGTTCGACCTTTGGCCTGGGCGTGGGTCCAGGCTTGCCCAGACGGGCAAACAGACGCTGTTGGTTCTGGCTATGGACACCGGCTGTGATATATATTTTCCTGGAACCAGAGAGAAGGAAGTCAGGGCTTTTGAAATATAGCAGATAGCATTTATTTTTAATATATAGGAGTTTGAAGTGTCTGCACGAACTGCTCTCAAAGACTTTTAGACTGAAATGCTTTGCAGTGGACGCTGCACTTGTACGTCTAAGTTAAATCAATAACAGCTGTTTCAAATCCTATTTCTCTATTAAACCCTGATCTTATATACGGACACTCAGAGTGTGTGTGTGTGTGTGTGTGTGTGTGTGTGTGCGCGTGTGTGCGTGCGCGCGCAAAGGTTATGTCAGGTGGTGCAGATGTCGTATCTGTGTCTGTCTGTCCTCTCCAGTCATCAGCACATAAAGACTTCAGCTTTGTACGATACACACTCATGTTACCTCAACTTTACCCTGTGGAGGAACCGGTGAGTGAGTGAGTGAGCGAGCGACATGACCGTGTCACCTGTGAGGGACTGTTGGAATGACCAAGAGGAGATGTGGGTCAGCACCTGGGCACACTTCCCTCTGCAGTTACCACTGACTCTTAAGGTTTTTGAAGAAATAAGAAAAATAAAATGCATATTAGCAGGTATCTCAACAAGTGTTAATACTAGTAAGGATAGACAAGGATGTGAGGAGATTTCATAATTAATCAAGCACCTGCAACTATGATACATCGACGGATTTTACTTTTCTTATTTTTAGGAATAATTTTGCCAGTGTGGTGCTTTTTTATGAGCCTCCTATCCCATGGGTCATACATTTTAGACAAACAGTTTACCAGTTTATTACATTTATTACATCTTCTTTCAAGTCAGGTGGAAAAACTTCATTGATATTTTGGCTCTTTTCTTGAACTTCTCGTTTCAACTCAGGGTTTTTTATTTTAAAATGTATCATGCGCATACAAATAGGTGAATGGAAATGCATACATCATGTTTGCTGAATGAAGAGTGTAAGATGCAGTTGATTACTCTGAAAAGCTTGATTATTTATTTATTAAGAATTATTTTGCTACATGGGCTGCACATTGTTTTAAAGCTATACTGGCCCAAAATTGGTCTTAAAATCAAATTAGTGTCGGTTGTTTAATTGTGGTTCAGATGCCACCATGAGGTTTAACAGTCAGTCAACATTGTATTGTGTTTATAATGCTTTAATTTATTGTAAGCCTTTGCAATGTGCACATTATGAACACAATACATGAAAGTGAAAACCTTAGAGAATCACCGAAATCTCACAGAGCAACAAACCTACAGCAAACAAGACCTTTCCCACTTGATCCATTCCAGTGTGTGCTGCAACACCTCCACAAAGTCTCTCCTGTTGGAACACCTGGCTGTTTCAGGGGGCTCCTCAAGGACCTTGAGGTCCAGGGGCCGAACCTGGAGCTTCCTTAGCATGAGCCCCGGGGCCACCTTGCCTTTTGTCCCCGGGACGCCAGCACTGCTCGGATTCCTCGCTCCTATTCCCAACTCCGTAAGAGAATACCCCAACTACATGGGGTCCAAAGGGTGGTCATGACCACAAGTGCATGTGAATGTATGCATGTGTGTGTGTGTGTGTGTGTGTGTGTGTGTGTGTGTGTGTATTTTTTGATCTGTGTTCTTAATTGAGTGACGGGGTGGATGTCCATGCGCTGCAGCTGAGTGGAGCTGAATGGTACACCTGCATCATTGTTAGAAGTGCAATGCCATGGCCCCTCACCTTTGACTTTTGGCCTGTAACTGTAAACCTGGAAATACAGGAGTACAGCAGAACCAGACACAGTGTCTAGATGAAGGCACAGTGTGTGAATTTGCATTGTCTCCATATCAGGGCCTCAGTGTACGAGGTGTGTAGCTGGGTCAACGGTGGATTCCGTCTACCTTGAAACTTCAAGGTAGCGCTTGTTGATTGAAAACGCAAAACTTCCTATGCGAGTGAACAATAGTCTGAGAGGCCCAAGTCCAGGGTTCAAACAAAGGGCCCAGGAAGTGTAAAAAAAACCTGTTTGGCAGCTTCGAACATGTGAAGCCAGCTGTGAAGGACATTAGACTGTGACGCCAGGACCCCTGAGAATTACACCGTACAGTATGTTTGAGATCAGAACTGCGAGACAAACTCCTTGCCTGCCCCCCCAGCTGTCCCTTTAAGAGCTGGGTTAATACTGGCTTTATTGTTATTCCTGCCTGTTTTTTAAAGGGCCGGCGAGCCAGGGGAGTAATCCACCCGTCAGCACTCACATTAATGGCCTAATTGGTCTCTTCTCTCCCAGTCAAAATGCAGGCCTCAGCCTTACGGAAATGCTAAGCCCTCAGAGCCCCTCGCGCTTAAATACCCAAGAAATGCATGATGTCTCTGCAAAGTGGAGCCATCATTACCCTTCTCTCTCTCATTCACATTGTTGTCATTCCTGTTTTTTTTTCTCTTTTCTGTTTCTCTCCATCATGCTTCGCGTCATATGTGGCACCAACTTGGAGGGAGCTTCGGTGGGTTTAACCTCCAGGCTTAAAGCGGGCAATACGTTGTCAACCAAATGGCTAATATAACAGGACATGATAAGCAGCATTACACACAATAAAGAATGGCTCATTGGGGAATCATCTTCTATTGAGAGAACATTTTTTTCCTGTTTACTTGGTTTGACATCAAAGGTTTTGCCAGTGTCCTAAGCTGTTCTTGAGAAGTTGACTTGCTCTTGCTCTGCAGGACCCTCAGTGCTTCTCAGTGCAATAGGCAGGATTTCAAAGTAAAAGTCCACCTACATTTAGGATTGGTTGTTGGGGGTGAGTTAGTTGATCAACTGATTATATGATAAATGGGAAGTCAGCAACCATTTTATCAAACAAATACACCAACATTGGTTTGTTTCAATGTCTTAAATGTGAAGATTTGCATATTTACTGTGTTTAAGTAAATTTAAATTAAATATTTTTATGGTAGTGGTTGAATAGAACAAGAAATTTGAATATGATTTTGTGATGGTATGGTCATTTTATGAAGTTGGTTTGCAGAATCCAAACTGAGGATCCTGACAAAATTGTAATTCGTCATGTAAACATGGGTTATACAAGTTTTTGTTGTAGGTTTGTGAGTGCATTGGAAAAGAGTGGGAAACATTTTGTAGTTGGGCTGTGAATGAAATGTCCGAAAATGGTGAAAAGTGAAGGTTCCCACAGGCCGAGATGACTTTAATGATTACATTGATTGACTATTGTGTTGTATGGGGGATCAGTTTGATTGTTTCCATTTGGCTCATGGGAAACTATTCTCTTTAATATCATGATATTGTTTTCACCCTCAGCCTCAGTGAGCAGCTTAAATCACAGGGCTATAACAGCATCCCCACTGATTAGGACGCCTTGAATTCCCCCAGTTTTCCTGCATCACACTGTGGTTTGTGGCAGGGATGCTGGCAGAGTTTATTCTCTCCCCACAGGTGATGACAAAACTTCTGTGCTGAATCCAAATAGCCTCCTAAAAACTCGTGGCTGTGCACTGCATCCAGACAAAACTGGACTCCTCATCACTGGATCACACACCAGCCTGGTTAGTGAATACGAGACTGTCATGTGCAGTTTACTGATGCCACTTCACATGATTTGTGGGCATTGAAGTGCAGATCTTTCATTTAGCTCTCGCTGCCATTTCAAGCCAACAGTGTTACAGCTTTAAACGCCACAAATACCACTTCACTGCTGCACTGCTGGAAGCTGGAGACATAAGTGGAGCACTTTGAGGTGTTAATGCCTTGCTTGAGGGCACTATAGCAGGAAACTGTTCATGGGGGAGTCCCTGCTTGACATGGGAACCCTCCACTTCAACGTGCTACCTAAATGTCTCACACCAGTTTGCACAAACTTGTTCAGTTCCCAAACTCGCCTCAAGCTTCCCTGTCTGTCCTTGCAGGAGAGTTTCCCCTCGATGGATGATGTAACAGAGTTAAGAATGATGCAGGTCACTTGCAGAGAAAATCTTTTAACATATTTTTAAATGTACAGTATGTAATTTCTGCCGCTAGGTGTCCCTCATTCAAATGAAATGGCATGGGATCATGGGAGTTGTTGTCTTTACCACTATTGCCGTCATTGTAGTCAGCTTCTCCTGGTTAAGACTCTTTCAGTTTCAATCATTCAGTTTTGGCCCTACTGGAATTATCCACAGAGGTCGTCTCCTCTCCAAAACAAGTGGAACAGGTGATCAAAACCAGTAAAAACACAGAATGAAGCAGTTTCACATTATAAATCAGAGTTTCAGGAGACACAGGATGTTTTCGAGGGGCTGGGAACTGAGGTGCCACTGATGTTTTCTCAGCATTTTTTTTGAATAACTTAAGATCCAGATGACTAATGACTAAAATAAGTACACTCAATAATATATATAACGTAGATCTAGTTGTAATATCTTATGTATATATTATTATATATATAATTAATGTGGAAAAGTTACATATTATACCTTTAACATCTGTTACCCTCCACTTCAGACACCACTTTAAGTCCGTTAGCGCTGCTATTACATCTATAAATGATATTGTCACTTTTGCAAGCACAGCCAAAGTTTGTGGAAACTTGTCATCACATCCCTATTATGGAAACACTCAGATTTTATCCATCTTAATCTAATTGTTTAGATGGCAAGCAGCGTTTCTAAATGTTCATGGTGTCAACCCAGGGAGCTTTCCCCCCGCGAATCGTGTGCAGGAGAGGTCAGCCATAGTGTGAATGCAGCTATCTGCAGACTGGGGGTTAGCCAGCTAAATGAAGAGATTAGTACAATGTGAACCGCCACAGGTGGATGCAGTTATTCTATCATTTCCTAAACTTAATTAAATCAGCAAAAAGAGTGAGAAAGAGGACGACTGCGAAAAGGGAGAGCAAAGAGGCGGGAGCGATTGACGCCTATCAACGTGGCCATCAACGTAACTGGCTACTCAGTAGTTTAATTTTCAATTTAGCCCCTTCTCCAGCTCCCAGACAGACAGACAGACACACACACACACACACACACACACACACTTACGCACCGGTGCTCCCTTGCCAGATCAACCAGGATGGGAGGTTAGGGTTGGAGGTTGGAGGTTGGGGAGGTGAGGGAGGAGAGCTCAGTTGGCAGTTTAGCAGGTTCGTGTGTGTGTTGGGGTGGGGGGTGGGGTTCGGGGAGAGCTCATGTGTTAGTGTAACTGAAGCTGTCATCCAGCCCCAGGGTCACCTCCCCAAAGCACGCCGGCTGTCTCTTTTAATAGACTAAACACATATGTCTCTCTATATCAGCACATGATGAGGAGTGGGTGGGGGGGGGGGTGCAGGAGGCGAGGGTGTGGACTGACTTCATAATTGGCCTGTCACAATTTTCTAATGGTTAGTGGAAATTGACAATAACATGAGATGTTGCCATTTGGTCACATGTGGCCCTGTGCTTTGATGAGCACAAGCTGCAGTCACTTTCTGTCACTTTTCAGTGAATGCATCAGAAACAAAAATCAGTTATTGACTGAAACCAAGAAAACAGACTTCTTTTTGGTTAACACTTTCAGTGCCTCGCATTATATATAGTGCTATATATGGTGCACATAATGAAACCACCTAGGGAAAACTTTTTGCCTTGTCTTTCATAACACCAGTACATTTGCTGATGCAACATCATCATGGTTTATGAGGATGTGCATGCTCGAAACGCTAATGAGTAGTTATCTGTGAGAGGAATCAGACAGCAGTCTGTTATCTCAGCCAGTCACCTTCCAGTTCAAATGAAGAACAAAGCGCGAGGTACTTATCATGTGCTAAAATTATCCAAATAATACTAGAAGTTCTAATCATCTTTGTTAGTGAAGTGGATTTAAATTTCCTTTGAAATGAATTGTGCAGTGTCATAAGTTAGTTTTTTGTGCTTGCGGTGAATTAGGCTTCACGTGTTCAGGGTAAGAGGTTAAAATGCTGTAACATACGTACTGTAAAATAAAAATCTAGCATCATGATGCTGGTGTAATTAAGCTTATTCTGCTTGTTCTTTTCTGGAGCTGCATTCTTCATTAATAGTCACTCAGATCTATGTTAGTGCACAGTATGCTGAGTTTTCAAAATGCAAATTAGGCGGAAACAGTGAGTAAGACTCATGAATCATGTTTAAAGTAGACAGATAATCTATATTTCTTCTTTACCCCGGGGATGTCATTTAGATGTGTTTAAGAGACTTATCTGTGTTTGTATATGTATTAGTGATAGTGGACTGTTAATGAACTGCAATACTAAGTTACAAGTTGTGGTGAAGAAGCTGCAGAAGGTAGAGAGGGGAACAGAGGAAAGTAGGTTGGCATTGATGTAGCCAAGTGCTTTGAGAAAGTGAGTAAAAACCACTTTTATGTAAAGCAAAAGTACAACTATTTCCTGTCATCTGCTGCATTATGTACATGAAAAATATAGAAATTTTCTTAACAGTCATGTTGTAGTTATGCTGAGGTCTTAATGTCCAAGCGCCTCATGTCTGCATCATAGAAACAATCAGCCGTTAGACTTTTCTCATGTTGCAATGAACGTATCCAAATGTAGGTCAGCATGGCTGTAAACAGTTTTGTTTTCGACTGTACCCCTGCAGATCTTAGTCAGACTGTAAGTCATTCCAGTGCAAATGAGCTTTAATGAAATGTCAGCTCAAGTAGGCCAAGCTAAAACCAAACTGTTTTGTCGTTGCTAACGTGGGGTTTTGACACTTTTGAGGAAATTAAACTGAATCTTAACACGGGATCTCTGTATCATCAAAGATGGCTTGATTTCGCTTTGCCTTTTACAGTAGCTGAGGTCAGTTTGAACTCATGTCACCTCCAAGAAAATTTGTGTGAAAAATTTCCCAAACCACTTTGTTTGTCAAAATATGGCTAAATAGGCTACATGATTTTCGTTTGTGACTCATTTGGTGAATTCCAGCTGACCACATTTGTGACAAATGCCAATTTTTAAAAGCAACCTTTGAAGCCGACTGGGAGTGGGTATTGGATAGCACGATAATAAATTCTGGGTGTAGTTTCATTTGAGGTAAATAGATAAGTAACTGATTAGCATTGCTAAGTAGCCACTTAATTATCACTGTAGCTTCTAGCAGTGTTTACACATGACACAGAATTTGTTGAAACAGAAAAGCGATTTGTTTTTGGTTGTCTCACTTCTGTTACTGTTGGACGTTTAATGCATAGATATTATTGTTGAACTACTTTAACACTGAAGTAAGTGTTGAGCAAGGGTTAGCTGCTGGCTAGCACCTAAGTTACTTTAATCTTAGTAAGGAAAGTGTGTAGTAGGACTGATTCAGTTCAGTCAATTCAGTCAAACGATTTGAAGTGAACTATTTGCCAATTTTTTTTTTTACTTTATTTTGGCAAAACATCTACTAGCTAAAAGCTATAGCTTTTTTATTGATATTAGCTACCATCCAATTCAAGTTTGTTGAGCCCACATCAATACAATGGTGTTAAGCTAACAAGTTATTATTCACGAAACATGAAAAGGATGATATATTTATTTGTGAATCACTTTTCTCAGTAACAAAGTTTTAGATGAGGTTCAAGTTGGTGTTTTTTGAAGAAGTGAATGAACCAGTTGTATTACTAATTGCTTCTCAGACAAACCAGTGGTATTTATTATATTACTTCTGAAATGAGTAATGAGCCATAGTCCGTGTTTGAGGCAAACTGTGGTTACTGGGGGTTGTAGGAGGAGGAAGAAGAGAAGCTCATGGTGTGGGGGCAGCAGTGCAACAGAAGGGGTCTAGAAGTGAGTCAGAACAGCCTCCATTCTCCTCCACCCCCCCTTCAAACAGGCAAACAGGCTCTTCAGAAAGCTGCTGGCTGGTTGTGCTGTTGAACTTGGCCTTGCCGTCACTCCCGGGGTAACCCAACACCCAGCACAGAGGGGCCTGACAGACCCGGGGATGGGGTGGGGGTGGAGGGACTGGGAGGGCAGGGGCCCGCTGGGACGCAGAGTGCATTTCAAACCCATCAGTGTCAGTTAGTTCACTAAGTGGTGACATAATCACCATCGCCATGGCTGCTCCTCTGGGAGAGCCGGGCAGAGGCGGTGGGAGCCCGTTCCTCTTCCTCCTCCCCCCAGTCGCCCCTGCTCGGGTGGGACAGAGGCGCTTTAACCAAACTGCTCTTTTTTTTTTTTGTACAGATTCTTATTTCTTAGATCCTTGGTAATATTTAGATTAAGTACAATAAGATCCAAGCACAACTCAGTCCATAGTTATTCATTAGATGTTACAAATTCTCACAAAAACAGATACACATGAATAAAATATTACCTGGAAACCAATAAAGGCCAGAAGCTAAAATAGAACAACTTTTATTGTTATGTATTTGAAAGACTCTACCTGTCTTTATGCATTTTCAACCCAGCAGTAGGTTGAAGCATGAAAAAAGGAAGGATTTAAATCTTTTACTTAGGTAAAAGTACCAATACAACAATGTACAAGCTGTAGTTTAGCATTAAAAATTCTATTTAAGTAAAATCATATGTCATCTGCAAAATATAGCAGTAATAGCACATGTTCCACAGTAAAATGTCTCCTATGAGTCATTATTAATGTTCAGTGTACGACCTGTCAATATTGATGCATCAATGTGTATGAAACACTTTTTAAACTTCTTTATATACAGTCAGCTAGCTTAGTTCAGTGGTTTCCAAAGTAAGTGTCAGACCAATCAAAAGGTTCACAAGATAGTGTGTAGGTCATATAATGATTAATGAAATACTGGATAATTTTTCCTCAGTAGGAATTTAGTATTTCTTTTAGACCATGTGTGAAGTTTAGAGATGAAATGTCTCTTTGGAAAGTGGAACTCATAACAACTCAGTGACATTTGAAACAAGATGTGGAGCCCACACTGCAAACCAAAACCATTAGGAACCACGAGTTTCATCTGTAACAATGTGCTGTATTTTATTAAGAGTTTCATATTTTCTTTTCCAAATGTAAAATCTTCATCTGAAAGGTAACTACAGTTGCATCTAAAAAGTACAAACATTTACTTCATAATTGTAGAAATACTCAGTAAGTACAAGTACTTCAAAATTGTACATAGTAATTTTCCATTTACTACAAATGATGTAAAACATTTTCAAAAGTTCACTGTATTGCAATGTTTCAGTTTAAAAATCAGATCAAATCAGATAAAAAAAACAAAAAAAACAACAACTTAACACCTGCCACTGGTTTCATTTAGCATAAAATCAACTTTCACAGATTGAAACTTGCGTCATTTGTGTAATTCATCACTGTCAAGATCACATCTGCTTCGATGATGATGATGAAAACTGCATTCAAACATGTATGTTTTGAAAAAGTATGAGCTTCAACATGCAGCAACACTGATCTGAATGTACAAACCTCTGGTTTAAACAATACGTATGACAGACACATAATTTTTTTTTGGCCTAAGACACAAGGAAGCTGTCATGACAGGAGGTAAGTCAAAAGAAAATAATTTAATAAGAACTAGTTAATGGATTCAAACAGTTTAATCAGTATATAGTTAATAAAAAGTATGAATTCCCCTTTGAAACAAAGTTGTGTTGTTCTACATGTGAAATTCATGTTTTTAGATATAAAATATTACATTTTACTTGTTAAAATATTCATAAATATCATTTGCCAATATGTGAATTTATCACATGTGAGATGTTCAACTTTTGTTGAGTTGTCAGAATCCTCTGTTAATTAGTGTGAAAAATGTTAAACAGTAGAACAAGGTAAAGTCCACGTAGACAGCTTTCTACTTGTGAACAGTTAATGCTGTTTTTGCTAACTGACTCTGAAACTGATAAAGGACAGTGTGTGACTGGTGACATGACACTGGAGCAAAGCTTAAGCCTCATGTAAATGAACAAACCGCTCCTTGTGATTATGAATGTGAACAGTTTTTTACTCTTTCATTAGTTTTAGTGCGTTTCGGCTGAATTTGCCGAACATAAATACGTCCTAATGAAGTCGCTCTTGAGCAGTGATCTGTGGCAGTGAGTTCGCCACTGTTTTGTTTCCTGTTTCAACCACATGAATGATGAGGAAACTATAGGGCTTGTCACAGGAAGACAGTAAAAATGACTGGGACGACTTTTCACAGAGAACTTGAAAGTGATGCTGTTTTTCACATCTCACCTACACGTTTCCATTTCAGAATCTGAAAAAGGAAGGAGCTGGGGCGACACTCCCGCGCCTCCCTCCCTCCCTCCTTCCTGCTGCTGCTCTTAAGGTTGCAGGCCACCATGTTGTTGTAGTAGTAGCACGGACTTCTCTTCCACGAACTATGTGAAAACGATGATCGTGAGTCACCTCAGTTTCTCTTGCATGCACAAAATGGATACAGAAGAGATGCACAAAAAATTACATTTCCTTCAGAAAAACACACGAGGTTGAGGTCTGGTCTAATTCCTGTGTAGCGTCACGTTTTTTGAGGTCATCCTCTGAAGTCACACCTGCAAAATGACAATATGAGCCAACTTGATGTCGCTGCTTATTATTGCATATGACACCAAAGCACTTGTGTAATGAAAACAAAGGTAAAAAGTATAAAGACATATTTGCAGTCATTAAGTTAAGGAGTTAATGAAAGGGTTAGTCTCCATCTGTCCCCAACCTTCCTGGGCCTTTGGCAGCAGTAGTCCAGGCCAATTCAAATAGAAATAAATAAGAAATAAATATAGTAATAAGCTGATGTTAAACGGCTGATTAAAGGGGACATGTTTTAGGGTGCAAATAGATATTAAAGGTTGCAATGTTGTGTTCGTAATTGGATGTATTGTGACTGACTCTCACCCATAGGTGCCCATTCATGTGAAGACAAGGATGTGGGATGTTGTGTTCTGTTCCTTATCATAGTTGCCACTGATAGGGAAAAAAAAAAAAAAAAAAAAAAAAAACAGATGAGAAAGTAGCTCGCTATTTTTTTTTTCTATTTCTTCTTTTCGTTTTTTTCTGACTTTTATCTGCCTGTGGCTTCTATCTCTTAACACCCAAACCTAAGAGTGGTGTGTCTCGGTCCAATCTCTGAGAAGATGGTTATCATTACAGCCCAAGCTATGAGACCTCACTTTGTCACTGCACCGAGTACGACTGTGCAACCAGTGTCAATGTCAGTGGGGTTACCTGCTTGTTTACCTAGTGATCTTTTCCCTGCCGCTCAGTCATCTCTGGAATAAAAACATCAACTATTCTTGGTATGACGTAATCCCCAGTAATGCCCTGCTTCCCGTCAGCGCTGGCTATCTGACGATGGACAAGACAAAGGAGCTCATCAAACGGGGCCGATAACACAGCAGCCAATTAAGATATGCCATCTCTATCACACAATATGTGTTCACTATCACCATCAAAGGGTCAGGAAAAGAGAGGGAAATGAATGGGGTCGGTAAATGGAGAAGCCCTGTAACCCACACCAAAACACTGGGAGTATTTTGAAATGTGTCATGGGGAAGTATCATCATGGGAGTTTGTGTCGTGGACGTTTTGTGAAGGAAACATGGATGCACTAGTTCAGGAAAAATGCCCTGTATTGGGGTAGTGGGCACTAGATGGCACTAATGAATGGTAATTAGACTCATCTGCTCCTGTAAAAATGATCATTAATTATTTCTCCTCATCACTCAGTGCTTAGGTTTTAATTCATTTTATTGTAGTTACGCAGAAAACTGATGCAAAATGATATGAATATGAAAATATGCAGTATGTTATGTACATGTATACAACGATATCTGTGAAAATATGTTGTAACTTCTTTTAAAAGCACGTTTACTTCTGAACAGGTCTGTTAAAGATGAAGATTCCAAGGCCTTCATTAGGTCAAAGTGCTTAAAACTACAATACTTATTATTATTATTTCACTGTGCAGTTAATTTTTTTTTTTGCACTGCACGTTTATGTTTCAGTCATTACAGAACAGCACAATTTGCATCGTATCTGCTTTTGGAATTATTTACATTTTCAACAATTAATCTCACGCTGTCCTTTTCTTCTCAGAACTTTAATCACATGTTCTCCATCAGAAAGTGGCAGATTTTTGTAACCTTTTATTTTTCATGTGAGGCTTTAAATATTCTCAAATTCAATTCCAGGTAGAAGAAAACCTCGACCTTCACACACACACACACACACACAGAGTTCAGGTTTGTAAACTGTCTTGTATCTCACACTGTTCCAAGTGTGGGCTTCATGTTTTCTTCAAGTGGTGGTTTCAGATGGTTTCAAACGCTACCTCGCTTCAAACTGACTTTGGTTCTGATATTTATTATTAAAAGATTTAAAGCTAAAATGTTTAAATTTTCCAGTCAAACCAAGTATGAACATACTTGGTTTGACTGGAAAAGATTTACAGATTTACACTGTCAGTGAGGATCTGTTGAGAAATCTTATGATTTGTGTAGAATTAAAGCTCTTATATAAAAAAATTCACACCGAATGTGCCTTAAATTATCCTGAATATAGTGTATAAAAGAGAAATGAATAACATGGGGATGAACGTGGATTCAACAGGTGCTGAGAGCTCAGTCCACCTTCATGTTATCAGACCCGAGCTTGCTTTGGCAGATATGGCCTGAGACATGTCAACTTAGTGTAGATGTCAAATCTCTGGTGCTTATGAGAAGGCCAGGGAGCAGAGCGATAATGGCGGCGGGGTTAGTTATCGTACAAACTCGGGGGTCGTTGCTCCCTATCCCTCCCCTTGTGCCACAGCGGCCCCTCTAATCGCCCATCTGGGCTCTGTGCGCCGCCGTCCTCGTGTTTGTCGTCGCAGCTTATCGTAGGCAGGGGCTTAATCTGCACCGGTGATAAGATATGTGCTGCTGCATACACACACACACACACACACGCGCGTGCAGTTTTACACACTCCTCACACTCACTGGCGTCGAGCGGTGAGGCTGTGATATATGTGCCATTGTGTCATTTACTGTTGAATGTTATGCATTGAGACATTTCTCATATTAATGCAGCGATACTGGGAACTCCCCTTCCTCTTCCTATTCATTAATTTTCAGAATCCGGTTTGATGATTCATCCGCGAAAACCCAAAACAACCGACGATGCAAACAACATGGTGTTTTGCTGAGTTTGCCTGATTATGAGGAAAAAAAAGAAGAAAAAGAGAAAAAAAACAGCTAAATGTTGAGTGATCTCAGACTGACCAGACTAACCCCAGCAGTGTGAGTGAAGACATTTATCTTCTCAAACGGCTTTCGCACTTGGACTTTTTCCCCTGGAGTGCAACACTAAAATGCCCCACTGATCTGATACCATCTCGTCGTTCTCGTACACTCTGTCTCATTAACAGCTAAAGAACAGAACAGAAAATAAATAGAAAAAACATCAGATTTCAAAGATTAGATAAAGCAAGAGAGTGAGAGAGAAAAAAAAGGAGGTTTATCTCTAGGTGTACACGTCCTTGAGTTTCTCTGAAGGCTGCCATATAAGGTCAACCCTCTCTTAGGCTCTTCATGTGGTTTAGGTAAGCTGTGAGAGCTGGCAAGATGTGAGGACGAGAAGAAATGGACACAGAGAGAGAGAGAGAGAGAGAGAGAGAGAGAGAGAGAGAGATGATCTTGGCATGACCCCAGAGTCTCCTCTGCAGTGTTTGAGCCAAGTGTCTGTTCAGATGGCAGCTTGAGCTCAGGGACAGAAACCAGCGGCAGAGCACAAAGTTTTACTGCAACAGCAGCTTCAGACAGGTGGAGAGTGAGGACAGTTAACAGCTCAGACCTGACTTATGGACGCTTTCGACCGTTTTCTACATTGAGCAGCATTTGATTGGCAGACGGAGGCCACATTTGACTTCATCTTAAACAATATGGCTTCAGCTTTACTTCCTCAGATGCAAATGCATAATCTCCAGATCGATTTTTTTCTTTATTGAAACCAAAATGTAAAAAAGTGTTGAAGTGTAGCTCTTCCCCAAACTGGCCGTACACATCTGATGAAGGAAGCCAAACACAGATAGACGCCTGAAGCTTTGCTGCATGAACTAACGTGTTTTACTTTTTGCCAAAAACTATTTCACAGAAATGTGCAACATGTTATCCCAGATGGTGATGTTATTTACAGCAGCTGTTCTCAAACTGGGGTCCAGGGGCCCACAGGGGTCCTTGAGGAGGTTCTTAGGGTTCCCCAGCAAAAAGGGGAATATTTAATTTTCACTATAATTCCATCCATAACTAACACAGTAGAAGAATGTGTGAATATTTTGGTCATGGTTTCAAGTAATAAAACATCTAAACGCAAAAATCTTATCAGCACAGAGTCCGTGGTCTAATTTGTGTCAGTTTAGGATCCTTGATGTGAAAAAGATTGAGAATCACTGACTTACAGTGTGAGAGGTGTCACTCCTCTTTAAATATATTATGAACAAACTTTCAACAGCAGAAATCCAAATAGACTTTTATATACTTTCAGTTTAAGATTTGGGAGGATAATGCTGCGTTCAAAAACGCTGTCAGCACCAGCAACAGAGGGAAATCAGTAGTATTTAACCATTTTCTACAGCTGAAGCAGCAACTCGCGTAGAATTAGTCTTGAAGAATTAAGGAGATAAAACAGTGTTAAATATGTTTTATCAGGTCTGCAGGGCTCCAACACAACACTACGTTACTAACAGAAAGGTATAAGTTTTCAAATCAGCTGCAGACAGTGCCCAACTTTTATTTTGACACAGTATATTTTTCTTTTTTTTTTTAATCTGCGACATGTCACATCAATATCTGCTCAAAAGCAACATGTTTACTCCATAAGATACTGTCAGATTGAAGCTGCAGGGCTGGAGCCCATTCAGGAGAAGTGCATAAAAATAGTGTATTGTGAGAAAAACTGTGTTAAGTTTGCAGGAGATTTTAGCGGCAGCGGCGGCAGTGGAGGGACAAGCCTTGGTAACCTGAGAGAGAGCCCCTCTCCTCTGCCACTGCTGGAGCGTTGCCCATCTCTTTATCGCCACCACAGCAAAGGCAAAAAAAAAAACAAGACACGCACAAAACACACAAAATGTGTTTACACCACGCTGATAAGATCCAGCACTCCGCGGCCGTACACTCAATATTAAGATACTGTAACACACGCACTCCCAACGCTGTAATGTTGCTTCTTAGTGGCATTTAAAATGTGGTGTCTGGCTGCTGAAGTCTGAGATGAGACAAAGATTATCTGTCAAAGTGATTGAAAAATATAGTTTCAATTAATTCTTTTATCTTTTTCTTTTTGATTATCAGCCTCCTCTTGTTATATTTAGTTTAAAACTAAATTATTACTTTCTCTAAAGGCTGCGTGCAGCATGTCAAACAGCCAGCCTCTCTTCTTTTTTTCTTTTTTTTTTTTTGTCATACATATTTGCTTATCAGATGCAGTGTGAATATCGATTTCCCGGATACGGGGTGATAAGGTCTTTACAAGGCCGGTCCCTTTATGAGCGCTGGTGAATATTTTATCCACCATGGATTATAATGAGTGATTAAGCTCAGTCAGAGCCATATCACCAGAGCCATCCTTTTAATAATGCACCGGCAAAACTGTATCGATAAACATGCTTAATGCGATTCAAAGTTATAAGCTGCTTGCTGGACGTTCACACGGAAATTCAGATTTAATGCAAAATAAATAAAGGGGGAAAAAAAAAAAAAAAGCTGTAAGCCGCAGCCGCTGCATACTGGTGTGCCCTCTCCAGTAAACAGTTTGAATTGAATACAGTGCGTGTGTGTGTGTGTGTGTGTGTGTTTTGAAGGAACAGACTTTAAGGAGCCTGAGAGGGAGCCATATAATGGTGCCTGATGACAAGGCGAGTGATCTGGGCTCGTTGGAGGGCGAGCTGTAACCTAAAACACACCAGAAAACACCAGAGCAACCACACACACACACACACACACACACACACACACACACACACACACACACACACACACAATCACAGAAACACTAGTTGCTTCTCACTTTCTACAGTATCTGACAATATACATGTCTGCCAGTGTGTGACTAAGCATAAGAGTGTGGGGGCGGCAGCCATGAGAGCACACGCACTTTGCATGTTTTCTATGAATTCTCCACTGCTTTAAAAATCACTGGAACTAGTCCCATTTTGCATCACAGATTCATACTTAGAATATGATTTGAAGGTGTGTGTGTGTGTTTGCGTGAGTGTGAGTGTGTGTGAAGTACTGTTTTTGCATTGATTTCCTGTTTGACAAAAGTGACATTTTATGGTTTTTACTCAACACCTGCTTAAAAAGTTAAAGAAATTTAAGCAGCAGAAACAGAAAAACAGTTAAATCAAAGGGATTTTTTTTTTGTGGTTTATTATTCATTGTAATTCAATTCTACAAATCATGAGAAACTAGAAATGTGCACATATGCTATAAAAACTTATAAAACTAATAAAACACAGCTGCATTAAGAATTTCATATATGTTTGTTATAAATCAAGAGAACTTGTACAACCTGAGCTTGTCATATTTACAGCTATTATGAAAAATGGCTGCAGACATACGATGGAGGGCAGCACAATGCCGCCACAAGGTCTTCTAAGACAAGTATGATTACTGTTGCTCTCTTGCCCTTTCATGCCGGCTTTTCTTTTATGGCACACTTTCAACAGTATAGCACTGGCTGTAAAACTGAGGGCAAAATAATAGAGAGATCAAGACCTTATCACATAAGTTTGGATGGGACCCCCCCCCCCCCCCTTTTACTACCACTATATATATTTCTTTTCCTGGACCTTTTTATTATTCAGGACAGGCAGTGTACAGTGCATGGTTGTGAAAATGGGAATAATCTCATGCAGCAGATTAAGTGGATTAATTAGGGTTTTATTCATCAGGGTGAATTGGTACCTAAAGAGCTTCCCCCTGCAATGACAAGGATTTTTCACCCTTAATTATCTTGGGCTGAGGAATGCGGTCCTGCATGTGCGGCGTGTCGACAAAAGAGGAGGCATATCGCTCTGCAGTCGCACTGTGGAAATGTGAATCCTTACGCCCTCTTCGAATGACTTCACTTTCATTAATTTATTTTAACTGCAACACAAAATAGTCTCTTATTTTTCTTTTTCTTCTGTTGTGTTGTGCAGATTTGGGCAGCCCCTGTGTGAAGTTACATCGGACCGCAAACTTATCTCACCATCAAGCCCCTCATCATCTTATCTGCTCATCATTTTCCACTCACCGAGCCTTTGCACACGCACACACACATCTCTCTCTCTGTCAATAACCAGTAGTTGTTTGAAAACCACCTGCTGTACTATATACATGCAAACACATGTGCAAGCACTTAACATGAGAACAGAGGAAGATGGTAAATGGTGTTTTCAGGTGAAGTCTTTTATGAGGGTGAGAATTTTCACCTGCCTCTGAAAAACATGTTTAAAGCCATTTTAATGGCATTTTTTAATTATTCATTTCCTTTTTCATAATTTGAGTCCAATAAAAACTTAGTCTATAATATAAGATAAAATACAACTATTTCACAGTTTTTCTTTTTTTTTTTCTTTACCAAAAAAGATTTAATTATATCTACCTTAATGAAATTAAATTATTAATCTTTCTAGATGTATACTTGTAAAAATCTTAAAAAACAAACAGAACAAGTTCACAGCACAAGATAAACCAATTGCATGGCCGTTGCACACACACAGACTCTCTCTCTCACTCACACACACATGCGATGTCAGTGCAAGAGGTTACAAGAAAAAAAAAGTTTGGTCTTTAGTAATTTCTAAAAACTGACACAAAGCTGATAAAGCTGGTCTGCCATTGATAACATCACATGAGGATAATATCGAAGTTTAAATTTACCACTAATGTGAAACTACTGATAGGCATAGCCGCTGCTGTACGCTTTGTGCAAAGGGAAAGGGGGGGACGGTTTTTCATCCTTCAACAAGAAAGTAGTGAAAGTGCATCTTAAGGTCCATTCAGCCCGGGACACAAACGTGGACTTTCTCAAATTCCAGCCTTTTCGCCATGGAGCACAAAGAGCCCGGGGGGAAGCCGAGCATCCCCAAACAGGCAGATAACGAAGTTGGGCTGAGGATGGGGAGGGAGGGAGGGAGGGAGGCGGGTGAGGTATAAAGAGAGGGATGGATGTGCGTACTAGGCGGGGGTTGGTGGGGTAGACGGCCAAAGCAGGGTGGGTATTCACCGACCAGGTCAGACGTAATGCTTGACTGGCGAAATGTCTGATACACATCTATGGTCTTTAGTCTCCCTCAGCTGACTGACAGGCTGCCCTGTGAGAGGAGGTGTGGGTGTGTGTGTGTGTGTGTGTGTGTGTGTGCGCCTGTACTTTCATTTGTGTAACAACAGGAACAGTACTGTATTAATCACTGGTGTCTTTACATTTTAAACAACCAAAAACGAATGAAACCTGGTTTGGACGGAAAACAACACATCTGTGACAAAATGTGATTTTATGGCTCCAAGTGTTTGACAAAGTTTCTCGGCACATTGGCAACCGTCAACTTATTTGCATGAAATCATATTGTACTTAATGAACAACCACCCACAAGAATGTGAAAATTAAGGAGGAAATATTATCATTTCACTACGACGGTAGCAACAAGTAATGTGCTGAAAATAAATAAATGCTAATATATGAATTTGGTTTTATATACAAATGAGGAGCAGTTTGAGCATTAGATTCTATAAAACAGTGGTTCTCAAAGTGAGGTCCCTGGCAAAAAGAGGAATGATTTATTTTCACTGTATTTCTATCCATAAGTAACACAATGACAGTGTTTGACTATTTTGGTCAAAGTTTATATAATAAAACATCTTATTGTAAAAATTTTATCAGATCAGGGTCTGTGGTCTAATTTGTGTTAGTTCAGGATCCTTGATGAGAACAACAGTTATAAAAAAAAATATTAAAATTAAAAAGCATGAAAACAGTGAGTAGCCACAAAAGCTGATAATACTTTCTGAAAAAAGGATGTAAAAACTACAAAATGCATGAAAGAAATGAGTTTATATACAGAAGTTAATTTTAGTTTATATACAAACATACATATGCAGTGTTTGGGTAAAATATACTGTGTTTTTTTCAGACATTAAACAGGTCATTTTGGGTCATGACACCTGATTAGCTGGTGAACAAGTCAATGGTCTGACTTCAGTGTCCGACAGCGCTGAGCAGAACAAAACCCACTTAACCCTTTTACTCCACTTGCCTACGCAGAAAACAACATTTTGGGGCTGTTGCGTTATCATCATGCTGGGTGTACGAGTCTCCTCTGCCCTGTGACCTAGAATGACGGTATGAAAAACTTCAAAGCCTCTGTTGATAAGTGACATTTGAATCTCCCATATCACTGCTCACTCTGCTTCATCAGCAGCAGTTTTTGTTTTGTTTGTGCTTCTTGGAGGTTGCACAAAAATACCACCAACACTTCAAACATGCGTGAGGTTTATGGTAATTCCCTTTTTTTTTCTTTTTCTTTTTTTAAATTGTAGCTCTTATCAGTGTTTAGAGAAATAAAGTGTGTAAAGGGAGAAAAATGTCACAGTGTAAACAATGGATTATTGATTGTTTCACCCTTAAACACAACACAAGCTCAATATCAGATTATTTGTGCAAGTATTACATTTTAACTGGTGGTTAACTAGTTAAATATGCTGATAACATTATACAGTGATTTTACAACTGAATCTTAATAATATTGACAATTGCACTTACTTTGTGTTGTTTGGAAAGAAAATCAGACGGTGAAAATACTAGTATTAGTCGTGTAAGTGTTAGTATTAGTGCTATTACTGACAGTTGTACTCAGTTAAGTAGTATTTAAAGCCGAACACAAATGATGTAATCAGATGATGGTTCTGATATTGTGACATTTTCTACAGAGAATCAGTATCTTTAACAAAGTGCATTTCCAAAGCAACTAACATAATATACTTGATAATAAATACGCATATAATATATACTGTAAACACACTTTAATTTCAGTATATAAACCTATAATCGTCTGCGTGTTTACGAATTTCAAATTCAGTAAATATCTGCATTTAAAGACTTCTTTTCCAAAGTGCTGTATCAATATGTGCATTAATTTCTGAGGGAAAAAAAAATCAATACTGACATTTGTCATTCATCATGATTATAATCTATCAGAATTTGTCATGGTTATTTTGGATATTTTATCAGACGAGATACTTTAGCATCTTTTTGTGTAGAAAAACTTATTTTGTTCAGATTGTTAGCCATCAGTTAATGCTATCGGTAAAATTGTTTAGTAAGTTGCATTTGAAAGTAGTGTTATATGACAATGCATTGTTTTTACATTTTTGTGCACAGACAGTTTGTACTCAAGAAATATAACATGCTCATTTGACAGCTAATCCTTTATCTTCAGTGCAAGCCATTTAAATCGGTAAAGGATAGTTTCCTTCAATAATTAAGCGCAACATGAATGACAGTGACTTCCTCTTCCCCTCTATGCTCTTCATCACTTTCTCTCTCTGCTAAAAGTAGGTCAACAGGGATTTCCTGCCCTCAGACGTTTTTCTTCCCAGCCGACACCTGGCCTTTGTAATACCACTTCAGCAAAGAGGAAGAAGTGCATGCACTGTATATATAACATATGGGATCAAAAGTCACAACACCTTGTAAGTATTTACCACTGCGAAGGGAACTTGAGATTGCTATTGACCTTCAGACACAGCAAGCCGGGACTCGAGCTCTCACAGAAACTGAGAAAAGAGACACTCCTGAAGATGTAGCTTCAGCTTCAGGCTGGGATTTTCAAAATGCACAAAAACAACAGACGCATATTTATTCCTCTAATTTTCCCCAATTTAAAGTTCGCTCCACAGATACATTATGAAACAAAAGCCTGCCGTTATTTATTTATTTATTTTTTTCAGACTGAATTATTAACAACCCGAGGCTTACCTTTGCATTTCTAATTATGTGACGCAAGAGAGATGGCTCTCAAACTCTGCAGGCATCCAGTTAGAGTGTCATTCTGAAGGAGAAATCCAATGCAAAAAGACTTGGAGGGAGCTAATTCACAAAGTAGGTTACAGAAAAAGTCCAACTGTTTGAACACCTCTGGCCTCAAAATCTTATTTCTTCGACTAATTCGGATACGTTTTGCAAGTGGGAGAAGCAAAGCAAAGTACCGTGGAAATATTCTCAAGAAAATCACAGATCTATTGTTTATTAAAGGGCACAAGAAAATGTGGGCTGACTTAACAAGATGGGAGCAGAAGAGGCCGAGAAAGGCAGCTGCACAGCTTTTGGGTTGGTAGTCTAACTGACAAAGTGTGATAGTTTAATGGGTGACTTTCACATTAGTTTTCTCCCCATTTGCTCTTGTTGCAGATGTATCAGATCACCCACAGTAGGTATGCGATCAAAGAGACACAGAGTGTGGTTGAGGGGGAGGGAACTAGGTTTTGCGGCGAGCTAAACAAAATAATTCATCACACACAGCCGATGTGGGATCACAGCAAGCTTCTTAGAACAAAAAAGCTCAAGAACACGAGGGGGAATACTCACCTTAGCCTCAACGCTTCACTCATCCTCTGCTACTTTCTCTGCGACAACCTCCATTCTTCACACACACCTCCACAGCACCGGGCCTGACAGTACACATTCAAGCTGAGAGTCATACTGAGAGGACAATGCTCAAAGATTCTGAGAATGTGATTGTTTTGTGTTTCTCGACCCGATCTTTCTGAATGAATAATTTTCCGTTTCGGGGGCACCACTGAGAATCAAAAATATGTTAAGGTTCAAGAGCCTCTCTAAGAATTACAAAGTCATCAATACAAAGAAAAATTGAAGAGGGGCAGCTCCATTAACAGCAAGTTTCTTTGAGACCCACACAAAAAAAAGCATGCTGCCTTGGAGGAAAAACACGCACGTAAACCCACGCACTCTTTAAGAGTCAGTTGCACCACTTTTCCGACCTCTCTGGATGGAGTAGATGAGGTTGCAGAGCCTCCCTCCCCTGCAGAGAGTGTGTGCAGCTGGGTGTGGTTTTACCCTCTGTCTCCTTTGTGACCTTGGGTGCTGGCTCCGTGGTCATCCCTTAAACCCACCTCCCGCTCCACGGGAAGAACAGAAGGCCACCATGACAATAACGTGCTGTATAACTGCTGCTCTTCTCACACATGTTCAACCGAAACAACAACCACATGTTTTATGCAAGTGTTTCTAAACCACACAGTTGCCTTAGGTTGAGGTATTGGTATGTGGGGGCATCCAAGGGTGGTAGAGGTCCTTGAGGCCGGTTGAGGGTTCTTCACCCTCACAAAATAATGATTCAATCTAGGGACTGGCTTTGCTAGTCATATTTAAGGTTGTATTTGTACTGCTCCCACTTGGAGTGTCTGGATGTTTCAACCATTTCCATGACTTTAAGCTAGGCTATGTATTTTGACTTCTCCTAGCATGTTAAATATTGCAGCACAAGTACCTGCAAAGCTAATTACATCAGCCTCAGGTGTACTTAGTGTTTAGTACTTATCGCAAATGCTGGCATGGTAAAGCATTCAACTAAGTTAATAAGCATTGCCATTGTGAGCATGTTCGCATGCTAACATTATCAATGGGCATTAGCATTAGCAATTTCATTGCTGTAGATGACATAATCTTTTTTAAAAATTTTATTAGCTGGGCTTGTGGCGTTTTTTAAAGTCTGATATACAAAGATATATAAATAACTGTTACTTAATAAGCACTGCTGGTTGGGAAATACTGTTTAATGTATTGGAACAATTCACTCTACTATGAAAATTAGAAAATTAAGACTGAGTTCGGTTGGATGCCATTTTCTTGGGGCCCACCTTACAAAACATTTTTTGCTTTAAACAAATTCTTTAATTTAGCTGAGGCATAAGCATAGCTATATGGTCCTCTTGACCACCCGGAGGCCAACCACATGTAAAGCAGCTAATGCCGCGAATTTTTTGGTGCAGTGTCTTTTGTCACCCACAAATGCTGAGAGGACTCTGGAGGTTTTCAACAAGGCAACATTACCAAATTTGGGACATTGAGCACTATAACATTTTCTTTCAGATTGTAGATTGTTGATAAATAATACATTTTGATGGCACTATACAAAATATCTGTGTTTAGAGACATCATCCCAAATTCTGGGAATATTGTACATTGTTGGAAAGTAATGCAGTGGACCTTCGGGGTGAGGGGGGTATCAAGTCCTGCTTCAGGCCCTAAAAATGCTAGGGCCGGCCCTGAATGCAAGGATTAAATGGCTTTTTTTTTTGGAGTAGATGGGCTACAAAAAATGTGGAAGCTTGTTTTAACTTGTTTTAAGGGACAAACACTTTGTTGGAAAAATTCAAGGTCACACACTCTTGTGCACCCCCATTAACTAACTGTTCGTACTGTGGCGCTGGCCTATCCTCCCCATCGTTCTGCCTCTCAATTTCAAATCAGGAGTTTAACCTCCAAGCAGATTCTGCTCACGCTATGGCAGCAGACCTGGCCACGCACCATGGGAGAATTACCTCCCATAATTATACTGCAATTATGATGGAGATAAAATCAGCATTATTCTAAAAAAAAAAAAAAAAAAAAAGTTTAAATGAGCAGCGGGAGGGAGGGATGGAGGGATGGAAGGACTTGGAGCTTTCGAGTCTCTGAGGGGATTGGTGACAGTCCTGTGAAACAAAAGGAGGCAAATGGACAGAAAACCTTTCTAATTAAGCATAGAGAAAAGATGGTGTCTCTGGTAATTATAAAAGTGTAAGAGATTCTTAACTGGGTTGAGGGTAATTTTGTCTCAGTTCTGTAAATTTTAAAAGTTGAGCCCAAACAGTGACAGTAAAGCACAAACTTTCACAGTGGAAAAACAGTGTGGTGATATTTCTTAGAAAAGGTCCCCGCTGTAATCAAAACCGATCTACAGCAAACTTGGCTGACTTTAGGATATTATCATAATGTCTTGACACTGAAAAACCATACACTATGCTTTTCTATCCGGCCACAAGGGGCTCTGTGAGCACTCATGTCTGAATGAGTCCTGGCTGCAGCAAACAGGGCCTGGAACAAATAAGCTCTCCCTTCAAAATCTCCTCAAACCGCCAACCACCTCCCAAAAATAGACATGCAAAAAAAAAAAAAAGAACTCTAGGAGCTTTTGGGGCTCCACTTTCCAGCTAGTCATCTTCAGTGACGTGTGTGCAGCTTTAAGTCTGGAGCTGGATGGCAGCAGACAGGACATCTGCTCTTCATATCCGCCTGGTGTGTTGCACAAAGTGGACTCTCTTAGCTCCAGCCATGGGCCCAGCGGCTGCACGGCGGGCACAATTCCCTTTCCAAACACAATTCGGAAAAGGGACTTGTTTATCCAACCATTCAAGGCTCGGATCGGAGGGAGATAATGTCTGGATGGGTTTGAGTCTCCTTTTCCATGCAGCCGCGCACATCTGTATCTGAGTTTTCCCAGTAAAAAAAAAAAGCAGACGGAGTGTTTTAAACTGAGCTGGTGTACAATATATACAAACACATGCAGCAAGGGGACTGCACAAACATAAATACACAGGTAGGCCAACAGTGCACGCATTTGCCAAGCACTTAAGGAAGACATTGGTGGTCCATAATAGTGCATTTGGATCATAAATGAAAAGCATCAACCTCTGGGGAAAGAGGAAACATCACAAAGTCACATACAACTTCAAACTACACTACTCCTTTTTCTTTTTCTTCAACTGTTTGAGAAAATCTATTTCTACAGGTCACAAAAAGAGGCTCTGTATCCATTTGTAATGCCTTTTCATCACTCCTGTGTCACATTTCTTTAATAACACCACAATCTCAAACCTCCCGTCACCCTTTTAAGGTCAATGTGTGGAGAAAAAAAAAATCAAACATTTAAAAGCAGCAAAAAAATGATTTATAACCTGTATATTTCAGATATGAAATGGCTGCGGAGTATCTCCCGGCGATGCCATTACTTATTTCTGAAAGCCCACCTGATTGTAGTCAGACAGACTCACCTAAAAAACACCTAAAACAGCTCAATAAAGCACCTTGAGCCATGATTGGGATCTCACTCATATTCCCCTCGTCACAAAGATGAATGCATTTGCAGAGGAAGGATGAGCGAGGGGGCTGACTTTTAATAAATTCTGCATCATGGTTCTGCCTCGGTGCACACAAGTCAGTGACAAATACATTTATTTAAAAACAGTTTGATAAATTAATTTTTTTTTTTTTATCTGGAGAAGTACATTCACAGACGAATAATGATCTTGACTGAAAAATTGAACTGTTACAGCCAAGGAGACACAGCGTCAACTTCTCTACTCCATTTTCATTTTTCTTTGAAATGTTTGACGGGTGAGAGAAGAGACTGTAAGTCAAGAAACATGAGCTAATTATTATACATCCTCTGTGTTATTTATTGTAATCATTTAGATAGAATAAAATTTAAAACATATGTTGACTCCGCTTAGTATTTGTCACGGGGATTTTTTTGTGACACTTGAATTCTCTGTAAAAAAGAGAGAACCCAACATCATATCTTGATAAGCAAAAAAATTGTGCAACAAGACTGACAGATCAGATAATTGGCCAGAGGTCACACACGCACACATGCAAACACAGAAATTCACCCAAAGCCGTCTAGAAGAGGCAGAATTTTAGAGAAAAATACTTGAAAATCGAAGCTTGCCACATTCAAAAACAACCAAACCATTCATAATATCAGTATCAGCCGCATCTGCACGCTGCATCTCAGGCCCGGCCAGCAATATCCTTCAGAGGACAAAGTGTGCAAAATGAATCAATAAACTCAAAAGCCCTGAAATCTCAAATCCATTAGGGCTAGGACGAAGCACATATTACTTCAAAATGGAGTAGCATTAAGTGTCAGATGTCCGTGATAAGGCTGCCTTCATTTGGGTTTTGCTGTTTTTTCCCCTGATGGGACGCATGAGTGGTGGCTCCTTATCATTCATGCCATAAAGCGCTATCTGTGTCTCTTATCGCCTGTCTATGCACGAAAGAGGAAAAGAGCGTACGAGTATGACAGAGAGGGAGAGAATGAAGGAAAGAAAGAAGCGGATGATAAAAATCGCTGCTTCTGCTGCTGTGCATGTACACCTGTATGAGTGGACACAGACGCGGCCTCGCCATCCTTAACACGCACGTATCAAACAAGGCCATGCGTATGACACACGCTTATCTCCCTTGCAGCCTTTCGCCGCAAACAAATGTGTAGTGCTGCTTCAACGGCGCCCCACCAAAAGTACAGAGGAAATTCAACTGTTGCAGAGAATCTCAAGTTTTTTTGTTTTTTTTCCCCTCCCTCTGTTAACTGATGGCCTGTTGTCTTATCTCCTCAGATGAACTCAAGCTCTCCTCCAGCCAATAACTTTGATTAAACTGTCGGAAAATGTAAATGTCCCGTCGAATTTCTGTCGAGACGTGAAAATTAAACCGGGTTTCCTTCTTCCACTGCGTCATCACTTTGAACATGAGGAGTGAAAACGATTTCATCAGCCGAGAGTGTAAATTAAAGTCCAGACTTCACTGCTCTGGAGAGTGTCATGGCTTGCAGATTGTGCATATGATACAACACGTTGACCCCCCCCCCCCTCCGCTTGATTCAGCAGACGCAACACGACACGGTCCTCTCATCCCGGCTGTTATTTTTAATACTATCTGAATCCCATTCCTATGCATGGCGTAACCTTAATCTCACTGCCTTTAACCTTGCCACCCCCCCCAATCTCTCTCTCCTCTCCCCTCTCTTGTTCCATCTCTTCCTGCGTTTGTTTATCCAGCACTCTCTCACCGCCTCTCTGATGAGTGTTTTATCTTGCGGCCCACCTTTTCACACTGCCGCGTTCACAATCACGAGTATCGCCCGTAATTATCTCGCCGTATTCCCCCTCCTCACCCTATCGGCGGCATTCATCTCGGCGCTGGAATTATATGTGTTTCAGCTGGGTGCCACCGCGCTTCCACAACCCCACCTCCCTCCCCCAAAGGAGAGGAGGAGGAGGAAGAAGAAGAGGAGGATAGGTTGGGAGAGGGAACAAGCAGAGCCAGGTTGGGTAAAGACAAATCTAGTGTGTCGCAGGTTGGAGATTGTAAAGCTTGGCTGGCCTGACCTGCATCACCATACAGCGGCCCAGACCCACATCTCAGGTGTAATTACTTTGTTTCACAGCTTCCTTTATCTCCCATCGACTTTGCATCTGTCCCCCTTTCATACTCCAGCACTCCTGCGCATAATATAGTTGTGGTCCCTGTCAAAGTCGCCTTGACCTTCCTCCTTTCTGCTGCTGCCATTGTACCAATAAGAAAACCAATTAATGACTTATCCGTCCATCTCAATGTCAAGTCTTTTTCTGAGGTGTACTATTATGTCTGCTTTTCCGACGTGCTGTTAATTAACTCAAAGCTTCGTCTCCTCCATTCGAGCCTCCTGCTGCTCACTTACCCAACCACGCCGGCATTCACGGCTGCATAATGGTACTGTAAGGTACGAAGCGAGCGGCGGAGCTCGCACTCATGCACACACACGCACACACACACACACACACACACACACACACAAAACCTGAAACTTCTGAGAGCAACAGAATGTAGAGAGAGGGACGGTGGAAAGGCAAAGAAGGATATGAAAGGATTTAATGAACAAGATGTCTGAAGGAGAACTCAATGGAGAGGCCAGATAAGGCTCTGAAGTCGTTAAGAGTGGGCAGAGTGCGGCGCGTCCGCCTCTTTCAGGTGAAGCCGACGGTGCAGTAAAAATCCTGCAGATCCTCACCTTTCAGGAGGGAAGTCCTGACACTGGTGGAGTGAAGCTGGGGGGTAGGGGGATGCGTTTGCCTCCCACCTTTATTGCATTCATATTCAAATTTCCTGAGTGAAATGTCAAAAGATGATAGACATATCACTTTTTCTGTTAGAGCAGCCTGGTTTTAAAGGTCCAGGACTCTTGTTGTTGATGATTATTCATGTTGCTTCACGCTGACCCCTGACCCTGACACCTTACGTAATGATTTGACCCTTATTTTTTTTTCTTCTTGTTTTTTGTATGGCTCGGACAAAGAAAACTGTATTCATGTTTTACTAAAATATGATTCATGCAGGAAGACAAAGCCGTGCGTAACCTGTGGCGACATTCACTGCTGGATGCTAAGCAAGATGTCTATCTGTTTCACTTGTCCCCATTTCCATATTTATTTTAATTAGAATTTGGCAGAGTATTGTCCTAGGGGATAACCATTATGAAAATCACTCCCAATATTCTAATATATAAAGTAGCAGCACTGTTTATGTCATGTTTTTTTTCTTTTTTTGAACTTTCTAGTAATAAATTATATACTCATGCAGCCGGAGTGAGGAGCCAGTCATATCTTTTTAATTTTCTAAATGCAATTCATTGCTCCCAACACGGATTCAAAACACTAATTAATTTGTATTTGATAATTTGCCCACTTTCACGGCATGACATAAGTGTAATTTTTTTTTCTTTTTAAACTTTGCACTGCATGCACAAGTTTAATTAAGTGAGAACTCTCCACATTATCAACATCATGAATTGTATGATTTTTATAGAAGACGATGAAAAAAAACTAGGTCTGCAAGGGTCTTTTCTGCTCTTCCTCTCCACTCCCACTGTTTCCTGCATAAAAGAAATTTTTCCCGAATTGAGGGGAGTGATTGCTGGAGGAGGTATACATTTCAAGTTAATTTTACATTGACCTTGTAAAAAGGGATTGTGAAAGAGCGTGAATAAGTTAAACAGTAATGAAAAAAAAAGAGTTAATGCACCTTCATCTGCCTGCATTAACGGACCATCCACTCCTCCTCTCAGCTACAGTGCAATCACGCTGTATAGACGCCTGTTTCATGGACCCATAGCCAACCTACATTTGAGCTAAATTGTACATTAGACAAGATTAATGAGATTTTGGTTTCAGGGGGCTGAATTTTAGCGCGTCTTTTCTACTCGGCGACTGGAAATAATTGTCTTCATTTTCAAAGTTTCTGACCATGAACAATTACACCGCTCCAACTCTGCTCCAAACGCCGTGCAATCACTAAACTGTAAAAAATAAACCATAGTTGCTCTTACCTGTGCGAGCAGCAGAGGAGGACAGTGTGTGGGAGGTGAGTGTATATTTTGGTCTTAAAGTGATTTATCAAAGGAACCATCTCACTTTCAACCTGATTTTACTTGCCGCGCTGAATCTGAAAATAAAAGACAAAAAAAAGGCTCCACACAGACCTGCTGCTTGTCTGTGAAGTCTTGTTTGTCACTTTGTGATAGAGTCACTTGCTTTTTATGCATCTGCTTTCATTTTGGAACGATCCATTAGCATATTATTCCACTCTCAACAGACGCACCTAAAACATGCAATGAATCAGTTTTACTCTGCAAAGTAAAGGGATGAATCTGAATTTTTGTTGCAGAATACTGGTGCTACATTTGGTATTCAGGTTTCTCTACAAGCACAAATTGTTAAAGAAATAAAGAACTCCTATAGAGCTACAATATACAGTATGATTGTAATATCAGTCCGTTTTTTGTTATATAATTTGTTAAATAAAATGTAAGAATATAAGGACAAACACTCATCACCATGTTCCCGAAAGCAAATAAATGTGGGCCCCCACCGATGCCCTTTTTGCTGCAATTAATTTAGGCATGTACAGAATGTAAGTGTGGACACAGAGCTGCGGATTTGGACTAGGCTGATGTGTCAAGAGTGTGTTCAAGCTCAAATGGGGCCCTGATCATGTCAGTTGATACTCTGCTTCAAATGCTGCCTATACCCCAAGGAAATTAGCAGGTAATCAAATTACAGCAAAACAACTGTTACACAGTAAATATAGTGGGGTGTTGGGGACCCGAAAAGTTGCCCAGCTCTTAATCCACCATTGCCCTTTGTAAATTCCCAAAACCCAAGATTCTTCTGTCTGAACCTAAATTTTGTTTTAATGAAATTCATTATCATCAACAACCAAAAGCAAGAATCAAATGCTTCTCAACAGATTCTTGGTCTTGTTACTGATTGGATGGATGGTCACTGACTTAGGTCATAACTTCACCAATTTTAGACTAAGATAACATTTGATCATTAGAATTTATTAGCCATTAAAAAATCATTTGCCAGACTGAATACACAGGAAGGGGAAAGGAAAACGACGTACAACACAGGTCCCAGCAGAAACTGAACCGGTAACACTGCATCTTAACCACAAGGTCAACATGAGACTCAGAAAGTATTTTTTATGGAAAGCAGATTCTTAAAATTGTTGCAATTGACTTATTGTTTCATTCCTAGTGTACAACTACTTTCTCCTTTTTTGTTTTTTACTCTGAAACCATTTTGTCTCTTGAACTTAGCATTAGTCATTCTTCTTCACCTTCTTGCTGACTGACCCTAACTCTGTCCCTCTCCTGTCCAGTGTGAACAGCACAACCCTCTTACTGTCTGACCACTGAAGCACGTTCACCTCCTATGTGTCCAGTTCCCCCCTTTCATGAGCCCTCATATCTGGACAGCGTTTCTTCTTCTTTACCCGTTTTGTCATGGGACAAAGACTTGAAGGGGTCCTGGCTGGGCCCTGAGCCCAGAAAATCATTTAACAGACCAATCAGAACAGGGGGTCCAATCCCAGTGCAGCCATTAGGGAAACCTGAGCAGGATCCCGACCGCCCCCCCGTCTCTCACAGCCTCTTTTACGTTTCAGACGCTCTACAAATTGAGCATCATCCTCCAACCCTCAGCAGCCATTTTGTAAATGACGGGCCCGGGAAAGAAGAGAGAGTGGGAACAGACATGAAAATGATGTTCATCAGGTTTATGGAAGAGATGGGGAGAAAGAGATACAAATTAAATATCCTCGCTGCCTCCAGAGGGGGTGGTTTCTAATTCTCCCCCCACCTCCCCTCCTTGTCTCCTCTCCAAGCCCCAACCTTTAGTTCACTGACTCAAAACCATGATAAAACCCTATTTCTCTGCTTTCATTCTTTCACTCGTCCTCCTTCCCTCTTCGATCCCGCCACAAGGGAACACTCAGGCCTTTGTTCGGTGAATTGGTTTTCAGATGTTATTTTTTCTTCACTCTTTCTTTCTCTAAGAGCATGTGATTAAAATCACCTCAGTCGTTTAGCACTGATGCCTTTTGTCTCTCCAGTCCCATTCTGCTGGGAGTCAGAGGGCTTACTACTCTACATCTAACAGGTAGGATATAATAGGATTTCACTGCTGCTCTTCCTTGCACCATCCGTCTGCATATTTAGAGCTTAAATACATGCATATGTATAAATTAAGGCTCAAGGCAATAATCTGAGCTTTTAATAAGAAGCAGTGTATAATTTTAACTTTTAAGTCTGTAAGGGGGGCTTGTGAATACTCCTGAATATGAACATTTTCCATGTCCAAACATGACTCTGTTTGGTCAAATTATAGTCGTTTCATAAAGGTCGTAGTGCTGCACTCATTCCTGAAGAACAAACATGTGTTATTCATGAGCCGGGGTTAGTGCGGAAGCTTTGGTACTGGAGGTAAACTTGGGAAAATAAGAGGAAAATGAATCAACAGATGACCGTTAGCTTGACTGGCAAACATTAAAGCTCTGCAAGTTAATTATGAATGTTGAAGTAAAACCTCATTTTCTTTGTAATACTTTTTTTTTTTTTTGCTTCTCTTTATAATGCCTTGATATTTAATTCTACATACGGCCAGCTGCTTCCCAGGTACAGCAAGTCTGGTTTGCTTGGAATAAATGGAAGAATGACACAGTTAATGTAAAAACCATAGCTGGATACAAAGAAAATGGGTTAAACAGGAGCCCAGTATCCTAGAAATCTACTTTCATATTGGGTGATTCTGTAGTGTTTTATGTCCAATGCCAACATTCGGTGCTAATGCAGGAAGTAGTGTGAAATGGTGATGGATGAGGCCGTATCGCATTAAACCATTCTGTTACACCGGAATCACAGTCTTTCTACAACCTTACCCCTTCCATTGTTGTCCCAAGAGTTGAGTATCGCAAACTCCCAGGCACCTAAAGCTGGTATCAAACGTAGAGATATGATCAGATTCATAATCTTAATATTTACATATCGATATTCCTGATGTGAATCCTGGTTTTCATAAAGTTCTTGTCAGCTACTTGTGTTTAAAGAGGATTTGAAATTTGAGAAGTTTGGTGTCTTTTGTTGAATGACAAAGAGGTTCTTTAAAACATCCCAAAGGTATCAAAAGTGTCATGTTGGTGTCTGTAGTGAAACTTGGGCCTTGTATCAGCACTCACATCTTGTATCAAAACATGTCAAACTAGAAATGGATGCAGATTTGGCTTCTGTTTGAATGGAAAGAGGAGATGGTTACATCTGATAGTAGCCAGTTTATCCGAAACTTTATTGCTGTGACTCACTACTTGTATTATTAACAGTATCCATAACAGCAACGCAAGTAACACTGTATCATGACCCTCTGACCCTTCATCGCCTCCCTCTTCATACCACTGGAGCAGTTTCTAATCACACACACACACTCACTTCCACCCACACACCCATCAAAGGAAGTGAAAGAGAAAAGCAGCAGAGTCTTTACTCGTTATGAGAAAATCTTCCTTTCTTCTTTCCCTCAATCCCTCCTCCCCGCTGTCTTCCCCTCCGTTCGGCTGCCAAAGGCCTTGATTAATGGTGTGCTTTAATTAATACTTTTACAGTACTTAGAGCAGAGACCTTGCAATTAGCATTGGCCTAAAGAGTGTAATCACCTGAGCTCATCCAGATCTTATCCACTGACTGATTGACTGACTTCTAGGCAGAGAGAGAGAGAGACTTGTGGAAGCTTGTGTAGCTCAGATGTTCATTTATTTTCTCAGATCCAGCTCCTCGTAAAGAGTTTGGAGAACTCATCTTGCACTTTAGTGACCTAAGGTGATTGCTCACTTTTCTTACCTTACTTTTCTACCAAACTGCACTTGGAAGATGTTTATACGGAAACACACATGTTGCTATTGTCCGTTTCTCCTCTCATTCACATGTCAGTTTGAATACCCAAATAAAAATCAGGTGCTGAGTTTGCAAACCTCTGCATGCGAAGGAAGTGAGAAAACTTAATTGAGAAAAAGCTGGATTCAATATTGCTATAGCTGTTTTGCCTCTTTTGTCCCTTTGGCATCGTTGGTGCATGAAAAACCAATCATAGCATTAACTCAGACAAGATTTGTGATTACTAACATCCAGACTTATAACATCAGGGTTGCAAGGTCAGCCACTATTCAAACTGACTTGATGCAGTTTTATTTCAAGGCCTAATATTCCCACTTTTGCTTTTAAGATCTTCCCACCAGGAGGTTACTCATATCTTTGTGGTCCCATTCAGTTTGTTAGTTTTGTCTCCTAGTGCCTCCGTGAAAGCTAAATGCTAACGTCAGCTTGCTACATGCTCACTATGACAGTGCAAACATGCTGATGTTTAGCAGGTGCAGTATTGTCGTGTTATCCTTCTAACTTTAGCGTATTGTGTTGCTATATTGCGTACATACAAAGTTTTGTCTTTCTGCAAAGCCGTAGTACAAAACTTGATCTGATGATGGTGGCAGATGAAAAGTTAAGGGGAAATTATGACAAGGGGTGGGGAGCATGGATGTCTGTACCAAATGTAATGGCAATCCACTGGAGACATTTCACTAAAAACCAAAAATATAAACCTCATGTTGGTGCTAGAGGAAGAGTCAGGGGGTTCAGCAAACACAGAAGGCTTCATTCTCCAGGAAACAAGAATCAAACCATTCTGTTGTCAATGTGATCCAGAAATTATGTAAAACAGTTCTTAAGAACAGAACTATTTCTGAACTCAAGTGATTGTTCACTCTTATGTGTTGTGCATGAAGGTATGAGCACTCAAAGTGCTTTCTGTACTTAGGTGTATTATTGTATTAGGTTTATGACTGCACCCAAATACCTAATAACAATGCAGGTTTCCCATGTGCCTCATTGTTTTTTGTTTCTGCAGAAGAAAGAGTGAAATATTTTCTCCATCCTGAGCTGGCAAGCCAGTTAAATGTGTAGTTAGTTTCCCTCCGAACCCACAATGAGGCTTTAAAACCTCCAGTTAAAAGCATATAAAGGCAACACCTTTATTTTTTTGTTTTAATGAGAAGTGGAAACATCAGGCGAGAGGGAGAGAAATCCCACAGCATTAATTACAAACTGATTAGACGCTACTTCTGCAGGAGGCTGTATCATTTATTTGAGGGGAAAATAATGATCACAATTCCAGCAACTACTAATTAGAAAAACAGCTCAAATCTTATCAGGACTTGCGTGATGCATGTGGTGCACACATCGCTTTCAGTCGCACACACACACACAAACATGTGGAAATAAGCATTTTCTATGGAGTGTATCTCTTTTTGTGTGTGTGTGTGTTTTTTGGTGGCATACACACTTGTAGGCGCTCCCACTCTGAGACAGAGGAGCCAGTTTAGCACGTCAAAGTCGACTGAGGATTATGTTTGTAGATATTACCCGAAGAATCAGTGGTGCGCTTTCTCAAAAGAGACACAGACAATTACAGATCTGATAACCCCTGAGTTGTATCACAGTTGTTGCAGTGTGTTTACACTATCTGACATGGCTGAAACAACAGCACAAATAAGAACAGAGGAGGAGATTTTCATCTCAACTTTCCTGACTTTGCTGCTTATCACAAACCTCAAAAAATCAGTGTCAGACGGCGGTTGGAACAGGACCAAAAAAAAAGGCACTGACACGCTTTTACAAAAACAAACCACCAGCACATCATTTTTTTTTTAGGTTGAGTTTCTGGATTTATTGGCAGCTGCTAGGAGTGTTTTGTAATACTTAAGAGGATATTTCCACACAGATAAACAACAGCTTGAAGAAACCTTTCCAAAAGGAACGTGTAATGTTTGCTGTTAAATTGGTAAACAACAGCAGGTTTGTGTGTGTGTGTGTGTGTGTGTGTGTGTGTGTGTGTGACCTCAGGGGGCGAATAGCATACAGTATATGAGTCATGTTGTGGCAATGACACAGTCAGAAAACTCCACTGAAGGACGCATCATCTTCGCCGCAGGTCAGTTTTATAACATCCCAAATTGGATTGCTATTCGATGTGAACAGCACAGAGTAACGAAATAAAAATGTTTGTTTATTCTCTCTGCCGTTTATGAATTTACACAGGCAGCGTTATGATTAATAGGTAGTTTTGCCATTGGTTTTATTAATGTGATGACTGATTTATGGGCTGCGTCTAGACACAGTTGCTGCTTTCTCTTTTCCTCTGGCGGCGGCAGATCAACCGATGGTGAGTATGTTTGACTCCAGAACAGACAGGGCGACATTTTTGTTGCCATTAATCGACTCTGCCGTTGTTGCCCGCTTTGCTTTGCAGGGTGAAAAAGAGCATTGTGTATGTGGGTGGCTTCTGCGATTCTTTATAAACAGAGTCATTACAGTTTATTAGGCAAAACAGCAGTAAATCAGCGCAGTGACAGGCCTGGCAGAGGCGTGATATTGATGGCACTGAGTTGAAAGGAGAAGACAAGCGGCACAGTCTAATATTTGATATTGCTCACTCAATTGATCGACTGTGTATTTGCAGCTGTCACTTTGGGCTCGTTGCAAAATTTGACTCAAATTAAAATGAAATAAATTAAAAACGTTCACTCTCCACACCCTCCTTTCTTTATTTTTAAGATCCTACCAACCAACAGTCATATTTCTACACAAAACTGTGACAAAGCAAGTCATTGCAATACACAATTATACACACACACACACTTGCACACACATCACCATGATCATAAAGGTATCTACTCGAGGAGAAACTGGAATGGGCCACTCCCCTGGATCAGTCAGAGTATTCCTTTACCATGTTTCTGCAGGCTTGGAAGAGGATGCTGAAGGGTTGTGAGTGTGTGTGTGTGTGTGTGTGTGTGTGAGGGGGTTGGGTTGGGTAAGGCTGGGGGATTGTCCAGGGAAAGTGTCTGCTTGGCCGTCCCTGGCTGAGAGGTAAGCCTTGCCGGTGGTGTGCTGAAAACCGACCGTGTTGTCGCGGGCTGAGGAGCCAAAATCACTGACGCGTTTTAGAAAGGGCCCCCGGTGCCGGAGAGGACGGGGGTATTAAGCACACACACACACAAGCACACACAGTCGTGAACATGTACAATGCTGTAACGTGCACACACACACACCTACTCGAACAATACTCAAACAAAAGCGCAGGCATATACCGTAACACAGAGCCAAAGGTACACCCTCGGATGCGAGCACACACAAACATGCTGTACGTGCACACACACACACACACACACACACACACTCGGAGCAGCGAGCCGAGCCGCTGTGCCAGGTGGCAGGGGGAGGCTCTCGGCTGAGAACGAGCAGAGAGGAGGAGGAGGAGAGGCTCTTGGCCGGCCTTGAAAGCGAGAGGCACAAACGGCAGCGCAGTGCCCAGGTTTTGGATGCGGCCGGGGGAGCCCTGGAGGGGTTTCCTGGGCACGCAAGCAGGGAGGAGGGGAGGGTTGCTGGGATAGTTTTTAGGCTACATTTGGGCCGTGGTCAGCCCCCTCTGTAACAGAGAAGTGTGATCCCAGACACAGCTGTCCTGCACTGAGCCGAACCGTCTTGTCTGTGGGCCCAGAGCTGCAGCGAGGACGGGGATGCTGCAGAGGGCTAAGACTGGGCTTACACACACCGTATTGTTCCCAGCGTTGGAGCTAGATGCTAAATAAGACATACCTTTTCCCACTAAGCTGTGTGTGTAGCATTGCAGGTTTAGGACAAACGCTATGCTAATTATCTCTGGAATAGAAATACAACACCTGGAGATAAGGCGCTGTGTGTTCGCACCCGGCCCGCTGAGGTGATCAGATAAGGGCCAGTTGACTGGATACAGTAGCCAGATGGATTGGATACCCTCACAGACCAAAAACCACAAAAAAAGAAAGTCAAACTATGGGAATATTACATCAAAAGAGGGTAAGGGTTCTGCACAGAAACCTCCAAATAGCTAAAATACAGCCTCACATCTAAACTCACTGTCTGTTTATCTGCTGCAGTAAATTCTAAACCACAGGGGAGCTTCCCATCTCAGGATATCCATTGTCCGTGTTGCTCCTGAACTCTCCAACTACCGCAAACAGGATCAGGTCCCAGCGGAGGAGAAAGTCTAAGAAAGGAGGACTGTGAAGAGGAGGCAGGTGGGGGGGGGGGAGAAGAAGAGACCAGGTGGAGGAGAGAAGACTGTTGAGAAATTGGGGGGGGGGGGGGGGGGGGGGGGGGGTGAAAGATGTGAATTAACAGAGTGCCGGTGAGGTTTTCTGGTCGGGGCTGGCTCACGTAAAGTGAGCTGTGGGGCGTGTAAAGTGAGCAGGGGGCTATTTGGGTCGTTTTCACATGGAGCCTGGCCAGACTCCAGAATTGAGTGAGGAGAGAGAGAGAGAGTGAGAGAGACACTGTGAAAGAGAGAGAGAGAGAGAGAGACTCCTAATGGCTAAGCCTTTCACTAGGCCACACTGCAGTGAGCCGTAATTGAAGGTAATTGTTGGGAAGAGCCGACACACACAGCTTCCCCACTGTTCCCCGGGCCGGGATGGACAAGCCTGGGATGACAGAGCGGGAGAAAAGGGGGGGAAGAGAAGGTGTGGAGGGAGGGGTGTTGAGGGTGAGGACCGTGGGGAGGCCGGGTGAAGGTGGGGGGAGGGAGAAAGAGCAAGGAGGATAGAGGGAGATTGCATTACCCCACCTTCACCGTCCCCAACTGTCCTACACGGCATTTGTCTGCTCACACAATTGCGTAATTGTGTCCCTGCTAAATGGTCTGAAGGGCTGCTGCAGCGTCTTGGATGCAGGTGGGCAGGCTCGGATGACAGACGGACGGACTGAAAGAAGACAGAGAAAAGACAGTGAAAAGAGAGAGAGAGAGAGCTGGTGCTGAAATGGTGGCAGTTGGATGACCACAAGCTTGCGTCGGGACACCAACTTTGAAACATTTCCAAAAAAATAAATTTTCAATTTTTTTTTTTTTTTTTTTAACGAGGCCCGCACTGCAGTCCAGTAAATTTGATCTTTTCCCCCCAGAATCCTTCAATGAATACATTTCGCTCTTTGTCACACACATACACAGACATTTTCAAATAGATTTCATGAGTTTGTGCCGAGGCGATGATGTTCATGTGTGTGTGACTGAGCGCTCAAGTGTGTGTGCGTGTGTCTGTGTGTGTGTGTGTGTGTGTGCGCGCGGGCAGGAGATGGAGGAAATCACCTTCCCCACTTTGCCTACCCTCCTCGGTTGGATGGGTTTAGCTCCATGAGCGCACTGGAGCAGGAAATCCAGATTCGCAGCCTATCAGCGAAATAGCACATATATGACTCCCCAGCCTAAGACGGTCTAATCAGGCCTGCCAACCCGCTAACTCCACCACCATCATCACCAGGCGCCAGATTGACTCCTGAGCCCAAATCGCAGCTCCTGCTTTACACCATAAAATGATTCCTGTATTGGTTTCCTCTTAAACCTGGTGAAGCTAATGCAATGTAATGTAAAAATTAGAAGCATAGTGCTACTGTGCTGCATGTCAGCAAGTGCAGATTTGACTGGACGAGGCTGAGGGAGGGAGGGAGGGAGGGTGGCGAGGCCGACTGGACTTATTGCGGGAGAGTGAGGAAAGCGAAAAAAAAAAAAAAATCAACCCAATTACCCAGGCGAGCTACTGTTCTGCAGTCTCTTGCGAGTAAGGCTGATGAATGTGAAATGTTGTAATTTGCGAGTGCTGATAGTGACAGAAAAGTGGCGCTAGATCCAGTAGAATTAGAATTAGAGGAATGAAAGACAGGATCCGATTTTCCCTATCAGAATTGTGTTTTTTTTCCCCCTAAATAAGCTCGCTCATCTTTTATTTCGGAAGTAACCTTTTTGCCTTAATTACTGAGTATCTGTGATCCAGGGTCCTGCGTCGCTGTTGGCATTCGGGGGCTTTGGCTGCAGGCACACACACACACACACACACACACACACATACACACACACACACACACATGTACGTACATCAGGACAAGCTTTTGATAATTAGCCAAGCAAAATGAACTTTAATTCTTTCTTTTCAAATGCTAGATCTGGCCCATAATTACTGCGGTGTAATTAAAAGTCCCAATCAATCTGTTGGATTGCAGAGTCTCAATGAAAGAACAGGAGAAATTAGACCTTAATCCTCAGAGCACTGTCTCCCGTCGAGCCCCTCACTTCTCATGTCCCCTTCACACATGTTGTTGGCGTTGATGCACACACACACACACACACACACACACACATACTTGCACTGTCACACACTATTACATTTCAGTCCCCCAACCCTGAAAAGACAAACCCCATTTTAACAGGGAAAGCTTATTTTTTTATTCCTCCTCACCTCCTCCTGCTAAAAATGTATAATATAATATAGACCATTATGTTATTTAAAAACTCATTACAGCGTTTGAAATGGGAATCTTGGGAAGTCTGTTTAAATATTGCCTCCTCCACATTGTGCAGAGATGGAAGGGGGGAGACACATCGGGGGACGTGGCATGCAATTAAGAGCAGAATGGATTAGTTTCCTTTTTAAAGTTATTGAGACACAATGAAGGGAGAGGCTTTCTCTGTTCCCCTCTCTCATCATCTGTATTGATGGCTCCCCTGTAAGCCCCTCCGCTTGCCCTCTCTCAGTTAATGACAGTTTGCATTTCACACTAAGGGAGCCAAGGAAAACCCTTTGGCCTTCTCCTGTGAAGAGTGAAGAGATAGACCGGGCAAGAGAAAAGAGGTGTGACAGAGCCGTTTGACTTTGTAGGTCGTGGCTGTCGTGGTGTGGAGAGGAATTAGCCCAAGACAAACATGTCAGAAAGACTAAAAGGCATTACTTCTCTCGCGTGTCGTAACAGCCCCATTATTCTCCGCTCACGTCGTCCTGAAAGTCACGGAATCCGAAAAGTTTGCAGCGAGGCAGAAATTACTTGGCTTACTGTATTTATGGGGCCTGATGTGCAGTTGCTGTGGCTTGTTTAAAACCAGGCTGTCAAAAATAGAGGTGCATGCTGCTACTGCACCGAGTGAGCTTATTCCTGTGTGTGTGAAGGCTGGCTTGTACACAGAGAACACAAAAATATTAAGGACAAATCTTTTTATGTTATGCATCAACAGGATATACATATGACCTTATTGATTTCCTTATGGGGGGATACATTTTTACTTTTCTAATACAACTTGGGTCTTATTTTTGTTGTTTCACCGTCACTTCTATCAATAACATTAACATTGTAGTCACCAAATCAATTGGTGAGCTCTGGAAATTCAGTGACATTGCTAAAAGGAATCAAATGAGGCAGGAAACATGAGCAAATTAGGCCTTATTATACCCTTCATTTAAGATTCTCTTGAGAAATCACTGAGGACGACCCTAATTTACAATGACATCAAGATTATAACGTGTAAAATAAAAATACAAAAATACAAAATCAACAACATAACCAATTAAAACAGCTACCAGGAGGCGCAACAATACAAATCCAACAAAATCCGTTAAGAACAGCTACAGGCAGGTGATGCATGGTTATTAAGTAGATTCCTACAGTGTCCATAGGGGATTAAAGTGTTCAGTTTTAGGTCACATTGAAAGGGGTCCCATGATTTTGCAGACCTTCCAAGGTCTGTCCTACTACGGGTACCTGGAGAACTGACCAATCACTGGAACGAGTTCCATCGGTCGCTTGCACCTAAGGCCTTACCTGACCCTGACTCACCTCCAGTGATGTCGCTCAAGTCCAGCTGGGTGGAGGGAGCCCGGCTCAAGGTCCTTTGGTGCATCAGCAGCCATGACTGCTTTACAGCTCGGTGTTTATTTCGGTTCATTTCGGGTTTGACTGCAGACACAAACTAAACCGAAATACTTCACTGCTGTGAGTGTTACTCATTGGTTTCCCCTTCCTCCATAGCATGACATCTTTCTTGCGTTGGTGTTTACTTCCTCCTCTCCACAAGATGATAATAGATAAGCCTAAGCATCTGGACTTCCTGCAACCAATCAACAGGACATTGACAACCATGTGACAGTACTGGTTCAACTTGAACCTACTATTCTTACTAAAGCTTTACATGCGCATAGTTTTCCTGTTCATGGAGGGATCATGATTGACACTGTGCTCACTTTCAGTTTTACCTTGAACTTGTTTGAACTAGTTCTCTACACTCCATTCACACATGTGAGGGTTAAAGCTTCTCCCAGCCTGATTGGATGATATCTCCTTTATTCCCAATCCTTACCTTTCACTTCTTTCTAAACTTGGGGCATAAAAAGATTCAGAGGAACCCGAATTTGCAAAACTCAAGGAGCCAAACACCGTCACAGTGTCCTATGCTGCTCTCAAACCACTAATATCATTCTGTATAGCCCTAAAATGCAGGGCTTATGATTAGACACCAAGCATATATTAAATTAAACCATTCCCCGCCTCTTTTTTTTTTAAAAGAAGAGGTTAAAAAATTGCATTAATCGTTTCAGGTATGAGGAAATGGTATGATAATCAGCCTCGTTTGGAGTCTATCCTGCCGCGGTTACGTGGACCGCTAATCCAAACGCGGCTCCTCTCCTGCACCTGAAAGCCCTCCTGATCCCGGGTGAATTCTAATGATTGAAACGAAAGGCATCAGCATGCCAAATCACATAATGGAAAATCCAGAACAAACGCTATGACCCCCTCCCGGCCTTTCCTTTCACTGCGCGACATCTTATCTGACTCCTTATTCTATCAGCCAAGGTGCAGCACAATGAGGATACAAGTCATGTATGATTTTTACGCAGCGCAGAACACTGTTGTGCTAATTTATACAGATGCACGCAAGGCTTCAGTGATATATCAGCTGGCCGATATTGTTCTTGTCAATGACAGAGTGTCGTCAAAGGAGTAATGATCAATGTGTGGATATATTTTCATTTTTGTTGATTATTTTTGCTTATAATTCTGTAGAAAACTTCTCTGCAACTGCTTTAATATTGTAAAATCACCAAAAATTTCAAAAATCCAAGAAGGTGGAGCTCACACATACACGCACTCATGCAGACACACACACAGACACACACACACACACACACACAGACACACACAGACACAGTGGTCCTCCATCACTCCTGCCACCCCTTCATCACAGCGGAGTAGCCTAATCACTCACTCTGTATCCTAACCAAAACAAAACGGTGCCAACCAGTAGCTTTTAGCCGTGTTTACACTCCTAACTCCCCACCTCCCTACTGCCCTCCCCCCGCTCCCCCTCTCCCCCTCCCTCCCCCAGCGGCTCGTGGCGGCATGGGTGATTAATTTGGGCCGTGCAGACAGGTAAACACAGGCCTATTTACATGGCTTACCCGCCACCATATTTATACTCAACAGGACTAAGCTTCAGATAGAATATCCTCAAAGCTCCCATCTGTTTATTTTCTCTAACTGCTCCTTGAGCTCCGTCCTGACACCCGCTCCTCTACCTTCTTCTGCCTTCGCCTCGCTCAAAGCCCCTTCCCTCCCCTTCTTACGCCATCCTCCCCCCTCCGCTCATGACCTTCCTCACTCTCAGGTCAAACATGGGGCAGTTTTTGTCTTGTTCCCACAGAAGAAAAGTTAGTGTGTATTTTCTTTTACTTTGAGTAAAATGATGAGGCCTCCTTTATACAAGTATATAAACCTCATCACTTCTTCTGTCGTACTTGTGTCTGTATATATGATTTGCCAGTGTTTGGTTCTGTGAATGCAACTTAACAGCAGTAATTTAGAAAAGTTACTGCAGTTTTGGTAAATAGTTTTATTTGCCTAGTGTTGTGAAAATTAGCAAGTCTATCTTTAACTTGTGTGTTTTCTGTTAAGATTACATCAACACATTAATAATAATACCAAAGCCTACTTACATGAGATTCCAGCTTTCAGTTCACTGGCACTGTCAGCAGGGAAGGTTGATGTGGAGCTTCAGAATTTTTACACCAAGACCTGGTTTCATTATTAATGATTTCAGGCTTTTATAGCATAATTATTTACCAAACATGTTAAAACCAGTTTTTAAAAGCCACTTCTTGCATTATTGGATCTCAACCAGTTTTATGAATGTGAACTGAAACAGACCTTAAAAAGCAAATGCTGCAGTACTGTGACAGCAGCAGATCAACGCCAGTGTGGTTCTTTGATTCCACTTTAAAAATGTTATCACTTAAGGTGTTACAGGCTGCAATAATCTGAGATGCTGCCACTTGTATCGAGGTTACGCTTCCATGTACCTGCATTGTGTCTGTAGAGTCAAGGCTGGATCAATAACCCAGGGTCTGGTGATTCTTTCCCAGCAGCAGATGATTTTTTTTTTATATTTCAGAGGTTGAACTCTGTAGTTAGCATGAGCAGGGATACAGCAGCTTATCAAATTAAAAAGATGTCACAGTCACATTCTCCATCAACATAAAATATATTAAGAAAGTCATCACAGTAATACAGATCCAGTCTGACTGACAGATGAGTGAAAAGGCACAGTGATGGTGATGACGACGTGCTGTTTTACCACATTGTCATTCTTACAAACGGTGGCGTGAGATCTGTATATGTTTTGACTCCACCCTGCACATGTGATGCAGAGTCTGACCTGTCGAGTATGCGAACAACTCGTGAACCATCAGACCATGTCGTCATATGATCTGTCGCTGACTTTATGTCTGATGACGCAGAGACAGTATATTTTAGAGATTTATGGATTTGTGGTTGTTACATCTACCTGTAACTATTTGAGAAAATTTCAAATTCTTTTCTTTTTGTTTTAAATTCAATACATTATAGTTAGTTACATAAATTTTTGTTATATTTAGTGGCGCAGAAAAAGCCTTTATAGGTTCACACTCTAGCTCCTGAGAGTGGCCCTTCACAGGGAAGAAAAGGTTTGGCATTTTGATGAAGTAATAAATATAAAAGCTAAAGGCTAACATCAGTCTAACATGAATCCATCACAGTGCATTCACCCAGCATCACCTACAGTAGCTCACATAGCTGTGGCTGCAGCATGAGTGCAGCAGGATGTAAAAGGAGCGGACCTGCTTCTCGTCGTGCTTTGCATTCCTGCAGCTGTGGCAGGCACGTAGGCCGGCCCCACCTTCTTCTACCTGGGGTCAGCGCAGGGAAACCAGGTCAGAGGTAAAGAGTCATGAGATTTCCTGTGTGTGCAAGTGAAGGCAGGTGCACAGCTTCAAGAGTGTTTCCCTGTGGCCGAGGTAGAAAAACACATTATCATCTTCAACCTGTGAACGCATCACTATCTAGCTGAAAAAAACCCCCTCTTTTAAATGAAATTGACTTGATACCCGGGAGGCAGGAATGAATACAGTGCCAGGCTTGTTATCACTTTCTTTGGCGATTACATGATTTTCACTTTGTCACTTCCTGAAATGAAGCTAGATCTCCTTCCTCCTGTCAAGCCCATCTCCCTTTGCATTCATTATACAGCAAATGTGCTTCATTAGCTTGTCTTGATCAACAGGTGCAGCATGTTCAGATAATCTCAAGCCTTTTCTTTTTCTTGTGTATCTTGAGTGGATTGTTAGTGATGGCGACAGGAGGAGGAAGGCCCACTGGAAAATCCACTGATACAAGCCCTGCTAAGTGGTATTATGCATTTACACAAAGTACATACAAGTGGCATTGAATACATTTATGAATCATGCTCCAAAAAAAAATAGTGCATGTGATCCCTAATTTAATTACTGATCCGCAGATTTTTCGTTTGCAATCCGATCTTTGAAGATTTACCGTACACGCAGTACTGCAAACATATTGTACAAATGTTTTCTCCCTCTGTGAATCCCATCATGCCTTTGGGCAAAGATAATTACTTATCAACACTAGAGTTCCTTAAAGGGGTGTCCAAGAGCACACAGGGCTGTCTGTTTGTCTGGGGATTTTTATTCCACCACCTCGTGGAGATGATTTGTCTATTATCTCCGGTGGATTTGCTCCTCTCTTCATCTGCAGCGCATTACTGCAGTCATAAAGCTGCAAGGTCAGGGGAAAGGCAGACAAGCAGGGAGGGAGGGAGGATGGAAAGGGGGGGGGGTCCTCGCCTCTTCAGATTCGCCTACAGTGGAGCGTTACCCATCAGATGTATGATATAGTAACCCATCATATACTCACTAAGCAGTGATAAATCAGAGAGTGTGGTCAGAGGTAAATATCCATCATCATCTTTATCATGGCTACTGCTCCTGAGATGACCGTTTTTCTCCATTTCTGCTTCATGGATGCAGCCACAGTGGAGAAACAGAGGGAGGATGAGTGAGAGAGGACAACTTAGGACAAAAGTCTTAAATCAACAGTTTGTCGCAGACAGGAAATTCAGGAATCGTTCATGCATCCTTTTGCGAGGCCTGAGCTTTCTCCATAACTATTTTTAAATGAATCACAGAAAAGCATTGATAAGTTCAGTAAGTATGAACACCTCATACTGAAACAAAGATCTGCATTAAATCCAGTGTTTACCTTATTATCTCCTGTTTTTTTTCCCCTGGTGATGCCCTCATCACCGTCTTCCTGCTGGTCCTGGAAAACAGAGATGAGTTTCATCTGACACATGAGATAGGTTCTTACTCATCCTACCTCATCTTGGCCCTTTAGTCCTTGGGGTTGGATAAAAACATCTGCCTTCAAACGCTCACTCATAATTTGGAAAACAGCTTTTTAGACTACACATCTGTGCAACGTTTATTACTCCTGTGGACAAAAATGTTAAAACATCCAGAGTAAACCTCAAACATTATTTGGTGTCCTTAGAGTAAGTCCGATCTGTACAAATAACAGATCAGATCATCAAAAATAAATAATATAAAAATGTCTGTAATGACATTAGCCTGAATGGATCAGAATATGGTGCTGATAGACATCTTGTAGTTTCAGAGTTGAGGTACTGTGAAATGGATGCAGAAAGCAGCAGCCTGAAAACACTGGGTGATCAGCGTATGGTGGTCTGCAGGATGCACGGACCCTCGCAGCTACACCAATGCAAAAAATGTAAACTGGCAACTCTCACTCTTTTACCATGATGTTCGTTCATCTGGTTTGCAAATGTTAAAAAATGCCCCAATACAACACATCTTGCAGAGTTCTTTGGGCATTTAGGAACAAGCCAATGCTTCAAAGAAAGACACCTGGAATATCTTTAACAGATTACAGATTAATGATGTTTAACAGCGTCAGTGTCTAAACAAGGAGCATCTGTAAATCATCACGATCAGTAACGTAATCCACCGCCATCCAGTTTTAATGCAGCCGCAGTGCGAGTCCCTGCAGAGCCGGCTGAGGGTAGCTACGAGTCATCTATTCTATTCTACATGCAGACACAGTGCAGCTAATACCATACTTCACAGCCCAGCCTTAATCAGCCACTGCACTGACAATGTAATTATGGAAGTGTCCAGGCACCGCAGTCAGCCGGGGAATTCTAATTATTTACAAGGCTGAGGAGGAGAGCCCATGGTTCATCTAAAACCCACGACCCGCTCCCGCTGCACGTCCAAAATCATCTCGGGCGGAGGGCCAGACTGAAGGCATTTATGAGATACAGAAGACAGAAAAATGAGGGCAAAAACCTACTAGACTTTAACGTCTGTCAAGTCAATCATGAAGCATTTGATGGACACAAACTTTAATTTTGCAGATATACTTACCTGGATTGTCACCTAATTGGTTGTTGAAGTCACGGTCAACTTGAAGGTTATTAATAAAGTGACTGATTTGTTCATCTTCTTCTAAGAAAGGTATTGGTACAATATTCAAAGGGCTACATTACTGTGAGGGCATCAAGGCCGACATACACTGATATATATTTGTACTGATACTGTTCAGTTTCTCACCTGATGCAATCTCACCTCAAGGTCCATTCTGGCAGCTGTTCTGGAGGTCTCGATCATGTCGCATGATCTTCATCAGCAGAGGGAATCGTCAGATATTCCGAGAAAAGGACTTCTGATCGACGTTGACCGGAATGTTGAGGCTTAAAGTTCGGTATTGACCTTGGACAGCAGTTGGCCAAATGAAATCACCTGTAGGCCCATTTAATACCATTCTAATACTATTTTATAGCTATATTGATCATATTGTGATTTCCACTCCTGCTCTGGCTCGTATTCGCTTATTGTGTGTGTTAGTAACAGCTTCAATGGTTCTTTGCATTGATGCTCTCAGGATGTTTGATGAGCTTCATTTCTCTGAAAGATAATCTTGCCTTTGGTGTTTTGACAAAGGTCTTGCTCCAAAATCTCCCTGGGTGTCTAATAGGATGGAGATCAGGTGACTGTAAATGCAGTAGCAAAAGATTGAAACCATACATGACCTCCTACAGAAGCATCTATGTTTGTTTTGTTTCTCTACTTTTTATTGTTCAAGTGTCTCCTTTAGTTTGTCTTTCATATTACAACATAGACCACAGTATAAAGTCCATTGTGCTTTGTTAAAACCACCATCCCCTCATTGAAATCTGCCCCCCCTCCCCCATTCAAACAGCATGTGACATACCTCTACAAGGCCTGCCAAGGAAACTGGTCAATGATAAAAACAAAAAGTCATTTTTTACTTTCAGTTCTGACCAAAAAGAGGAAAAACAGGCAACCTGCACACTGCAGGTGTCACCAATAACCTTATGGTGTTCGTCTGCAGAGAGCAACAAACTCAAACACACTGGGCTTGTAGTCTTTATCCTCTCCACTTCACACGGCAGCTGGAAGAGAGGCAGAGCAGCATCTCTCTTATCAGTGTGTATGTGTGTGTATGCTTGAGTACAGTAAAAGCCTAATCTAATCACCACACACTCACTGGTTCCTCCAGGTGTATTACTGTACCAGGAGTGTAATGCAGAGAGAGAGAGGTAGAGGGGGAGAGATAAGTAATATTGATCTGATGTGGCGATTGTCACTCTGTTGCCTGCCTTGAATAGCTAATCTCTTTTCTCACGGGTCAGAGGGAAGAAAGGCGATGGGGGCTGCAGGTTTAACCACAGCCAATCTGCAAATTGTTTCCAACGTGGGGGTAATCAAACAAGCAGCTGGTAGCGTTGGTTGTGAAATTGTGGCTCCTGGCTGTTGTTGACAGAAATGATGATGATGGTGATGATAGTGGTGATGATGATGAAGTTTGGGATACTTTTGGCAGTTGACTGGATTACTGCATTGGGAGAAAAACTTGTTTCTTTGTTGTTAGTAACTGAATAATAGACATATATAAATGAATGTGTATCTGTTGTCTCTGTTTTCTTTACATTTGGCTTTTGTATTTAGATAGTGTGCCAGTGCTGCCTGATTTCATATCAGTCTTTTTCTGCACTCTCATGTTAACATCAGATAACCTTTTGAATTTTCAATCATTTACATTAAGGGATTTTTTTAACAGGGTTATTCAATCACCAACTTAAAACAGTTTCAGTGTTCATACAAGTAGAAAATGAAAGAAATTGTGAACCTATCCTTTATGGTTTATTTATAAATTGGTCAAACCTAAACACTGAATACGTCCTTTAGTTTGCTACAGTCAGTCAGTCAAATGTTGTTTTCCGTTGGTTTGCATCCCCGGATCTAAATAATTCTTCGGCACTGTCTAAAATGTCTTTGTAGCACATCAAAAACTAATAAGCCGCCACCTAACTTCTGATCTAAAGTTGTTTGAACAAATAAAAACAACAAAATAATCTTTTATTTGCACATAACTGCTGAAGTTGGGCTTATTTTTGTAGCGATTTGGTTTGTGCAACATTTCAAATAATGTTTGTTAAATTGTGATGTTTGGAGGCCAGAGGAGATAAGATGATCCAGTATTTCAGAGGAAGGCCCAGTCTTTTGCTTCCCTTTTAATCATCTCTGAACCCCTCAGATTGATAACACCACTGACTTGGGGGGTGTCCCAGCCTGAAGTGTTGTGGGCCAGTCAGTTTCTGAATGCGTCTTTATCATCACTCCTGCTCAAACTGAGAGTGAGAGTGAGAATGCAGCCCACTTGTTCCGTGTGTGGTCAAGGAGCAGTTAGAGGCTGAAGGTCAAGGGAGGCGAACATGTTAGCATGTTGCTACTCAACCTCAGCTTTAACTGAGGGGCTTGAGTCCATTTCAGGAACTTCTCTGATGTCGAATAAAGTGCAAACGTTGCATTTGGATATTTCAAATTGATATTTTTTTTTTTCTACTTGCATGTCGGATGAGGTGCTCTTGTATCTACTCGTCATCACCCCCCTCCCTCTGTCATGTATACACATCTGTCACCCCTTCCCCTCCCATGTCTCCACCTGGAATTACAGAAAGGAGGGAGTGATGCGGCGAACACGCCACAGTAGTTTCCATTTACCAAGACCAAACATCAGCAGGCATATCTCTGACACCAAAGGGTCTGCCTGGGTGCCCCCTCTCCCTCTCTCTCATTCTCAACACCCCCCCCCCCCACACACACACTTCTCCCTCCTCCTCCTCTCCCTCCCCTCCCACCCTTACCCCCGCCATCTCCTTTCTAATATAGAGGCTGGAGATGAAAAATGGTGTGCTTTTGTTTATTTGCCACCGATGCAAATGCGACCACAGCAGGATTAGTGAGTTCTCCATCTCTTTGCTGATAGCGGTGGGAAGAAAGAGGGGGTTTTTATGCAAAAAAGATCTCTCCCACCCTTGCTATGACAATTGCAATGCATCACTTCATAGACAGTTTTTAATCTGTTTCAAACCAACCACACTTTGAACTGCTGGGAATGCGAGATATACAACTGTGGGTATATGCCTGCGTGTGTGCCTGTTTGTGTGTGTGTGTGAGAGAGAGAGAGAGAGTACTTGTGTGTATGTGCTGTATGTGTTTTCCTGTGATTAATCTTTGGAGTTGGTTTAAGCACACTGCTGACACAGCACAGATCTCCCTCTCCCTCTCTCTCTCTGGCTAACTTTGTCTCTCTGTCTGAATGCCCTTGGATTTAGCTTTGAATAACCAAAAGTTTGTGTCCTAATTCACTGTTGGTCCGTTGTGTCCAACTTTTCTTACACTGCGCAGCAAACTTAACCGAGAGCCTGCGAATTGATCTTTAATCAAAAAATCTGCACAGCTTAAGCTGCTTAGATTTCCTGTACGTGTCTCCGGGAATCTGAGAGAACGTAAACCTTGAATGTTTTTGAAAGCTGCACAAGGAAAGATTTGTTTGTACAAATCCATCAAGTTTAAAAGACAATGACAAAGTCAGAAGTCAGGCTGAAAAGAGAAGAGTGACCCATCCTTCAAATAAAAAGTCAAAGAGTAAGTTGGACTTAACAACAATGCTTCTGGTTCAGATCAGTTTACTTGAGAAAATTATTATTTTTTTCTTCTTGCAACTAAGTTTGAGGATATTCTTCCATTATTTTGTAGGTTTCAGATGTAAAAATAAATTAAATATAGTAATTTAAATACCTCACATCTCTCCTCTCAGCACAAAATCCTACTTCAACTGAGATCCCATAGGTCTGCACTAATCATAGCACCTTTTAAACAGTATGAACAGTAAACTGCTCTCAAGATAGATTCTGTAGCTTTACTTGTTTGTGATTCTTCTATTAGTTTTATCAATTGTGACTCAGTCTTTCTTCACGTGTTCTCACGTGTTTTTTTTTTGTTGTCAGGTCCCTCTTGGAAAAAAACTTGATCTCAAACTAAGATCAAGAAAAAAAAAAAAACAAAACAGAATTCATACTCGATGTAACCATGAGAAAATCTTCACTTTTTAATAAAGTTTAGTCCAGTTCTGACTTGAAATGCAAGACGTCTTTTCACACGTTACCAAATCCATTCTCAGATCTCTTGACTTGGAAGTCACTTTGATGATGCAGAAACTAAGTGTCTTGGCCTCTTTCGGTTTAGAGCAAATAGGCAAAGTTCACAGACATAATCGCAGCTCCTAACTTTTCTATGAATATGATTCCTGGGGACTGAACCCGAACGTTACCTTCTACTTGGTTTTGGATTTTCCGCTGCTAAGTTCTTGGTTTTTATGAAGAATTGTCTTTCCTGGTTTAAGAAGAAAAACAAGCACTTCCACCAGTGTGTTTTTATGGTTAAGGCCCAGTTTGTGTGCAGCCACAGACCTTTGTTTCAGGCTGTTCCTTTCTGTCCTCTAATGGAGTAAAATACCCCAAAACATACACACGATATATAAAATACTTTATTCTTATACTTTTATTTTGCTTTACCATTTTGAACATGAGACCATTTAACGAGTGTGTGTATAGATGAGTCACTTAAAGCCGGGAGCATCACAGTGTGTTTATTTTGAGGACAGATGTCTGATATTTTCCAAATCTTATAACAATGATAAAGACTCAGCTCAAGCTGTTGTTCATTTGCAGTGATGGCCTAAACATATAACAGCAGCAGCTTTTGTGAAAAGGCATCCAGCCTGAAATTTTTCTGAAGTGTAAAGCAGAATAAAGGAGATGGGTGTGTTTCCCCGCAGTCCGTTTTTTTTTTTTTTTTGCTCATAAATAAAACCTGTCTGCTCACTTTCCTTTGCATGTTCCTTTGATTCCACGTATTCAGACGCAATGTGTCAGATCAAACCTTCAAACATCCATCACCTCACCCTCAGAAGAAAGGAAGGAATGCCAAAATCCAAAACCGTCATCCGAACACGCTTCGCTGTTGTCGCTCCTACAGACAGATACAGCAAAACTCTGAGTTTCCGTTTAGGATTTCTGACTGACTACACAATTATCAAGGGCTACGGGCGTATGACTGCATATCATAAAAAGGGGAGAGAGAAAAGGGGGTAAAAGGAGGAAAACACGGGCCTGTTTATCTTTCTCGCCACTGTTGGCATCCCGAGGAGAGTGTCTGGCTCGGGGTAGATACCAATGGGGACGACACAAAGGCGAGATAAAGCGTTAAGACGTTTTATACTCATCAAATTTAATAAGCCTCATCTCAGACACGCAGGTATTCAGCGCGACACTTTCAGGGAAAAGGTAAACACATCCATTTTGTAAGCTCTTGCAGAGATCACTAAAAAAAAAAAAAAAAAAAACAAACCTCAAACCAGCGGCTGACATGTATTCTGAACGTGTCAGCGTGACAATAAGATACACTATGAATAATAGAATAAACAGATACATATTTTCTCATGTGCCTCTCTCACCTCCTCTGTAGTTGACACCTTGGCGGCATGAAAAAAAAAACCCCATCAGAAATACTTTACTTTTGGAGCTCCGCCCTCGCCTCCTTTCCCTCGTTCACGGCGGCGACGGGGCTTACCTGTGCCCCGCGCGACTGACACCTAGCATTCGAAACGGCTCGCCGGGATTTAATCAGTCGTCATTATGGCTGAGGAGAAAGGGGCTGCGGCACAATGCTGACACAAAGACAGTCTAAGGGGATCTTTGTGCTGTAAATGTGCTTCTCACAGTGGCTGCGTGACAGCTGACGGTGAGTTGCTGAAACACTGATCCACTGTTTCCTTGTAGAGACATCAGGGTGAATACAGAGGTGCCATGGCGTGCGCTGAAAGCTGCCTCAAAGACCTGAATGCTGCACAACACCTGCATGGCTGCTGTGGCGGATTAGGGTGTCAACACACACAATGGCTGAGGGAACTCAATGCCTTTTGACTCGCCTCGTCAACCCCCCCCCCCGGCTCTCTGACGTCCCCCATTGTCAACCGCTCTATTTTATTTATCACCACAACAGCTCAATGGGGAATTAAAGGCAGAAGAAAATGGCGACAGGTTATTGAAAAATATTTATACACTTTGAAAAATAAACATTTTTCAGTTAAAGTTAATTTCAGAAGGGGATTATCCCAAGAAGGTGACGGAGGTTGTTGTTTCCCTGTTTCCCACACTTTGGGGGGAATTCGGTGACATCTGCCTCCGGCGCAGCCCCCACGAACAAGATGGCGGAGAAATGCACCGAGGAAAAAGAAGAAGAAGAAGAAGTCTGTTCCAGCGCAACAGATGGAAGCGAGAGCCCGGCGAGGAGGAAGAGAGCGGAAAAGGGATAAGGGAAGGCTGGTGAGTCTTCGGCGGGAAGAATTTGGCAGGATGGCAAAGAGTGTCGGAAGCCTGGCAATGCCACAAAGAGCCACGGCTCTCGATCCAGCTCGGCTCCACACCTCTCTGGCAGACATGCCATCACAGGCTTTGTTTACATGGGTCTGTGCACCTACTGGGAACCCTGGAGAAAACAGAATGAGATGCAGTAGATGTGATGTGCATGATGAACGACTGCCCCATTATGCTGTCATGCTGGCTGTGGTGTATGTCGCTTTAAATTGGCAAAAAAAAAAAATGCAATTAATATTGGTTTTCTCTCCATCTTTGGTTCTGAGTGGCCACTGCTCTGGTGATTTGGCTTCGCTCTGTAATTTTGTGTTAAATAGATACAAACTGGTGAGTTGGACACTTTTTTATTTCAACCACACACTTGAAACACCTCAAAAACACACTTATGTAAAGGTTAAATATTAATCTTTAATACTAGTCTTTTTTTTAAAATCAGAGGTCTGGATCTAGATCTCTGTCAAAATACACACTGATAACATCATGTCATACCTGCTAGATTTTGCTTGATTTTCATGTTGTGACAAGTAGAAAAGAAAAAAGCCAAAATGTGGAGAAGTTTCCAATCCAATAAAATATTTATAAAATGCTGCATCTGCACTAAAACCAAGCCACTGGCATGACGCTGCACCAAACTCCCTTTAAATTCATGAAGGTTTAGTGATGTTTTGTGAATTAACAGAGGATCAGGTCTGAATGAAAGTTTCCTTTAAGTTTGCATGACTTCAATCAGTATTGTTTAATATTTAAACAAACCTTTCTTTAATCCCATACTGAACACACACACACACACACACCTTTTTTTCCCACGTTCACACAATCATCAACACAAAATATGAGTAAAATAGAGGGAAACCCTAACACTCTGGATAAAGGAGGAACTCCAGTCTGACTCTCACCCTCCATATTTTATCCTAGTTGGAGTAAATCTCTTTAACACTCTGTAGCTGGCCTTCCTCCGCTGCCCTTCAGTGACGGCAGCAGAGGAACAGTAATGCAGTAATGGTATCAGAGAGCGAGGCCCTAAGCGCTGGGCTTTGACGTCCTGCCTGCTGATGATGGATGTCTTCAGAAACTAAACTACTCCGTCCTCTGCAGCCCCAGAGCGACTGCTGTTGCGTGTTGGGATCCCCTCTGTAATGCCACGATGGATATTTGAGAATGGGAGTGTGTGTGTCTGTGTGTGTCTGTGTGTGTGTGTGTGAGAGAGCATGCACATAGATGACTTTAAAGTGTGTTTGCATGTGCTCTGTGCTCAGACTTTGTGTGTGTGTGTGTGTGTCCTGCTTGAATGAACTTGGGAGAGTTGAAGGCTCTTAGCGTGGAATGTGAGGGATGTTATATAAACACATTACTGACAGTACCAACGTACAGCCGTACACACTGCTGGCGCCAGCCCACACTGCATTAGCTGACATTTTATACAAAAATGGTGAAAATGGACGGTCTGAGGGAGCGACGGAGGGTTTTCTGGTTCTCACCAGACTCTGTTTGGGTTGACGTTGTTCTCTTTTTAGCCTCCTTAGACTTTTGATTGCTGACTCGGACTCCCAGAGGGACTGTCACGAGGTGCTGCGGTCACTCAGCCCTGCTTATATGACCCGACAATTTAAATGGGAAGTCTAAAGGATTTGGTAATTTACATCAAATACAGGATGCTGTCTCACTAAAAACGTGATCTGGTTACACGACAAAAGCGACGTGCAGCGTATGAATCCATACACACTCGAGCAAATGAAAGCATTTCCTGTACATTTGCAAAATGCAACTTTAAAAAAAAAAAAAAGGTAAACAAGTAAAATGTGCACACTAACAATCAAACATACACACGTGCTCTTCGTGTGCACGCCGAGAAAACGAACACACCGACTTTGAAAAAGCAATTAATTCCAGATAGCATGGACATGAAAGGCAGCGGGATGCTGTGAACATTAAAAGGCACAGAAGCCCGAGCGTTGCTTCCCTGCGTGTCTTTAAGGCTTCCTCAATCCGGGCCCTTCTAAATAGGATTCAATAATGTCCAGGTTGCTTGTTTTTAACTTCAAAGATTTCCCCACCAAACGGCTTAAGTCCAACAGAGGGAGGAAGAGAAGGAGAAAACACCGACAGCTCATTAAATGTCAATGTTCACTTTATTACATTGTGCTCTGCTTTCCCTGCGACACCAACCTGGTCTCACTCGTGACGTGGAGGGGGAACAAGTGGGCAAACCTGCACTTTTGTTACTTGTGGACAAATCCGGAGAAATGACCAGTGTGTGTGAGGAGAGGAGGCCGAGGCAGGGAGAATTCAAGAGGTGACAAAAATCCCTCCAGGACAGGAGGGAAAGAGCAGCCAATCGGCATCAAGGACGATGTTGAATATGACCTGAAAGTTTGTAGAATTGTCCATAGCAACTATCTGCAAATGTGCTTTTCACAAAAAGTGTCTTGCATGTTGCAGTTACATCATCTGGTGAAAGTGTCTCTGTTTCAGTTGATGCTGAACATGCGTGACACCTATGTAAACTGAAGACGCGGGTCTTGGCCCGTCCTGCACTCTGCTGTCCATCAAGAGCCTTCTAGTAAAGCCTCCCATATCTGCAGCCGAGGCAGAACAGAATCCAGACCGGCGAGACGAGCCGCGCTGGGAGAAGCAGGAATTGTGATACAGGTGATCAAGAGGGAGGAGAGAGAAAGAAAAGAAAAGAAGAAGGAAAGTGGATGCAAACCTGTCTGCTGCTTATGAATTTGTGAAACAGCTTTTGAACAGAACGCCTCTCACTTCCTCTTCTTCCACTCCCCCCATGTCCGTTAACCCCCTCGTAAAGAAACAAATGTTTCATCACCGGGGGACGAGCACACGGGGATGTTTAACCAGGCGAATGGAGTGCCTCCTCCTTCTCCTGGGCCGCCAACAAACCGCTGGCTGGGAGAGCGGCCAGGAAGAGAGGCAAGAAAGCAAGTCTGAATGTCAGCTGGCTGGGCTCCGGCTGCAGCAACGCTGTCTCCCAACACACCGAAACACACACACACACACACACACACATCCAGGCTCACATGCACATCAGCATGCAAGTACACGCCGCTCTATACATACAAGCAAACATGCGCACATATTCGCCCTGTCACGCTGTTCATGCTCAGAATCAGAGAGACGACTACACACTACGCACGCGCCCCAACACACACTCGTGCACGTGCACGCGCCGGGTCCCCTGGCAGCGCGTCTTTCCACAGCGCAGGCCTGTGATACTGAGGCTGAAGGAATTTGCTGTGGATTACTTCTGGACTGAGGCGGGCAGCTTTGGCAAGGAGCGGCCAGGCCACTTTGAGGATTTAACCAGCAGCAGCCACTGCCTCCCAAAAGCCCCGGGAGCCGCCCCGACACCGGCAACACACACACACACACACACACACACACACTTATACACATACAATCTCATCAAGTTGTACGTCAAGGATTCATCTGAGAAGATTGAGGTCGTTACTGTGGGAGAATTCACAGTCAATTAAAACACTTCATTATCTCGTTTTAAATATAGATTCAATGATTCCAAAAGTGAAATACCTCCATCCTCAAATGCTGCTGTACTGGGTTACCAGCATGTATGTTAGTGGTGGCTACAAGTGAGGGGGGGTCGAGAGAGGTAGAGAAAGGCAGGGAATGAGAGAGAGGGGGACAAAAAATAAAAAACCCCTGTGACCTGTCCCTAAGTGAAGTTCTGTAATTATCCAGGATATGTCAACACTTCCTTTCCTCTGTCAGTCCCTAACATAGCTCAGAAACTGTGTGTGTGTGTGTGTGTGTGTGTGTGTGTTTGAGAGATAGAGAGAGAACATGCATGTGTATCCTCCATTCACCCCCTGAACTTTGGAAGAAACCACTCCACCCTCCATCCACTTCACACACAAAAAAACCTCCAATCTTTTTTCTCTTTTTCCCAACTTTACTCCGAAATCCAAACCTTGTCATCTCATTCTGATGTGAAAATCTATATATTCATCATCCCATCAGAAGTGATGAAGACAAGGGCAGAACTGAGTGGAAAAGAAAACTAGCAGAGGAAAAAAAAGAAAAAGAAAGGCAGTGGAGAACGGATGGAGGAGTCAGGTTTCAGTAGGGGGCAATGCTAGGCTACACACGGAGAGAGCTGAGACTGACTGCTCCCTGCAGCACACACATCATCTTTAATATCAGCCACCACTGTATCCACTGCTCCTCTGTACTGCTGCATCACTGCTGCTCGGACACTGACCGACACATCTTCATCATCGTGGTCAGAATCTGTCAATGTCATGCAAAACCTCAGTGAAAGATAGATCTGAATGCTTTTAAACACTGTCAGCATAGTGCAGAAATGAAAATGAACCAAGTCCAACGAGTCAAAAGCTGCACTGACAGATAAATGACTGACATTAAAAAAACTGCTGTTGACAAAGCTGATGAAATATTTTAAAAATCTATTAATTACGACATGTTTACTTGGTTTGCTCCTACACATTGCTGTCATCTAAACGCTTGTTTGTGCAAAAACAAACCTAGAAAGCCAAGTACAAAAGTGTTCATGAAATATAATGCACTTATAATAAAAAGTGTGCATCCCTCCCTCACCGCCGCTCCACATCCGCACTCATCAGCAGCTTTTAATCTAGCCAGAATTAGCATATTCAAATGGTTTTCCTAATGACTTTCATCTGGCAAAAAGGTAATTTCATACACGAGAGTAGCCTTCCAACTTGGAGGCGGCAAAGACAAAGCCGAGTGCAGGGGGGCAAAAGATACTGCGGCTTGATAGCCAGCGCAGTGTGCGAGCTTATAAATGGTTTTAATAAGGTTGTTTTTAATTGAACATATGGGGTAGGGAACTTTGAACTGCGGCACGTCGCTGTCATATATGTGCAGCAGTGGCTGAGGGGGAGCAGGAGCTGGGAGCGCCGGTGTAAATGGCATATCATACGTTAATACTGGGGTGGGAGTGGGAGGATTCAAACGATCAGGCCACTGCTGGGTGGAGATGGCTGGAGAGAGCACAGTAACACACACGTGCATGCACGGAACACACACAGGCTGACACAAACACACGCAAACTCTTTTGAAATTTTATTCTTGAGTACAAAAACAATTAAGAGCAGTGGTGCTTTGATGTTCAGTGCTGCCCCGCAGGTCAGGAGGGAGAGTGTTTCTTTATCTTAATTGAAAAAATTAAATCATTAACCTGATGCCACTGTTTCTGAATGACAAGTCCTCTGCTTTTCACTCTTTCCCAGCGTAGCCTTAACTAGCAGCGAGAGAGAACATGAAGAGACATGCTCGAGAAATGCTCAAGAAGAAAGTAGAGAAAAAAAAGAGGGGAAGACAATTTCAATAACACAAGAAAAAGAAAGTTTAGTGGGTGTAATTTGATTAATAATGCTAAACGGAGACTGGGAGGGGGCGAGATAGGACCGAGGGAACAAATTAGCCAGCACAGCTGGGGAGGGACTCCGTTCGGCAGGGTATCAAAGGCTCACAACATCGCCTTTCTCCTCCTCGCCTCCGCAAACTCAAATTGAAATTCGGTATCTTGTCATACGAGCTTCAGAAGTGTCCTTCTTGATTGGCTCTTTTTTTCCTTTTAATTTCACTCATTTATTCTTTTTATTTGTCTCAGCGAAACATGAAAACACTTTTTTATGTTTTTCTCTATTGGTTAAAATCAGTTACTAAGCGTCGATCAGTACCGTACAGCAGCAAACTGAAAGATAGCCATCGTATTTTCTCTGCGTCTCTCTGCGGCGCTCGAGCGGATCAACAGTTTAGAAACACATTTAAAGTCAGATGAAACGGCTCATAAGAAGCTTAAGTGACTCATAAAAAAATCAACTTGTGCCTATCAGTGATTTTTGAGCAAAAACAAGTTACAATTAACCGAAGAGAGATAGATGATTTTCTAAAAGGCGTTAGATTATACTCAAATGCCCACGACATGCACACATACACTTCCAGATAACGCCTTGGCCTGCACTGAGATAGTGAATAAGTGTGTGTGTGTGTGTGTGTGTGTGTGTGTGTGTGTGTATTGGGTGGGAGTGGGAGTCAGCTTGTCATAACACATCTAGCATTTAGCGGGCTAATCGTGGGAGACGACCATGTTGTTTTGATCACCTGTAGTATTACAGCTAATGTAAATAAAGGCTTACACTGGAGGCCTGTCACTCTGCCTGTCTGAGGGGCTGAGAGAGAGAGAGAGAGAGAGAGGGAGGGAGGGAGGGAGGGAGGGGAGGTGGTGGGTGGGTAGAGGATGGTGGGTGGGGGGGGGGTGACCAAGGTAAGAAAAATCACTTCTTCTTATCTCTTTTCCTCTGACCTGAAACAGTCAAACTGCGGTGCATGAAGTCACAGAGAAAAGAGCTGGTGGAGGGAAAAAAACACACGCAGGAGAAATCTGGATGGTAGACACTGAGGGAGCTCTGTGTGGCGATACATCATTGTCAAATTAGTCGTGATACCTGCGTGTAATTACCGTAAACAAACGCCAACATGACAGAGAAGATTTTTGACTGTTTCACAGCAGAAGTCTTGTTCCTGCTCCAGTCGCTGAGAAAACTACGACCGGTGATCGAACTCTCACATCTGTTACTGCAGACACAATGTCATAAACACACAAATTAAAGGTCTTGCTTTTATATTTTGCTCAAGTAAAAGTGAAGAAATGTTATCAGCAAAATGTAGGTGACAGTAAAAGTTACTATCAAAAGTAAAAGTTCTCGTATACGTGGATACTACAGTATATATTTTTATTAAAATTACTGATGCATTAACCTGTCAGCAACTTTTTAATTTTGTATCTGGATGAGGTTGAATTCATCCAGCTACAGATGAAACGGATAAAAGATGATTTTGTGAAATGACCTGGCTGTCAAATAGAGAATTAAAGGTCCTATATGTGCCCCTGACATGAAGTGGATTAAATATAAAAAGTGTGATACTTGTATTGAGTAGCTGACAATACTTATATCTTTTCTATCACTGATTAAAACCATGTAAACATTAAAGCTTCATGTCATAACCACAAAGTGTAGATGGACACTAGAATGATTCTTCAATCACTCAGTCGTGATAGGTTTAGTTTTTCCTCAATAATCACATATAAACTTAACTTCATGTAAATGTTGATGGATATGTAAGATAGTCAAGTTATTTTCATTATCAACTGATCTGCCAGTTCTTTCCTCAGTTCATCATTTAGTCTTTAAAACATCAGAAAACAGGGAAATACCCATCACACTTCCCCAGTTGTCTAAAACACACAACAAAAAGCAAACCAAGTAAACAAAAGTTAACTTACTTTTGAGAACCTGGAACCATCAAGTGTTTAATGTTTTTGCTTGTAAAACTACTCTTAGTTTGATAGTTCGATGGTTTCCAATTAACTGATGATTAACCAATCAGTTAATTGATTACTTGCAGCCCTGTTTATGTTCAGATGGAGAGATGTATAAATGTAAATATATAAATATAAACCTTTTTTTCATCCTTTTGTTTCTTTATCAGTTTTGTTTGAACTGTAACACTTAGTACAGTTTGTGTGGAAGAAAAACTCTCGTGCTGGTTTTGTAAAGCAACTTTAATGTGAAATGGTAAAACTATGATGATGTTTTTATTTTGGGGGATTTTTTAAGATCATAATCTGTCGGGTTTATTAGCTACAGTTACAGTTTCTACACTCTCTCTGGAAGAGGAGCTCTTCTGCTGCTTTTGAGCCAAAAAACTATTTCCCCACCAGCTCTGACTTAATTGTAAAAAGAGTAAAATACAGTTTGTAAATCGTATAGTGAACCGTCTTCTTTGTTTACTGTAATCAAACTCGTGTCTCAGAGGTGATGTGGTGAAGATTTATTGATGACAAAACACAAGATGCAGGAGCTGGAGGAGCAGCAGTCAGTGAGGGGGCGCTGGGTTCGTTGACTTTTGCCATGCACCTGTGTTTTCACACACGGTTTCATCTGCGGTTTTGCACCCTTACAGTAGCGCATGTTGCAACAGTCACCTTAAAAGACCAGCAGAAACCTTTCAAGTCAGTATCTCTTCCCCACCGCACGTTACCATCTGCTACCTGGGCGAAAAGTCCTCCAGTGGAACTTCCAATAGAGCTTGTAGTTCTTTTTTTTTTTTTTTCCATCTGATCTGGCGTCATTATGCACAAGAGTGGTAAAAACATCAAATTTCCAAAATAGCAAAACATGTCTGGCTTTCATTACCACCATTAGACCTTTTCTTTTACAAAATAAAACGCCAGTATTTCAAGTGTGGCGTCTGCAAAGGTAAAAATATAACAATATCCCTTTGCAGACACAAGAATATTAGCAACAGAGGAGCTATTGTGACACAGAATGAACATACTTTTAGTTCATCTCGGGGGTGTAATGATGTCTTATAATCCCACATCCATATCTGCACTGACTCTACCAGGCCACACCCATATTTGGAGACTAATATAACGACTTTATATTCAGAAGAACGGTACACAATATAGTTAGATTATGCTTATTCGTCCCAATACATAAATATGTCATCTCTTGGGCAAAAGCTCTCGATTGTGCCTGAATGAGGCAACAGGATCCCAGCGCACAATCATCTCTGTCCATGAGTCTTTCAGAAGTTGAAGGATTTCATACAACACTTTTCACTGCCGTCTTATTTTCTCCCTTTTGAAAGAGAGGGAGTTGGTTATGATTTTTTTTTTACTCCCTCCCTCCCTCCCTCCGCTCCCCCTATACGGGTTTAACTTGGGCTATTTCAACCTCGCTGAAGAAAGTAAATGTGTTTCTAGGCTGCTTTCAGTCTGAGCTGCACAACTTATCTCCCTCTTCCTCTTTGTTATTAAATGCAGTGAGCGAACGATCGGCGTTTCTCTAAGGGACACAGAGAGTGAGTCAAAAATCTAAATGGGGAGGCACACTCCCTGCATTACCATAAAAAAGGGGAAGAGGTGTGTATGTTGGGAGGGGGGGGCGGCAGAGAGTTTTTTTTTTTTTCCAGGCGTATCTCTTGTGGAGGGGTGGTCCTGAAGCCCTTATCGGTTCACCAACAGGAGAACGGAAATGATTAACATCTAATTTAACCCAATCTCCCGCTCAATAGGCCGCCATTCAAAGGGCCGCATCCATATGTATTTAAGAGGTAATCACTGGTTGGACCCCCCGCTCTCATACTCCCACCCTCCCTCCCCTTTTGTGTGGCGGGATGACACACAAACATATTTCCATCTGAAAGGCTGGGCCTCGGTGGCTAGATTTCTTAAGGAGAATCGCTGGTGTTATTGTCGGGCTGTTTGTGCGGGGGCCTCACTGTACTTGCATCATATGGGTGTGTGAGTGTGTGTATATGTCGGTGCAAATGCATCCGTGTATGTATAATACAGTCAGGGACTGTATGGTGAGGTGTGAGTGCTGCTTGTGATGTCTCTACTCGGTTATAACTCTCTGTTGAAGAACTGTAGAGAAGAAAAAAGTTTAATCACACAATTTTATTCTTCATGAAATACATTAATACAAATCTATAGCCATGCTCATGACCCTGTAAGGTTTTAATGTGGTTTTAACAGATTTTTTTGACAAATGAATTGGAGTAAAATACAAGTGCAGGAGGTAGAGAGAGTCTGTGAACACAACTGTACAAAAATGACACTTAATGATCAGTGAAAAGATGAACTGATAAACTAATGATCCACAAAGTATATATATATATATATATATATATATATATATATATATATATATATATATATATATATATGTGTGTATAACTGGTATATTGTGACACTTATAGTTAGCATGCTAAAACAGCTAATTACTGTAAGCATATTATCATGATTTTTAGCTTGTTAATTCGTTAACTAAACCTATGTGCCTGTCTGTTGGTTTTAAGAGTTAATATTTAGAGATATGACAATTTTAGGTGTAAATATTCATATTATGGTGACACTTGATGAAAAAAATGCCAAAGTTAAGAAGCTACATTTTCATGGCAGTCCTCTCAGTAGTTGTGGAGATATTTCAGTTTAGAGCAAAGAGTGAGATAATAATGAATTTATTTTGGCCAGAGCCACTTTCTCTATGTCTCTGCAGCTAAGAAATGTTTGTTCCTAAAGCTGCATCCTCTTTGCAGCAGTTCATCTGTGCACAAAGTGCAATTCACAGCCTTATGTGGTATAAATTCATAACGTGCATCATATCAGGTTTTTATTAAAGTGATACAACTTTTTGTCATGACAATTTCCTCTTTTTTTTGTGTACTCCAAGACAGCATCGTGTTTGAATTCACATCTTTCCTGTGAGTATGTGAAGTGGACGGATTCTAAAGCCAACTCTTTCATCCTTATGTCTTTTAAATCTACCAGGAGAAGACTTTCAGATTTAAAAAAAAAAAAGATTTTTTTTTTTTTCAAAGATTGCCTGGACAAAATACAAGGATAAGTGAGAATGGAGTGTGAAGGAGAATCCAGGCCACTTTTGAATGGAGATGAGAAGAGTGTGTGTGGAGGGTAGGGCTGTGCTGTGTGTGAGGTTAACCCTGGGCGAAGCCTGGCAGAGGCACTTCTTCACTTGGTGGGGGGCGGTGGGGGGCATGAAGATCTCTCTGGAGCTTTCTATCAACACAGATTACATGCATGTAGACGCAGTCAAAGAGAGGAGGAGGAAAAAGGTAAGTGTAAAATAAAGAAGTTGGAATCAAAAGGGTCATGTGCAATCTCAGCAATGGGGGTGATGACAGGTTTGCCTCACACCTGAGCTGTATTATGCATTCCATAATCGGCCAGACCCTACACACACACACACACACACACACACACACACACACCCTCAGTGACCAGCGGCAGCAGGGTTGTGTTGGGTTTCTCTGACAAGGTGAACTTCATGCATCGTGTACATGATATATAACTCCAGAGTGGGCGAACAAAAGGCGGCCAGACAGAGCGAGAAAAGAGGGGAAGAAGAAGAGCAGCCCTTCCCCTCTTTCTTTCTCTCCTGCCGTCTGCTGCAGGGGTTTTTGTCTTTCCCTGGCGAAGTGACAAAGGCAGCGCTAGGTAGGTGACCTTCATCTCCGTTCCCTCTTTTATGGTGGTACAAAAAAAAAAACACAGGGTCAAGTTCATTCATCCACCACTTCAGCTTGCCTTTTTTTTTCTTTTGGAGTGGTTAAAGCAAAAAAAAAAAAAAAAAGAAGAAGGCAATTCATGTATTCTGTCACAGGACTCAGTGAAGAATAAAATTACACCATGTCTAAAAATGGAGGGAAATATCAGAGATGAAAAAACAGTTGGGGCACAGAATCCAGGATCCTTCAACAAACGTCTCAAACCTTTTATTTTATTTTATTTTATTTTTATGGGAACATTTTCAAGAAAGTCAAAAAAGAGGACGAGCGAGAGAAAGAGAAGGGAGAAAACTGTCCATTAACCAAAAAGCAATTTCTGTTGGTGTGCGCCTGGCTGCTCCAAGGTTCCTGGCCGGGCTAATAGCCTTTCATTACAAGTTTCCTCCCCAGCCAATTAGAGACAGGTCCGTGGCTGTCGGGCCCACCAACACACACATGCACACACACACATGCACACACACACATACTCAGCTCTCTGTTCACTGACACACGTCTAATGACCAGGGGAGAGCAGAGAGGGCAGCCTGTGTTCACAAATAGCTACACACTGCTGAGAACACACACATACACATTTATACTTATAGTGCAGCTGATTTTACATGACTAACATCAATATTTTATTGTATCAATTTGTTCTGCCTTGTGAGGATTTTTCTCAATTTAAAGGTCCCATATTTTACACTTTTCCTGTGTTTTCTTTGAAGTGTTGATATCTATAACAATATATATTCGTGGTTTTAAGAACCAAAAACCATCTCAATGTAGTTTTACATCACCTCTCTCAGGCTTCTCTCTGGAGCTCTAGTAACAACAGGTTGGTGAGCCAATCAATCAGAAGAGAGGCTCTGAGCCTCTCTTCTGATTGGCTCACCAATATGGCCGACTGTTTTCTGAGTGATTGAATAAAAATATAGCAGATTTCAGGTAAACCATGGGTCCAGGTGGGCGGGGCTTGAGACATGGCTGAAGGCAGTGACTGCATAGTTGTGACATCACAAAGTTCCAGAAGTCTTGACGGCTGGCTTTAAGGCTCAGTTTCTGAATACAGGCTGTGTGCATTTCTCTGTGGACTGAGGCTTTGATAGTTTCACAGTATTAGTATAGAACCTAGACCTGCTTTATAATCACAAACATGTAAATCTCAATTTATAAAATATGGGAGCTTTAAACCTGCAGTGAAAATGTGTCACCGAGTTTCATTGGTCTGGATATCAGTGGAGAGTTAAAGTGTGATACTGTGATGGTGTTAGACCTCATTCAAACAAAAGACAACAGCTTTTTGGTCCACAAGATGCTCACTTTCAGACGAAATGTGGAAATCTGTGTTCAGATGTTGTAGTGTGTGTTGTATGCATACATGTAATCACATGCCCACACACACTAAGACAAACCCTGCCTCCAAAAAAAAGAGAAAACAAGCCCTGTAATTAGCAAATTAGTCTAAACTGCAGCTTTAATGAAGTCTCTTTTCTTCTGTGCTCAGTGGATTTAATCCTGGTCAGCACAGTTCAGTCACACATTATTACCATAGATCAAATAGTCCTGTGTTTGAGGTGGGGATGGGTGGAGGGTGGAGCTCAGGTGAGTTTGTTGTGTTTCTAGTGCTGCTTTAATCATTTGTAACATTTAGCTCACAATGTCATCAGACAGGATGCCACTTCATCTGATGCACGACTGTAGTGGAGCAATCAGCGGCACGTTAGATGTGTCTTCATGTTGTGCACTGTGGTAAATAAGGTATAAATATCCAGATAAAGTTTACTTGTGTCAAGCAAACAACCAAGTGTCATTTTGTCAGTAATGTAACTTTCAGGTCAAGGCTGGACTCCAGCTTCCTGTTAGCCTGTTGTAAACTTGTCATAAATATCTGACCTTGACCTGAATTTAACTGGAAGCCTTAACTTCAAGTCCCAGAAAGTGTCACTATAATTTAATAACTATTTACATTGTAATGACTCTAATTACCCTTTAATGAATGCTGGAAACACTCTGCACTGTTATTGTAGTTTTATTTATCACTGTTGATCCTTTTGACTGTGGAACATAAAAAAGTCACATCGTCTTCAGTGCATTTATGAAAACAGTCATGAAAAATCATAACATTTTCTACCTGTCAGTGTTCATGACGTAGGTGTGATAATACTATGGCAGTGTTATGTAGTCTTATGTTTGGTTTTTATGATAGAGAAATATGTTTTGAGTCATTCGGGTCTACTTATCAAAACTTCACAGTGTTTTTCCTGTCATCTTTTTCATTTCACTGTTTTTATTTATTGTATTTTGTGCCCATTACTCCTCTGCAGTTATACAGTATATAGTATAGGTATAACTTGTTTTGCAAAGACCTCAAGACCTTATGTAACAGGGGCTTAAACAACCCTAAGAAATGTTTCTTCCTGCCCAAACATGCGGAGTCTGAAAAAGTTTGTTGCTAATCAGGCTGAATTGCCATTTTTCTCACTTCATTTATCCAGCCTGAGAGAAGGGGTAGGGGTATTTTGTTTTAGTTTCCCCCAAAGCATCACTTGGGAGTAACATATCTGTTCTGCAAATGTGACCTTTTCATGCCCCGGTGCAGTTGTAGTTAGCGTGTCCAGAAGCTGCAGCAGCAACATACTGCAGATTAAAGAGTTATTTCTTTAAATAACTATAAACGCCTGAGCTTATCTCACTTGTGTTTCTTGCTGTCATTGAACAAATCGTAGTGACAACCTAAAACTAAAAAGTCCAGCGAATAAGATCACCACCACCTTCCTTTGAATTTCTTCAATAAAACTGTCTCTGTTACTGATATTTAATCCACTGGATTTTATAGCAGTGTTGTGCCCAACATGTCCAGCATTGTGGTTTCCACATCACATCAGGTAGTTATGATACCATGCCATAGGACCTTTAAGTTTAAAATGTTAGAATGGCCCTTTAAAAGAAGTGTTTTCCTGCTGTTGAGTAGATTCACTGTATTTTTCTTTCAGTTCAACATCATCGCTCCACTGACCTTTCCTGTGTTTACAGATGAGAAACTGTATCCACCAGAAAGAAAAAGAAAATGAAACTGGACACATGGACTGTAATATTGCATCGGGGCAGATCTATTTTGGCCTGACTCATATTTATGCAACAACAGTGCAGGTGGATGCAAAAGTTTGTTTTCTGCACACAACATTAAAGCAGCTAAACTGGAGACGAAGACTAACGTGTGTTATGAGACGCAGTGTTTAGACACAAATACTGAGACAGTAATGGAGACAGAAAATTGGGGGGGGGGGGGGGGGGGGGGGGGGGGTAGCATTACCTTCATGTCTGTGCACAGGAGGAGTAATAGTATTTTTGGAATGAGACAGAGGTACTTCAGCTCTATGGGTGATTTTATAAACTCTGGGTCCGACAAGACCTGAAAATGGCGAAGTGTGTGAGCCGAACACAAATCTGCAGCGAATTGGAACAGTATTAAATTACAGTGCATTACAGGATATGGTGGTTGAACTAATTCTGATGGAGAAATTGCTTCTGTTATTACACTGAAGACATTTTTGTGAGCTCTCTGTCAGGCGGCAGGTTATGTGTGTGTGTATATGTGTGTGTTTGTGTGCGGTGGGAGTATTGAGAGTACTAGGAATAAGAAAGATGAATGACGGAGAAAAAGGAAAAGAGGATTTTTATGTTCATAAAATGTTCCTCAACAAAAGAGGAAAAGATCATTGAAGGTGCTTTTTGTAAGTTTGGCTATTGCTACATAGCCATTATGCTGTTAGCATTAACAGCTGTTTACTCAGAGAAGATTTAGGCCTCTGTTATTTTCATTATAATGGGGAATATAGTTGACTTAACTGACTCAACACTTTCAGACTGTTTGGTAAAGATGTAAACAGTAAAAACAGGTGAGCACACTCCAATCTCAAACTACTGTTTGTCACCGATGACCTCTTCGGCACCCTGTAGAGTTTTTGGCCACTATAGCTCTATGTTTTTATATGAGTTGGTCACAGGTCAACTTTTATTAACCAACATCTGCGAGAACTGCCAGAAAGTTAAAAAACTGATTGAGTAAATTAAATTCCACACAATAACACAATAATTTGTTTGCTTTTTGGAAGCTATGTTCCAGTGGTTGATGATTTGACGTCACGAAAGATGTTTCTCAGCGAATGATTTAGGCAATACTTTAGTTTTACTTTAGTTTAAGGTGCTATTAGATGAAAAAAGCAGGTAGTTACTAAAAACATAGGTGGGACTATACACCCAAACATAGTGGTGCATTTAGGAACAGGTGCTGCAAACGAATCCTAGATTCTCCCCATAATAAGAGGTATATCAGATTACATACAGGTATGCATTAATTTCTATTTAGTGTCACAGTGTCTAAACATTTTCGACTCTAGACAGGAATAAAATTGTCTTTGGAAAACACCAGATAGTTGTAATTCTTTAGGTTGGTTTGGCCTGAAAATGGTCAAGTTTTAGGATCATGAAAACCAACTTTGGTTTTCTGTTGGTGTCAACTTTCAAACCCCATAAAAAAATCCCCAGTATCTATACAGTCCTTATTATAAAGTACATGAAGAAGATGCTTCCAAACAAAATGATCAGTCGTAATAGTGGTTACTTAGTGGATCTAAACTTCAGTTTTATCTTTCAATCCTGTAAAACAATGGCAGTAAAGTTAATGATTTGGAAAAACAATTGAATCTAAAGAGAGAAGGGAGACAAAGACAGAATGTGTGTTTGTGTGTGTGTGTCTGTGTGTGTGTGTGTTGAGGAATGTGTCAGATGTGTGTCTGTGTAAAGCCGGTGTTTATGTTCGTACCCAGGTCAGCCCCACAGGTATGTTTCAACCACAACATTACCTCCCACTGACCCCCCTAATGGACAAGGTGAGCGAGCAGTCAGCGGAAGGGTGTGGCGCCCCTAAACCACACACACACACACACACACACACACACACACACACACACAGACACACACACACTGAGGGCGACACTCCCCATCTTCTAAACTACAAGTCAAAATACAGACATTAATCTGAAGTTGGACACAAACCTAAAATTACCACCTCTCAAGACCAATGGAGCGTGGCGGTGGTTTTTCTGCCCCACTGGCAGGGATGAAGAGAAAACGAAGGAATGAAGCGGTGAATGTGGGGTGAAAGGGAGGAAGAAGGGTGACCCAGTGAAGGAGAGAATAAAAAGTGTAATTGGAAAAAAAAAAATCAGATTTTGAGGAATTTCATCGCTGGTCAAAGGAAAAAGGTTTTTTTTTTTTTTTTTTTTGGATTGACCACATTGTGTGTTTGTTTGAATTGCCACTCATCAGTTCATAATAGAAGACGCACACACACTTCCCTGCATACACACACACACTACAATGATTACCATACTCCATATTACTGGTGTACAGATAACTGCTTGGTTCCCATGGGCCTGCCAATCCACTGTAATCCCTCAAACACTCTGAATTTTCATTTCAAACAAAAGCTAAACCGCCAGAAGACACAAGGAAGCATTCAGTTGCCTCCTCTGTTTTTTTTTTCTTTTTTCTCTTTTCCCAACCTCATTTTTGTCATCGTCGTCTTCGTCTCTGGGCTTCCTTCCTCATGTTCCAACCACTTGTTCCCTGTCTGTTTTTCTGTATTTGTGAAATTCAATATCAGAATGATAAATGATGCTTCTGCTGCACAGCTGAGAGTGAATTCAGAGCGATACTGGACATACTTCAATATTTACCATCATAATAATCTCATCTCTCGCTCCAGTGCCAGTCTCCATTAAGAAAGGAGGTGAAATATCCTAAGGTGGTTAATTTAGGTGATCAAAGAGAGGAGAGGAGGGAGGGGGCATGCTTTACATTCCTGGGTCATACAGTATGTATAACATGACATCCAAGCCCTCCAGCTTGCCATACCTTACCTCACAGGAGAGCACATGCTAATCGGACATTATAGCACTATGCAAAAAGAAAAATAACCACTTTTCTCATGCATGGATGGAATTTGACAGACAGGTTTTATGTTACAGTGAATATCCTCAGTTCTATACCATATGAAGCACAAGTAAATCCAAGTGTGTAATAAACGTTGGTGTATTATCCCTGACGTAATCCACATGACATTTCACGTCATCATATAATCTGAATCCATGAGTGTTCATCACCTCATGTCCACCACAACCTTATAACACCCCCACCTCCCACCAGTGACTCACACACACACACACACACACACACACACACACACACACACACACACACACTCCAGTAGCCACCAGTCAAGGCCCGTCTCCACAGTGATAGGCAGGTGAGCCAATAAAGGTGATAACAGAAGACAAGAGCCATTACAGGGAGGTGGGAGAGATAAGCTAATTGAAATTGGATATTGCAGTCATCTGACAAAAAAAAAATCGAGAAGGAAAAGAAGGAGAGAGAGATGAAGATGGAGGGGAGGGGGGGTGTTTGATGGGGTAAATATGCAGTGTAGTCATTTTTCCTCCTTAAGTAAGTAAGACTTTAAGCAGGAACCCTTGAAATGAAATCTGGGTGGTGGCGGACTGAGGCATCGCGGTGGTGTTGCAGTGTTGAAGCCGCGCTGTGTTAAGCCTCTTAGATTACAAAACACTTTGGCTGCGTGTGCACGTTTCTGCCATTTAATTATCAATCCAGATTTCCTGCTTGTGCACAGACACAGGAAATGTCTGTACACAAACGTGCACCACATTCATGCGGAATCGGGGGGGGGGGCGTCAAGTCACGAAAACCTGACGGGACGGAGGCCGTGTACCTCCAAAGCACATTTTAACGAGCTGGGTTTCTGCAGGCGAAGTGGAGATATGAGTCATGATTGAACATGTATTGGTGTCTCATCAGTGTGATGAATTACTATAATTACTATACAGCAGGTCACAAAATGTCAGGTTAGCTGGAAATGTCCTGAAAGATCCTCTGCGCTGATTCCTGAGGGAAACAACTGCCAGCCTTTTATTATTTTACAGTTTCTTTATTCTATGGTTTACAGGTTAAAGTAAAAAAATAAAAATCCTGTCTGTGCGGGGGTTTCCAGGGCTGTAAACAAAACCTCATCATAAGGTTCATGTGAGAGGAAGTAGAAGCTGTTTTGGCATCTTGTCTGTCATCGCTAGGCAGCACCTCACCCCTTGGCGTTAGCCCCCCTTCTCCTTTCAGACGGCCTCTCGCGCCAACGCGACTGTCACTATGACCATTACCGGTGGCCATTCAGCCTCTGCCCAGCCTCCAAAGGCCTCCTTGTTCTCCCAGTCTCATGGCTGCCCGGCCGCAGTCCGCTGGCCCGCTGGCTACTGACCTCTGGGCTGGCTCACAGTCTGGCACCGGCGCCCTCCATTAGCCTAATTACAGCCATGAAAGCAGTGCAGACCGAGGCCGGCATTAGGGCCAATTAGGGCCGCCCAGGATGGGCCCTGACAAGGGTTGGGTTACCAGCACACACAACGACACACAAAAATGTTTGTATCACTATGCATGAGAGCCTATATTCATTTCCTAACTCCTAATCCTGAATTAAACCTTCCCAGCTAAATGCCCAACTTTAACCCTTAACTTAACCCTCATTCTCAGTGTCCAAAACCTGAACTAACCCACACCGGTTCGGACTAAAACGTAACCTTAACCTCTAACTTTAAACCCTGGTTGGAGTTTCGACTAGACGTTGCATGTCATACTGGCCAGCTTGAAGTCAGTGGCGTAAAGCAGGTATATAAGGAATGAGTAAAAGGCAAACAGCAAGAGGAGAGCCTTGTAAAAAGAGAGAGAGAGGCCTGTGTCTGTCCATTCATGCATGTGGATGTGGATGCCGAGCCGGGGAGCCAGCAGTAATTTGTGGCTGTCACAGACAGGATAATAAGGCTTGTGTCTTCCCTTCAAATAAAAAAGGTGGAGATCCTCCTCTTAAAATAACTATCCTCTCTGTCTTTTGTTTCCTTGATGGCCCCTGCAGGTATGGATGGATGGATAGATGTATGGACAGAGGGATGAGCGGAAAATGTCCATCATGTCGTTAGGCCCCAACAAATAACTATCATTACGCAAAAATGTTCCTGTTTGGCTGAATTTGTGTTTGGCGACAACGGGTCATTTAATTTCGTCAAAAAGCTTGTAAACTGTATGAAGCATATGTCAGATTTTGTGAATTAGAAGACTGTTGTAGCTTGGACAAAAATCATTGGTATGCAGTAGATCATAACGATATTTGTTAAATATTAGCAGTCTTTAATGCTTTTAACCCTGAAAAATACCTTTGTAGAGCATAAATCTTACATCTGTTAGATGTGATTTCAGAGTTTAGAGTCATGAAAAAATAAAATATCAATCAGTGTCTTCCTCAACTGATTTGATGCAGTTGGTGTTGTGGCTTTGACCAGGTGAATCCCAGTAGCACACCTGACAACAGACTTTCTAACCTGCTCTCTTGTTACAGAGGTTTAGTGCTTGGCTGATGTGACTGACTAAAGGTCTGTGGCTTGGTAACATGGGACACAGGAATGACTACATTCAGCTGGTAAGTGTGTTTGTGGGCCTATAAAAAAAACAAAATTGATGATGCACATTTAAAAACTTACGAAAGACCAATCAAAAGCGTCATTTGATGCATGTTACATTGATTCATATGCAACAAAAACTTCATCTGCATCCTGTCAATAGTTTAAAGTGCAACCAAGTAAACATGTAAACAAGTAACACCCTCTTTTATCTCAGAAATGAAAAGATTAATTAATAACCAATGAAAACCTCAGCCAGATTTTCTTGGTCTGGTATGCCCAGTAGCTTAGGTGACCAGACAGCGATAGAGTTGAGTTTGTGATGATGATACACCATTGGTTGGCTGAATGTTTGACCATTTTTTCATTGGCCGTCGTCCTTTCAAAATGATTTTATGTGGGGTCTGCTCTGTTCATTGAGTGCCAGCTTTTAGTCTTAACGGGCCACATTTCACTCACTACTTCATACTTGTTCCATTGTCTGAGAAACAGAAACAGAAAAACCTGTAGATGAGAACAGCTTTGTTGGGAATTTGGCTGCATTGAAATACTGAATATGTGAGTGCAGAGGAGGAGAGAAGCAAACAGATAAAGAGCTGAAACCAGCTGATATATTATGTCATCTAGTGACATTTGGTGAATTTTCTATAGCTTTAGCTACTTTCACAACAGTTTTCAACTACATCCTCAATTTCACACACTGACCATACACAGACCAGTTGTGTACTAGCTTCAGAAACTTGAAAGAGAATCACTGAAAGATACTGTTCCACCCTTGATGTACAGTACATCCTGAATTTACATTATACTGTGATACAGCAGCCCAACAAGTCGGTTCACTTCTGCCGCACAAACCAAATCACTCATTCACTGCCGAGGGCTCTCCGTCTCCACAGTAGCTCCAGCATGTGTGGAATCTCCAGCCAGAACGGTGATTAATTGTGAAATCTGTCTGGAACAACACAAAGCCAAGTCACGGCGCTCGTCACACGCTCACACAGCAGCTTACCCAAGACTCGCTGCTGTCAACACTCTCTGATATGATCTATACAGAGGATGAACTTTCCCTGTTTGGGGCTTAACTGATAAACCACTCGCACACACACACACACACACACACACACACACACACACGTAACAGATAACCAGCAGCAGTCTCACTCCCTTGTGGGTGTCAAGAACAGGTGAACAGCCACCTGCCTTGTGCACCTCACACACTCATAACTATTAGTTAATTCAGGTTGTGTTATCAAGCGAGGAAGAGTTTTTCAAAGTTAGAGTGAATCACAGTCTTTCATTTTATAAGTTGTTCTGATTCACAAGTGAAGATTTTTACTATTGTTGATTAAAGAAATAGAGATATTTGATATGGAATAATATAGAAATCTGTGGGATTTTTAGTGATGATAGTGAAAAAAATTCAACTTGTGAATAAAGTGTTTGTTATAGTGTTTCCATGATTATTTAAATGCAATTTCAGTTTGCACATGCAACAATGAATTTTGCATGAAAGTGGTGTGCAGAGGATTCACTCCATGTAATTCACAGTCGCATCAAATTACTGCATTTTCCAAGGGACCCTCTGCAAAAATGTTTTTTTTTGGTAATATAACAGGTCTCAAGATGATTGCAGAATACCGCCAAGAAAATGGTGAGAAAAGGGTAGAAACAGGAAGAGACATACAGAGAGAGAACTACAAATAAAACTTAGCTTCAGGTCGAAGGTTTAGACTTTTGATTTCCAAGTTGTGTTCCTTACAGTCAATCAGCAATATGAGTATTTGGGTGTTGGGAAGTTTGTATCACTTTGAGTAAAATCCTGAAACATCTGGAGCAGAGCTTTTGTGAGACGGCATTTGAATTTAGATGACTTGTCTTTGATTTAACACTTCAGAATAGATGCATGAAGTTCACATGCAGTTGTATGGCTGATGCCATAACCAACCACAGTTCCTCTACAGTTTGTTTTATCCTCGTCAGGACTGAAAAGTGTTTTAAAAGTCAAGTAAAACCCTTAATTTTTAACAAGGGCTGATACCGACTTCGAACTTGGACACAAGCCACAGGATTGCCATCACCGCTACTATATTGCAGACAAGCAACCTTGGTCAGTTAACATCAGATTTTTATCCTAAGGTCAATATCTGCAAACTGAACCTCAGTCTACACACGTGCAAACACACAAACACGACATGTGATTGCTTTTGCCCGCAGGAGCTGCAGGTAATTCATGGGAGATTGGTGACGGTGTTGCTCTGAGATGTGCACCATAGTGTGGAGAGAGTGTATACATGGGAACTGATGGGAGCGGGGAGGCAGGGGGAGTGTTGGGAGGTGTGGGTCATCTGCAGACGCCCCAACCTCACCTTATCTGCAGCGAGGTGGGCTGTGTTCACAGAGATTAAACACATTTTGAAGCAATGCTAACTGCCGGGGCCTAAAGAAACCGAGGCAGAGGGAGAGCCAGTGTAGCTGCAGCCAGTGTTGTTGTTAGCTGAGGAGAAAATCCTTGTTCCCAACACTGATAAGGACATAAAGTGTTTCTGTCCCCAAGGGGGTGGGAGGCAGATTCAGCCTCTGTAGATCTACTGTAATGAATATCAATGGCAGGGAATGGGGCTGCTCCCGTCCCTTTGGGCCTCTAGTTGCTTCTCCCCTCTCTTCTGCTGTCAGAATTGCGACAGGGACACTATGCATGAAAATGCGAGGCTTAATATATGGTAATGCTATGTAAACACGGGCTGATCTGAGAGGGAGGTTTGGAGGGAGAATAGATCGACGGTCGTCTGCGCTCAAAGCCGAGTCGGGGAGTGTATCTCGGAGCCCAACAGTTGCCTCTGAGCACATTTATCTGGAAATGAATATGATACACTGAACAGGAAGAAGGGAGGGAAGGGTGCTGGGGTGAGAGGGGAGGTGGGGAGGGTGGGGATGTGGTTACTGCAAACTCAGCATCACCACCACCACGACCCTTCTTTTGCTCCTGACTTCCTCACTTCTTCTTCAGCAAGACGCTTCCCTCACCCTCCTCCTCCTCTTTACCTGAGCTGAGCGGGTTGATGCAGATTGGCATCCTCTGGGCTGAGAGGTTACCTGAGCCCCTGTGAAAAGGCTACTGTGGCAGGCATGTCTGCCACACACACACCGTCCAGGGGTTCGGTTACTGCTCTAAGCAGCCTGTCTGGTAAGCGCCATGGGAGGTGGAGGGAGAGAGCGAGGGGAGGGTGGGGGTCAGGGTTGGAAGTATTGTCTATAAAGTGGTGTGGGTTTCTCAACTTGTCTGACAGCACGTCACGAGCAGCGGAGCATTCCTGCGGAGAGAGGCCGAGACGAGCCACCTCATCGTCTGCCGCCATTCATCATGGTAAAAATAAGCACGCAGCGGTTATCGTTTCCTTCAGCGGGTCATTCCTCAGCTGCGTTTTGATTTTACACATAACCAGAGAGCGACACGCAGAGAACAAGAGGAGGACAGTGACAGAGGGGGAAGCAGAGACAAGAGTGAGGAGGGTGTGTGTGCATGTGCATGTGCGTGCGTGTGTGTGTGTGTGTGTGTGTTCGTGAGATGCCATAGCCCGAGGCAGCGAGGTGGGATTTGTAAGCCCTTTGTAAGTAACAGGCACCACTCTTAGCAGGCTGAAGGTATGTTTTTGTGTGAGTAATCCGTGATGGATGTTTTAATTGAAAGCACAAGGCTTTTAGGGCTGTTTTCAGAGACCACAGCCAACATCTGACACCTCCACTCAGACCACCCCCCCCCCCCCCCCCCCCCACAACACACACACACACACACACACACACACACTCCAAAAAAAACCCTCAAACCCCTCCAACTCTGTGCAGTCAGACAGTTACAGGTCAGGCTCCTAGTTCACTGGTCACACAGAGAATACAGACTACACCAAATTATTCCTGACATGTCTTTAACAAGGCACGCTGCTCAGAAACCTACATTCACCAACTTTAACCAACACTAGTTACAGTTCATGCAAATCTTGATTATAATAATGTAAAATACATAAAAAATATATTCAAATAAATAGTGAAAAAATATTAGAATAAAAAGTGAATAATAGATATAATAAATAAAACATGAAAAGTCACAATAATATTCAAAATTATAATAATATAAAAAAATACAATTCCAAAAATATGAACAAATTTGATAAATTTAGGAAAATGAGTAAATAAGCATTTTTCAGAAACGTTTCCTTTTCAAAGATTTCTCAGATTTTCTGAAACCTTCAGAATGCAAACTCTGCAGGAACTGAGTCACATCAGTCTGGTTTTAGCTCGGTGACAGTGCATTCCTGGCATTTTCCAAATGGTTAGAAAGGATTTTTTTTTTGAGCCTAAGGGATTAAAAAAACACATTATTCTTCAACTAATTTAAAGCATGAACATAACCACAGCTACAGATACAAAGTTTCCCCCACTGCAGATGCAGCATATGGAGAATATGTATGAATTCAGACAAACAGAAACATCCTCACCACATCAGAAATACCTGCTGTTATAAAACGTATGTATGTAAAATCACTGTCTCACAAACGTTTTTATAAAGGTTCATATAGGTTCTGTGCCATGAAAACCACGTATCTCCTGGATGTACAGTGTTTATCAGTGAAGTGTTTTAACTTTGGCAACGAAGCAGTTTTGACATAATCCAGAGTTTTAATGAAATTCCTAAACTTTGTTTAAAACTTGAGGGTCAGTAAATTCTGACAGTGATGATTTGCATATAAAAAAGAGACAACAGTGAATGTGGTTGTATGTGTTTAGGTTTCTGCCCCCCCCCCTCCAGTTAGACAACAATCATGTGACCTTACCTGTGTGGTTGCATTGATACAGAGTTGAGGAGTTGATCCAGCAGAGCCGCGAGGCCACGGGGCGGATGAATAATTCCTACAGTAGCCCGGGTGGAGCCGGGGCCTGAAGGGGGGGGTGCCATAAATTTACAACATGATGAGCCAGATTCAGAAGGGATTGACCCTGCTTGACCTGAAGAGGTGGGACCTGAGGCTTGTCTGGACTCCCTACAACCAAACCCCCCTCCCTCCTGAAACCTCACCTGCTGACTGTACCTCACCCAAAGGTTCTGCATCCCGGTCCTGCACACAAAGATCCTCAAAAACAAACAAACACACAAAAATAGTTTCAGAGAGAGTGCTCTTGACAGTGAGTAAATGGGAACAAGCTGTGGGAGGGGGAGAGGGAGGCAGGCGGCGGGCAGGGGCGGGGGGGAGAAACTTCACAGGGATTTCTTCTTTCTCTCTCCTGTCACTACCCGCCAATTTACCCCCCAACGCATTTGGAATCAAAACTTAATTAAAATTTTGAATAAATAAAAACAACGAAAAAAAAAAGAAAAAACGAAGTTATTGAATTCTGAACCCTTTGATAGATTTATCCCCCCAACCCCAGAATAATGCAAAATAAGATTTAATAACACCTTTCATATGGAGAGTACAAAGCCAGCTATTTGCATTAAAGTGTAAATCGGCGTCAGGGAAAGGCAGTGTGCCTCTAAGCTTATTGATGTTCAGTTCTGAGCAGCCAGGCGGCATTGTTTCATGCCGCAGCTTGACGGATGTCAAGGTGATTATAGTTTAGATCACCCGTAAGAAGACAACGTTTTGAAATGGTAAAATACAGACAGGCAACACAAAAGCCTTCAAATGTTTGTTTTACTGGGAGGGGAAGAATGGAGAGAGTGAAAAACTCCCACTGAGTTTCAGTGTTCGCTCATAATTCACACAGAGGATGGATAACTCCAGCGCTGTTCAAACAATCTGACAATTTGTTGAATTCTTCTGACGGGCACAAAGTCCCTCCACGAAAGCCATTACTAAATGGCATGACGATGAGCGAGAAAGGTACAAGGCATTGTTGCATTAGTCCTATCTGTCCCCCCTTCACCCCCCGTTTGAAAGTGAGCCACGAGGCTTGGGGAGGAAAGAGCTGGGAAAAGTTTCTTGTCGGTTTTTACGCTCTGCCGGCGGGCGAGGTGAAAAAGAGAGGGGGCAGAGATCCTCCATGGGAAGCTCACTTTGAAACACCTGACTCTGGTGTTTTTTTTGTTTTTGTTTTTCCTGCTGATTCATTCATTTATCAGACGCACAGAGAAATGGAAGAAAAGGGACAAAGCCTGATGATGTATCTCACTACAGGTGAAGGAGCAGAGAGCCTGTATGAGTCTGACCAGCAGCTGAAACTGATAGAAAACTGTAGCCTTTATGTTTAAATCACTTCCAGCTGCTTTGTCTTTGGTCTCTTCTTATTACCCAGGTGTTAAAATACACACATACGACCTGCCCTATGTTAGACTGGTGACCTGTCCAGGGTGAACCCCACCCTCACCCAATGCCAGCAGTGATGGGTGGGCCCTTAAAGATAAGCGGTATGGATAAAGAATGAATGAATGACCTAAAATCCCATCATGTGGATCCTTTATGGAAAAAGTAAATTCATAAAAATTAAGTGGAATAATTAGAAATGCTGGTGATGATGAACTGCCTGTCACCACTGGATTCACCTGGATCCTTCAATTTTCCTCATCCCCTTGAAATTGTGACTGAAAACTGAAGATAAAACATCCTTTTCTAACTTTTCATATGTTAGGTAGCTAATTAAATCACTATTTATATACGTTTTAAGCCAGAAAAAACAATATGCTGGGGAAATTCTTATTCCCCTTTTATTTATTTTTAATGAGGAGCCAAAAGTTTTTAAATTCAAAACTCTAAAAATGCTGGTGTCAACCTAAAAAATACCCACCATTCGTGTGTATATATATATATATATATATATATATATATATATATATATATATATATATATATATTTTTTTTTTTTTTAAATGTGTAAAATGGTTTAACTCCTAAATTCCCAGAGGAAATGGCCGGCACATGACCCCAGTAGCAGCTCTGGCCCTTCCCTCACACCGTCAGCCCGGCCTCACCCAGCAGGCTCACGCAGCAGTGAGAGCTGGTGCCTCGGGGCTGGAGGTGTGTCGTGCCGCTCTCCTCTGTGCTGGGAGGCTGCAGGCTAATGGCTGCCCTCCCCCTGTCTAATTACTCCTGATCTGACCGCTGATAGGACCGCTAACTGAGGCAGACACGCCCCACCTCGGCAGGTGACTCCGTCTGTGCGTTGAAGTGTACGTGAATGTGTGTGGCCTTGCATGTTGTGTATCTGAGTACGTGTTTGAATTTGAGTGGTGGAGAGTTGAGGTTTGAGTGGGAGCTCCTACATTCAGTTTATTAGGTACACCAACTGTTGCAGAAACTAATACAGCAACCCTGCATTAAATCCTCCTCTTGTTATATAAACAGAAAACTGACAGCTGAGTTTTATTTTGTAGCAGGAAAAACCCTTTTTGTGACTAAAACACAACTTTATTCTGTTATTCTGACAGTAACGTTAAAGTTAATGGTACCTGGTGGGTTCCCTGTAACTGATGGATGTTACTGACAGACTTATTCTGAAACATGCTGGGATGAGTCAAAATGTTATCATGCACAAAAACGTTTTTGTTTGAACATCTCTTTTTCTTTTAACCTTTGACACTGAAAACCAAACAGTATAAACACACTTTGCCTGTTCTCTGAGACATAAATGTACTTTGTCATATTCATACAGCTACAAAATACACTGAGCATCACACAATAAGTTACTTCTCATTGTTACAGTCAGACACTAAGGAAAATAAAAGCCCTAGTTTGTGTAACACTGCTGCAAGTGTGTTCTTATGTGTCTCTTATTAGCACAAAGTTTCTGCTACTGCTCTTTTCTGTCCTAGCTTGACTTCGGGGTTCAGGATTTGGTTTCATTCCAGTTTCTAAAGGTCATAGTTCAATCTTTGAACATAAAACATTGTCTGATCCACTGCACACAAAACATGAGACACACGTCTTTACTAATGAGAGTGAATCTCCCGTGACGTCAGGCTGACATGTGGCATGAAGCCCACATATCTGCCTCTTCAGTCATGAGTACAACCTGTAGATTTACAGCACCTGCAGTGTGTGTGTGTGTGTGTGTGTGTGTGTGTGTGTGTGTGTGTGTGTCTGTGTGTGTGTGTGTGTGTGTGTGCGTCTGTGTGTTTGATACTGCAGATGACCCGGTAGATTTACAGCGCTGTCATTAAGGCATGTCAGACAAGAAGCACCAACCATGCAGGGCTGGTTGCTGTGGTTACCGTGCAGCCTCAGGTATGTGTGTATACGTGGGCATCAATTCTTTATTAATGAGGATGTTGAACCTTGTGACCAACTAGGCCTCATTTACCTAGACTAGCTTCACTGTTGCACACATTCATCTGACCTGCCTTCACACACACACACACACACACATATACACAGTATGTGCATGTACATTGATGTTTTCTCCATTTTATTCTGGATTATCATTTCTCTGCAGGAGAGGTGGAGAAAAAAGGCCCCAAAACGATGGAGTTTCACTTCAGAGATTTTAATTTTTCCCGCTTCCTTCCTGTTTTTTTTCCCCTGTGAATATAAAATATTTAAGGGCACAGAGGAGAGATGGAAGAAAAGTGAAGCTGAAAGGGGAGTCAGAGGAGGGATGGACGTCTGGCTAAATGAGGGCGAATAGGTAAAGGGAGGGAGGAAGGTGGGAGTGAGGAAGAGGAGGGGGAGGTCAGGTTAGGGGTCACGTGTGCGAAGGAGATAAGACCTCCTCATTCCATTTTGACTGACAGGCCGGGGGAGGGCTCAGCAAAGCCCCCCGAGATACACACACACACACACACACACACCTTCCTCCCTCACTCTCCCCAGTCGCTATCACACTTTCTCTAGGCCATCACTCTCTCTGTCTCTCCCTCCGCCTCTATCGTCCCCTCCATCATCCCCTTCTCCCTCCATCACCTGCTTCAGTACACTTTCTACTTCTATCAAGTATTTTCTTCTTCACCTTTGACTCTAGTTTTCTGTTCCTCCGTCGCATCTTCTCACATCTGTAAACTTTGCAGCAGGATCCGTGCTCCTGTCTCAGTGTCTCAGAGTTTTTCTCTGCACAAGGAACTCGCTTTGTGTCCCGTGAGTCTGCAAAAGCTGGGTCTCACCTTCACGGCCTGCAGTCTTGTAGCTTTGGCTGTCTTGTTGTTTTCACAGCCTTTCTCGTTGAGGTAATTGTCTGCCTTAAAGGGACACACTCATCAACGTAACCGCTGTGATCTGGAAATCATTGTCATTGTCCAGATGACCTAAACCAGTTTATGTGGAGGCGAAACCAAAAGTGAGAATACCAGAAATGTGAGTAATGAGCTCTCATTTCAAACTGTATGTGTGCACAGCTACGGTAAGCAGGGTGGGTCAAAGCTGGACCAGGAAGTTTTTTCTCTCCCAAACAACTTTGACTAATTTGAGGGTTTGTTTAAAACTTGTATCTACCTCTGACTGCTTGATATTTATATATGATAATATACCTTTATATCACAATAATATAATATCCCGCTGTTATTCTGAATATGACAGTATTCTGAATTTGAAACAAGTCAAGTAAACAGGATATGATGTTTGGCGATTCCAGATTTTGCATATTCTGATTAAGACGTTCGAACATATGTTGAGATTATTCGGAGCTTTCTTCAGACATGTACACTGCACAATCGGAACAGCGAGTTTGGGGTTTTTGCAGCAGTTTGCAAGGCCAGGGTAGAGACGCATGCCCAAAAGAAAAGCACATTTCTGCACGGAAGGAGAATGACTGCATTTTTTCAACATTTTGACTTGGACACCAAGAGGCTTTTGGATATGTGCAGATGTTGCAACCCCAACCTTTTAATCTGAGTTAACTGGAGACTACACGGCTGCATGGGAACGGGAATATTATTAGTCAAATATTCATTTTCATTCCACGTAAACAGTCTAGTAGGAGTTTTGTCTTTTTTGGAATACACACCAAAAAAGTTTGTGCACGTGTATACTGCACATTCCTCATCTGCTTGGTCCAACACTTTAATGCAGCTACATTACAATATCAATTACTATATAAGCTGAGTAAAATATTCAACCCAAAACACTGTTTGTTTATACATGACTACACATTTGTATGAATGGAAACATGCATCATTTTATACACATGTTCCCTAAATTTAGCCCGACACAGTCTCTGGTATCTTGTCAGTGATATAAAACACGTACAGCAGCACATGTTCTAAAATGAACCTTAACATCTCTCAGTGTTCCTCCTCTCTGTGGAAGACAAAGCAGAGCAGTTAGAGTGCAGAAGCTTTATTCTTCTTTATAAGTGACACAAAGTAGTTCCACTTATCTACTGCAATTACCAGTTTCACTATTTCATTACTGAGTAATGGGCACGTAGTCATTCTAAAACTATAACTACTTAATAGATGTTTTGTACTTGGATATTATTAAAGTGTGCTGCTAAAGCAATGGTGTGTAATTTAAGGAAAGCAATTGTGTTAGTTTTTGAGTGTGTAGTTGATGAGAGAATGACACATGATTTCATGTGTTTTGTTTGTGTGTTGTTGATTAGATTTGACTAAAGTTCTGATTGTACAGATGACAATTATGCATTTACTATAAAACCACTTTTTACCTATTTTTGCTGTCAGTCTTTTCATAATCATCCAATCTTTCATTCTGCTAAGTAGCTTTTCATGACTTTAACAATTAGAGGTTTGTTACCAACAAGAACTTGACCCATAACCCTGAATAAGCCACTCGCACCCTCAAGGTGTCTTTTTACTGCCAAAGCCAGAAAAAAAAAGCAAATGCAAAAAAAAAAGGAAGATGCAAACAAAAGCATGAGCATTGTTCCAACGAGCATTATCTTCATTTTTTAGCACCAAACAATGTGTGACAATGCGCGGCAACAACAGGAGCCTTTATGGAAAGTGGCAGAATGGAGTTGAGGCTGTTGTGAGAAGTGGCAGAGGGAGACGAGACAAAGTGGGATGAGGAGGACGATCTTCATTGTGGCGTCTTTTCTCATCCTGCCATGAAAGACACCGGCGGCGAGGACTCCTCAGGGCCGCTGCCAGCTGCAGAACAATCGCGCCCGTACGCCACAACCATGCCGCCCATCCAAACACATTAGGGGAGCATTGTTGGAGCTGTAGCTCTTCATATTCATCTAGGCGGCTGTGAATGGCTGCTCGGCGCTCAGATGCAATCATAACATCTCCTGGTATCAGAAACATCTTGCATTTACATAACCCTCGCATTCACACGCCCGCATGTGTGTTTTCCACCGACTTAAGACATCATTTAATTTTTCTTTCCTAAAAGGATCATTTAAAATAGACCTTAATCAGGGTAGATTAGATGCCATTTCAGATGTTATTGATGAAACTGGCATTTAGAGGTTTTTCTTGGCTCCATCACACCAATAAGACACATGCTGAATAAAGGGAGAGTATAATCTATGCATCGCTGGTTCCACAGGATTATGGCGAAAAAAGGGAAGAGTGGAGGGGTTGGAAAGCAATGGTGAGTAAGGGGGAGTGACGGAGAGAGAGGGAGAGAAAGCAATGGATGTCAGGTTCTTCTGTCCGTATAAAAACACCAGACGCAGCAGAGGAGGGGATTGGATTCACTTTTTAAAATGTCACCCAACATCTGTTTCATATTTATGATGGTGGCGCTGCCTCTCCGATGCCCCCTTCAACACTATGGCGATTCTATCTCTGCCTCGGATTACCCCCACTACCCACCAATGCATAATTTATAAGGCTAATCTTTCAACGAAAGACTGCAGACAGAGGGAGAGAGGAGAGAGGGAGTGTGAGAGGAAAAAATAAAAAATGGATTATAAAGAAAGAAAAAAAAAAAACTGCCACAGATTTTTGCTGATATGTGAAGCGAATGGCTGATTTTGGAGATGATACCTTAAGTATCTCATGTAGTCATTAACAGGATTAAGTGAGTGGGCTTCTGATAAGGTGGGAAAACAATTCAGGATTCGGCACATCTTGTCCTCTTTAACCCAAACAGAGACATATCAGTGTATGTGGCCCATGTTTTTCTTTCTTCTGTAATTTGTGATGCCTTCAGATTCCCTCGATAAGCTTCGGATGCCATTAATATCGCTAATGATAACATTATAGCCCTATCCTCATGTCGTAGCCATACCGCGCATTATGCTGCGAGGGGCGTCATTCTCCACTTCTCCAGACTGGGGGTAGAAGCCATTTGCCCTTTCTTTGTTCTTGCTATATGGCTGTTGCCAATTTTTACAACCAAGACCACAACAGAGAAGTGCCACCTCCCTCTCTGACTGGGTGAGATGGGATTTTGTCCTCTTCTTCCCACTGTCTTTCCATCCGCCACATCTGACATGACAGTTTCTTTCCCCTATTTCCCTCCTCACTCTCCCCCCCCCGCCCCCCCTTCTCGTCAGCTTTATTATGAAAAGTACACAGTTTCGATAGAGTGCCCTTCTGACATTTTCGACTTATTAGCTAGTTTTCGTACCGTCTTCAATCAACCTCCTTAATCCTCACAGGGAGAAGCGCTTTTAATTCACAGATGGACTGATAAGGGCCGCCGAAGCAAAAAAAAAAAAGCGCCAGAGAAGCAGCAGCAGCAGCAACGTTAGCAAAGCAGGCCTCGGATGAGGAGGGGAGGAAAAAAAAAAGAAAAGAAAACGAAAAGACGGGAAAAAAAACGATTTACACGTAGATGAATCGTGCTTACAAGATGGAACCCTGGGCATTAGGAGCGGATCTGAATTTCCTATCTGTCATTTTTTTTTTCACCCCCCCCCCACCACCGCATTCGTTCAGTGTTTTTTTTTTTTCTCCCCTCCCCTCTCTCTCCCCTCCTTCTTCTCCGCCATTACCCTTGCTGATTGCAATCTTTAAGCGCCATTGGGCCCACTGCTTCTGCAGTTTTTAATCTGTCTTTAATCCCATAGATTTTAAATATTCCCCAGCTCCCGGAGACTGGAGGCAATTAACTGCCCTTCTGATGCTCTCCTTATCAGTTGCCTCCTTGTATCTCTCTGAAGCAGCCTCAAGACACTGCCAGAGCTGACAAATAATACCGCCATTTACCGCCGAGCATCCTCGGGGACTGGAAGGGAGCGCGCGGCACAGCCACCGCCGCATTCTAAACAGGTATTTGGTAAACATATCATACAGAGGAGAGAGAAGAGGAAATATACTGCAACATCACTCCCAAAAGCAATGTATGTTTGTCTGGCTTGGCTTTTTTATTTTTTTTGCAAGTGTGTACGTGTGAAGACACAGATTGTCCTCTAGCCCTGTGCTGGTGTGAGGAGGCTGTGCAGTTTGGGATGCATAGCCTGCTGCGTTGATACTAATACATATAGTGGTATCCCCTCTATGGTGCTCATGCTGGAAGAAAATGAAATGAATATGATATATTTCAGATATATGACTCTCTATCTGCACTTATTTGGTTTCCAGTGTTTTTGTTCTCCCCTTTAACACAGAGTGGAGGTATTGACGGTCAAGTCCAATTTAGGGCAACGGCTCGAAAAGAAAGACGGCAACAAATGTATGAGAGGCAGATGCTCAGACATCTGCATTGATTTCTACCATTGATTTTCATTTTTTTTCTTTCTGGACTTGGCTGTACGATTATGCACAATAGATAAAGTATGATTCAGGGACCCGCGGTTCCAAACTGACAGAGTGGGAAGAAAATGGTCAGAGGATGAGTACATTTTATCAGACACAGATGCTCAGCATGATTTGCTTTAGTCTTTAATTTCGTGTAGAAGTATGATATGCATGATTACTAATTACTTAAGTGAAGTTTAGGGACTGAAAAAAGCCAACAAAGTCTTACCAGTAGAATATAAAGGTTTGTGGGTTGTTGTTCTTCCCCACACTTGTTTCATTTGTCCTTCTATTACTCAGAAATCATGCAAAAATAATGCAATTCTTAAGCTCAGAGACCTTTGTTGTTCCCCCAAGACGCCACTTAACTTCATCTCAGTGCCATTAGTTAAGATCATAGGGAGACCTGGGATTGTTTAGTGACCTTTGCCAAATGGTTTGGGTTCACATGCAATGGCCAGGGTTTCCTCTCCGCAATCTGTCCAATCAACTCGGCTTGATAATGCGTCCTGTGGCAGCGCGATGAATGCAATCACCAACCCCTTGCGCCACGAGCCTGCTAACAACACCACAAGACACTGCGGCTAAGCCAAAAGCCGGCGGCCTCAGCCAAAAGAGGCAGATAACCATCAGCTAAGAGCTTTGTGACATCATCAGACAGAGACGGCTACTGACTCTATGCCAGGTTTGAGAGCTGCTAATCCAAACCACAGACTACAATAACACAGACAGAGACAAAAGCAGGGAATGTGCATCATTACAAACACTCTTAAACTCTTAAGCTCTTTGTTGACCCCAACAACACAAGCTTGTACCTTTTTAAGTTCACCCCTCACCTCGCGAGATGCGATCTGATGATCATGATTCCCAGTTTCTGATGATCCCAGCCCACGCTGATGTCACAAAACTTCACATCCTACCTATATGTGTATATGTGTTGTCCTGGTACTCATAACCAAGTCAATCTAACCCTTCGCCTGACAGCCGCTGGCATTATTTTCCCCTCTCTGGTGTTGGATTACAGTGCACACAGGCTTCTCATCATTAAAATCACATTCAATTACTGAGAGGCTGGGAAGATTGACTAGACAGCAGTTCTGCTAATGGGGAAGGTCATCAAATTATGTTTGCAAATGCAGTACATACGCTGGCACATACATATACACAGAGATAATTAAAAAAGAATCTTTCTTATGCATATTTCGGTTGTGTTTTCATGGGATCTGCCACCTCGGTGCATTTCATTTCTCACGATGGAGCAGGAGTTCGGTTCTTCCCATGTGCAGCTGTGGAGGGCAATGGCCAAGGCGACCTAACAATGCATTATGGGATCGTGTTCCCTTGGCCAGGGGGTTCCTGCGAAAGGCAAACCAATCAGCTGCAAGCTCGAGCTTCATTTGTTTACCATCATATCCACAGCAGGATGACCTCTTTCTGGCTTCACTCATTCACTCCATATTGCGCGTGTTCTTTAATCCACTCCCACATGTGTACACTTTGTGTCTTCCTTTGTAAGTGTCTGTGTATATGTATGTGTGTTTTGTGTTGTTTGGGAGGTTAAGCCGGTGCTGCTCTCCAAGCGTGGCCGATACCAATCCAGAGAACCACAGGGTCTGAGGGGGCCAAGGGTCCGCAGCTCAGCCCACAAATAGGAGGCCGTGCCAGGCAGGACATAGGCCAAGAGTTTGGGGGGGGGGGGGGAGTGGCTGCAGAGAGGGAGGGACAACAACCACTCTCATCCTTTTAAAACCCCAGCACTTGGGTCACACTAGGGGGCCACCCAATTTCACACTCTTCTTCAGCATAGCTCCCTTACAGAGAAATAGAAACACAGGAAAATAACTCAAGCAAGCCCGAAAAACAAACAAACAAACAAAAAAAAACTTAACAGCTATTACATATAATAATTTTTTCTTTAGCTTCAAAAGAATTTGCAGGTAAGGTGACAGTGTTCTTTTATTTTCATTTTATTTATTTTTTTCTCTTCAAGCCACAGGTCAGAGATTGCATTTTCGGCCCCTCACAAAATAAAACACACTCCAGCACTTTGCCTCAAATCCAATCAAGCTCCGTTATCAGCTCCCTTCTCATCAAGGAGGGCTGCTGATGGAGACCGGTGGGGGCGGAGGGATCGGGAGGGGAGGGTGGTGGTGTTGGGGCTAAGCCGACTCCCTCCCCAACCCCATCACCCAACCTACACCTCCTCACCCCCACACCATACACACACACATACACGCCACCCGAATCCACACTCACTCACGCCCCCTCCCCCCACCCTCCACCACCACCACTTCCCTATACCCTCTTCCCCTGGTTTCCGTGGCGACTGCTAAGCCCGAAGTTACGGTAAAGCTGGTGTGCCGCTGAGCCCTGGGCAGGATTTGTGACAGAGAAATCACATCAGCCTATGCTGATTAACAATTCCATTCCACCCTGAGATTTATATAAAAAAACTATCTTACATTTGGCTTTTTAATAGGAACGATCGCTATCTCAAATTGAGTCCCTGCAAACTTTAATAAAGGCTACAGGGTTGAGTGGCATTTTGCATGCTGATTTAGGCCCGATTGGCGGCTTTTGATGAGAGGGAGGCTGCTATGTAAAGCGGTGCTCCTAGCGCTTTTCCACATCGCCGGTTCAAATGCGGAAGGATAAGAACATGAAAAAAAAAAAAAAAAAAAAATACCACTTCCATCTGCAATCTCCGGATTTCTCTCTGCCTTCCTCCCTCACTCACTCTCACTCACTCTCTCTCTTTTTTTTTTTTTTTTTGCAGAAAATGATTGACTGTTGAATATGAATAAATGGAATAGAATGAAGCCGGAATAGAGAGACTGAGCGCGGCAGACAGAAGAGAGATGGAGGAAGAGAGGGAGAGAGGGAACGAGAATAAAAGAAACCCCCTCTCCTGGACTTTTTCACTGGAAGGTGAAAAATAAAATCATAAAGCCAAGGTTTTTATGCTCTCCCATTCTGACATTTGGAGAATGGTATTAGTGTAGAATATTCACAGTGTACAGAAAGGACCACGGGCACAAGAGAGAGCTGGTGTGTGTGAGTGTGTATGTGTTGGGAGGGAGGAGAAGGGATGGGAGGGAGGGCATCAAATAAAAAAACATCGCCAGAAACACTTATCCCCTCCACCCCTCCACTCCGGCCCCCACAAATCTACATTGGTATTAAAAAACTATTTATAGTAAGAGTTCAGCTTAATGGGATAATCAGCTCTATTTGTAAAGATATTGGATAATCCCAAATAGTTTATATGGGCATAGAGATTTAAAACATTTTCATTAGATATACTGCATTTCGGGGGCATTTCAGATGTCTCTCAGTTCGCTGCATAAGCCGGCCCCAGACAAAAGAAGCTAGAAGGAGTAATTCCTAAGGCGATGGCCAAACACTGGGCCTCTGCCGTTGAGTGTTAAAACACACAAGACAGGAGAGGAGATTCCACTGTTAACTTTGTCATCATCAACCTGCCAACACTTCCTGTTTTTGAACGGGCATTGCATAACTCCCCAGCAGAAACATGTCGTGTGATGAATGTGTGTTTTGCAGTTGCCGGTGTCGAGCATGTATGTTCTGCCGTCTCGAATGGAGATGAATGGTGTTTTAATTATGCTTTTTCTTTAGTGTTTTTTTTTTTTCATCATGTTACATGGAGAGTAACGTTCACTCTCGCCTCAACCAGAACCACTGTTGAAATAAAAAGAGAGAGGAGAGGAATAGAGAGAGAGAGAGAGAGAGGGAGGAATGGGGGAGTTAAGGGGAAGAGGGCCAATGGAAGGCATCCAACAGGATCAGTGAGTAGGGCATGCTGCCAATGCCTGGCACACACACACACACACACACACACACAGTTTATATCTGCCCCGCCTCTCTCCCTCAAGAAATCCCTCATACCCTGAAGGGTGGACCACATCCACCAGGCATCAGTGCCCCACCCCAGTCAGTAAGAGAGCGCTGGTCTTACTGGGATACCGTTGTGCAGGTGGGTGATGGCTTTGGGGGGGGGGGATCATGTAACATAGCTAGTGTAACCCCAACACTGGGCCAACAAGAGTTAATCCCCAGATGCAGGACTGTAAAGAACACTTTAAATTCTCGTGACTATCTCGCCTTCTTACAAGAATAAACAGCCATCAGTCATCTTGCCAAATATCTGATGAGAGGACTGGCATCAAAATCATCTGTGGCCGTGCACAAACAAACAAACAAAACAAAAACTGAAGGTATGAGCCCATAAGTGATAAAGTTAGAACTTGTATCATCTCTAATGGTGGATGTTTGATTTTAATGACTACACCTGCAAGTCTTGTACTTACATTAGCTTAAGCCAAAGTTGGTTTTGTCATTATTCTACATAAACACCAGTATTCACTGAGTAAAGTGTATTATTGTCACCTTAAGAAAGCTAATGCTTTAACTTATCGCATGCATAGTTACACAGCAATATTTGGCTGAAGTTAGCTAACATTACCTTACATCAGCCACAGGTCACAACAAGAGTTATTACATGGGTGTGCTTTATTGCTTTTTAATTAAAGGTTTATTGTTATTTATAGGAAAAAGTTACTTAGGGTACCTTTAATTAATTAGCATAGTTTATGCTACATTTATAGCTTCTTTGGGTGCTGTAGTTGACAATAAATCTTTCTTTCTGGTCTGAGTCTATGAAATAAAATTACGTTTTGGAGGTTGTAACTATCTGACACTCGGATGGCCACTGACAGCTGCACAACTGTTACAGATATCCTGTTTGTGGATATAAGCTTGTTAGCTTATGTAAAGCAGTGAGCTTATGTATGATAAATACCATTGTTAAAGAGCCAATCAGAGGAAAGCACGGCGGCTATTAAAAGGAAGGACTTGTTGATGGAGTAGTAATCTCTTTACAATTTCTCACATACCACCATGATTCTCAACACAAGACCACATGTGTAAAAACAGTAACAAACCATGTCCGGCCTCACAATCCATTCAAGATTCATGTACACTTATCACATACTGACAGCCCTTGTATCAAGAGCACAGTCAATTGATTTGCGTAAGGGGAAAAAAAAGCTGTCATCCCAATAAAAATCATCATAAACAAAGCCAGAGAGCCACTGGGGTGCGAGCTCAGTGTCTCCGTACCGAATCAAACACAGAGGACTTAAAGATGAGCTCGAAAAAGACAAAAGAGAAGTTGTGACGCCATTTTTCTGCACCTCGCAAATGCATCAAAACAAAATACGCTCCCAGACATACAAAAAAAACAACCCGACCCCTTTGCAAAATGTGTTTCTTGTCATCCTGACTCCCATCAGATAGACAAGTGGTCGCTGAAGCGCTATTGGTCATCAGAGCCGTGGCTGTCTCATCTGTCAGGGGTTAAGTAAAAGGGTTCTTGTGGGTTCACACACATACACACACACACACACACACAGTCATACCCCTCCTTTAACTGGCCCAGGACCCTGTTGGTACTACCCCCCACCTCCCTTACCTTCCCTGGCCAGTGCTCTCCTCTGGCCCTGATAAGATGCTATCAGCAGCCCTCTAAGCACTTGAGAGGCACTTTAGGAGATCACTGGAGCCATTACCATGAAAAGTAAAAGATACAGGCTATATTGATGCCAGATTAATACTGACCAACATGTTATTGATTTCCACCCCCACCCTCCCTCCTCCCCTCCTCTCCCCTATCCCCTTCTTTGCTCTCCCTCCTTTTCTTCTTCTCTGGTCTGGACCTCTGGCGGTGATCTTATTTTCTGATGGAGCAGTGTTTTGTGGCCTGGCTTGAGGAAGAGGCTGCCACTCCCTCCTCCTCCTCCTCCTCCTCTTCTTCATCGGTACGAGGCCACTATCTACGGTTTCACAGGGCCATCCTTTAAAAGGCGCAGAGCAAAGGCTCGCTGTTATCTGCAGATGTTATTCAATTGTTACAGGACAATCTGGGCCATTAGCTGGCTGTGTTAAATAATGCATCCGCTTTTAAAGGGGACCCTTATCTCCTCTATGCGTGTGTGTGTGTCTTAACATTATTAGTATAGGAGTGTAATGAAAGGTCCCCCGCCTGATGGGCGCTGATATACCTCCAAGGTCTCTCTGTGAACCTCCACCTCCCCAACAACAACAACAGCGATGCATAAACAAACAGTGACCTTTTTAATGAAGCCCAGTTTTATCTGGTTTTATTAAAAAGGACAACAAGAAGCAGAAACGCTTGAGACGAGATAAAAATGTATTTAAATGCGCTCGTCTAAAGGCGCAGGCAATCGATCACGATGCGTACGCAGCCGCTTGGGCGGAAAAAGGACGGCGAGGAAGCACACGGAGGCCAGTGTGTTGCTATGAGACACAAAAAGGGAGGAAGAGATTGAAGGAGAATGGAGGGGGGAAAAAAGGAAGGAAGAGGATGGGTAACCTGAACAAGAGGAGAAGCAAATGAAGAAAAAGAGACGACGAGGGGGTGGTGGGAAAGAGAGGATATAAAAGATGAGTGTAGAGAGAGGGAAGGATGGAAGAAGGGATGGGGAGAGAGCGGCGGGAGAGCGATAACCGCAATGTCTTCAGTCACAGATTTACACAGGCCATTGCACTCCCATTCTCCCTGGCTCTTATCAGTGGAATTATTGAGCAGTGTGGCATACCATTAAAAATTCTGCTTAGATTTCACAAAAATCAAATTGCGTAAGGTAATGAACGCAGCTTTCAAATGGACTCCTCACTGATACCCATTCTCAGCAGGCAGAAATACATCTCAGTCATAATTCGCTATCTTTATTGTACTTCTACACAGACTTAACTATGCTGCCAAAGCAGGGGAAAGCTTAATAATCGCTGTTGCCCTTGATGTTAAAGGGATGATTTTGTGGCTATTGCTTTGCAGCCATTTCTCGCTCTCCCTCCCTCTCTCTTTATATCTTTCTCCTTCTCTATTCCTCCCTCTATCTCCATCTATCTCCTCTGCCTTCCATTTTCCTCCCTTTCTTCTTCTTCTTCTCTCTCTCTCTCTTGGCAGGCCATGCTGTCAGCCAAGGTCAGGTGGGTCAGCGCAGGTTTTTAAACTCCCAGAATCCCCCTCTTCTAAAGCGCTGTTTGCTGATGACTGTGAGCTATGAAGCCGAGAGAGAAACACATTTCAAGGATGTCAGCACCACTGTTTGGATTGGCTCGTACCACACACACAGGCACAGACAAGCACACAACTTCATTTGTCTTCTTAATTTATGGCTCAGACACATGAAAATAAAAATGAATGCATGTATAAAAGCAGAGCTGGGGGGCAAGGGGGGGAGTGAAAGTCTTTTTCTTACAGAGTAGACTGAAGACAAGGCTTCGTTGTCTGCATCATGAGACGTACAATAGAGTGAGGTAACACTTAAGGAGTGGCAAAGCATGTAGAATCACTTTGTAACTCTCCAAGCTATAAATCTCACTGAGTACAGTTGTACTTTCAGAGTAGTTCAGCCATTTGACACATAAGACGTTGATGTGTGTGTGCTCTTAAGAAGTCATTAGAATATTAATTGAAAGAGAGAAGGATAGACGTTCCTTTGTGTGGAGGAGAGTTGGGGTTGTGTCTTTAAACGAAGAGCATTTAAAAGATGTTATTGCATGTCAGGTTCAAAAGGACACACTGAAGGTGTTGCGTTAGTGTTTTAACTCCAGTAAATCTTTGGCAGGGTAATTTTGACGAATGAATAAGTGGTAATTACCATTTGCAGAATGACACAGAGGGAGTTCCCTCTCTTTTACTTCTGCGCGTTGGCCACTGACTTTGCTCAAATAAATAAATAGAAGTGATGTCTTAGCTTATCAACAGCTCTAATTGACTCAGACCTGGACGCACCACATTTATAATGGTGAAGATTAATGGTGATGTCAATTCCTTCCAATGGAATTAGTGAAATCAGGGGATTTGCTTACGGGGGTGAAGTTGGAGAACTGGCCAACAAAAGAGGGAGAGAAACAGGAGTCAATGGTACAAATGTGTATTTTCGAAAAACCTGAACTAGCAGAGCTAACAGAAAAGGTGGCAGTGTCGACAAGTTCTTGTAGTTTCTCTTCAAAAAATTGTGCGTCACTGTTTGTGCAGAGTCTTGCTGCTGACCTTACTTTCAGCAGAGCACTGCCCACACTGTGGTTTTGCTGTGTTTTTACAGCTTGTAAGGATTAATTTCTTGGGACACACACAAATAGCACAATGCAGAGCATTTGAGGCAGCCACGGTGATGAATATCATGTTCAAAGCAAGTGTGTACAGCGCATGAATTCACACTCGTAACCTTCAGTTTGTGCCTGAAAACAAACACCAGATGAAGAAAGGAAGACAAGCAGCAACACCTTCACCCAAAATGCTACACGCTGCCTTTGAACACATACTCTCTAGGTTTTTGGCCTGTGCTTCATCAGAGAGCTGCATACACAGCCAGCTGTTTATTTTACAGACCTACTTATCATTCACTGACATTTGTACATGACAGGGCATAAACAATGACAATTTGTCAGACAAACTTCACTGCTCAGAAGGATCTAGTTCCACTTAACTTAATGTCAGCCCCCCCACCCCCCAGCCCCATTCATCCACAACCAAAAATAACAACCCAAAGTCCAAACACTGTTCTCTCTGTAGCTTCCTGGCACAGACTCTATCTGGCTGGCCTTTCCCTGCAGCCAGTATCAGTGCGATGTGCCAAAGCGACAACTGCATGCCATGCAGATCTCGCCTCTCCTCTGTGGCTAGTTAGCCCGCTAGCGCTTTCAGCCATCCGCCCGTCCGTCCGTCGGTCTGTCTGTACTCTGCTGGGCTTCTCCAATCAGAGGCCTTAGCCCGTGCAGCCTCTAATCCAACCACGGGCTTTACCCCACCAGCTCAGTGTAATCACACAGCTAATTCACAGGCGGACGGGAGGAAGGCAATCCGTGACGGACGTTTTTTGTGCAACTAAGAATGAGCTCCCCGGTGACCAGGGGAGGTGGTGGAATGGGAGACTGTCAATGAAGGGGCCGTGAAAAGATGGCTCCAGAAAGGCGAGATGCGAGGGGAATAGATGAATAGCAGAAACGGGCTCCGAGATGGAAGCAGGAAATAAGGAAAATGTTTGGAGTGTATAAAAAAAGGGACATGAATCTGTAGCAGTCTTTTGCCAAGAGACTGTTGAAAGAGCCATTGTGAGTTGGAACAGTCTATATTACTCAATAAAGAAAGGCGAGGCTCTGTATTAATTTGGATAAGAAACCTTTGCCTCCGTGCCCCTTTTCTCTCTCGGCTCCCATCCACGACACCTCTGTGGTTTAAAGCAGTGTTCGGTTTCAGTTCAGCAAGCCAAGTCATTACATTTCAACATGTCGCACCTTTCAGAGGGGGAATTAACTAGTGCTGTTATTTCTTCATTCCCCACACGCTGGGGCCCAGAGGAACAAAAAAAAAAAAGGGTGTCGATATTTTGACATTGTCACTTCATGCACACTTGCATACATGCCTGTGCTGTGTAAATGTGCTGCGTGACCTCTGAGTGTCCTCTCCACAACAGAACAGCCTCCTCATTGCTACTTTCAGATGAACTCAGGGAGGTGCGGGGGACTAGCTTGGCTGTCTGCCTGATTTTACTGTTGACATCCCAGCAACAAAGGAGAGTGAATCTCTCTTACACTTTGCACATCATGTCATGTCAAACAGTCAGCAGTCACAGTAAATAGTGGAAACCATAGATAAACTAAGTAGCTCTGCACATGATCCAGGGCTGGAGAAGTATGGAAGACGGCATCACCATGGAGATCAGAACAAAAGCATCCAGGTGCATCATGCGTGAATAAAGAAGACAAATACCTGCTCGCCAAACGATTAATAAGAGGCTGTGTTAAATCATCATGCCCTTTGAAAGTTTGTTTGTGGTCACTTTAAAGAACAGCACGTCTCTACTGGGTTTTCTAATCATCCGTCTAACAAACATCTGCCAAAACAGACAGATGGATGCTTCAGTTTTAACTTCGACAGTCGTCCACACTGCCTGCGTGACGGCTGCAGCTTCACCCCCACTTTCCACACAGAGCTGCGACCTGAAGGTTCTATTCCCTTCAAAGTACATTACAATTGCACCTGTGCATTGATTTTTGTCTTGTAGGCGTTGTCAAAACGCTGCTGGAGCACAGCAGCACATCTATTGTGCACATTGCAGCAGATGAGGACTAAATCTGCTGCTGATGGAACATTATTTCATTTTTATCTTTGAAGTGCATTGCATGGGCCGATGCCCCATTCCACAGCATTTGTAGCCTAAGCTAGTTTACAGCATCCAGCTCTTTGCAGCTGGTGCAGACAACTTTATCAATGAACAGTAACCAAAATGTGTGACCATGAAGTGCGTTGCTGGGAAGCAGGACAGTGGACATGGGTGTTTTGTCATATTGTATTAGTTTATATACTGCAGCTTGTGCACCGATTTAGAACGGTGTTTATACTTTTCATCAGATTCACATGTGAAGTCTTTTCATCATTAAATTCCAAAACATACGTGTGATCACCTGTGTGATCAATCCATCAATACTGATTCAGTCCTGCTGTGTTGTTTACCAGATTTACCTGCGTCAGTGATCGGCCTGCATTAATTGATCACTTCAGGGTTCTGTGGTTCTTAATTACTCAGTACGCAGTGTTTCTTTTTTGTTAATGCTGTGCTCTGATTGGTGGAGGGCAGCTGAAGCTGGACGGAGCTGCATTTTTTGCTGCGTCGCTACCTGTCGAGATGAATCAGAGCTGCAAATGTGCAGGCGGCAGGCAGCCAGGTGAGGTTTAGGCGGGGTAATCTGCGCTCATTAGCGGCACCCACAAGTGTTTCTGTGTGGTAATTTGGTCGACCAAACTAGAGCCTGGAGGTAGAAAAAAAAGTCAGAGAGAAAGATATACTGACTGATAGGGTGAACAAGTTCAGGTAAAGTGACACTTTTATGGTTTGAATGTGTGTGTAATGTCTGCATATTTGTTTATATACGTGTGTATGTGTGTGTGTGTGTGTGTGTGTTTATGTGTGGAGGCAGCCCCACACACACAACACCTATAAAACCATCACATAAAAGCTCAGACGCACTGCTGTTGTTACAGAAGCTTTGATGTTTGCACTGACATTTAACTCTCAGAACTAACAGCCCAGCCCAAAGAGCTGAATGTAATTTTGGTCTGCATTGTGTTCAGTGTAAAGATTTATATATGGCACAATTAAAACCTAAACAGATTTGAGGTTATAGACACTGAAGCATGACAGCAGACTGAAGGCGCTCCTGCATGGTTAAGTCACAAAGACGAAAAACAAACAAGTTTTTAAAGCCATTATTAACATGTGTACAACATGTTGTGATACAAAAGGAGAACACGTATCAAGACTGTCGGGAGGTGAATTACTATGGTCTCTGTAACTTGCCTTCATTATATACAGTAACACATTGCTAAAGGTTTAGAGGTGCAACCTCATTACTCATTAAGAACCTTTTATGAGTTTGATAAAATAATGATAAATGATGAAATAATAATAATGATAACTTCATTTACATATCACCTTCAAAAATAAAATGTATGAAGTGCTTTGACAATAAAGCAAAAACAAACAGGAAAAAAAGTTAAAAAGAATAAAAATCTACTTTAATATAAATAAAACAATTATAGAGATATGATAATTATAGAGAGTACACGTACAGTAAAAACAAAAAAAGTCAGCATAAAAGTGTAAAAATGGGTTATGTGACATTTTCTCATTTGTCTGACTTATCAGTTCTTATTTCTTTCTTATAACACTTCTCATCCACAAAACTTTTGGTTATTGCTACATAGCAAACATGAGCATTAACTGCTGTTTACTTACCAGTTACTTACTTACTTAACTGCTGTTTACTTTATTCCTTTACTCACTAAGAGCTGTCTCCAGTGTTGGAAACCAACCCTCTTCTTTTGCTTCTATTTCTATTACTTCTTTTCTTCTACTGAAGTTAGCATGCTAACCAGCTGGAGCTAGCTGGTTGAAAATGATGAGACAGTTCAACTGGGCTGGAGCTGGCCCAGTTGAACTGTCTCATCATTTTCCGATACCGAGTCACTGTAGCGTCCAGTCTGGCCTGAAGAAGTAGCTGCTCAGAGTTTTATAACCTCTTGTATTGGACCTTGTGTTAATGCTAATGTTGGCTATGTAGCAATAAAAAACCTACAATTAGTTCTTTTAAGTCAAAAATAACTGCTTTAAATAATGGGCCTGTAAGCCTAAGCTAAAGTGTACTCTCATGTGTGAGGGTTTAACACTGAATAATATTTAAGGACAAATGTTTCTTCACAGATGCTGAAATGTACAAAGAGATGAGATGTGGAGTGCAGGTGTCAGGAAGAAAATCAAAAACTACGAAAGAGAAACTCTTTGTGGCCCCAAACCAGTGATCAGGTGTTGATGCATTCATCACACACACACACACACACACACACACACACACACACATGTTCAAACACACGCAACACATACATAAAGCAGAGGGAGGGGGCCAAACCACCAGAGGAAAACGCTGCTCCAGAAGCCTTTATTAACTCCACTGACAACTCCTGCTTGTAACCACAGCTAGGTCATGTCCCACATAGTAAGAAACAGACAGACACACACACACACACACACACACATACACACACACACACACACACACACACTAGACAAGCACCCAGCTACCAAATTGGACAGCACCCAAGACTGTTGGTGGCACCTGCATTGTTGTGAGATGTTCCCTCTTATTTAGCCATAGCATCCCTCTCCAAAATAGCTGTGAGCACCCATCTCTCTCTCTCTCACACACACACACACACACACACACACACACACACACACAGTCTGGTTTTGGTTGCAGTGTGTTCAGCAGGAGACAGTGTATATTACCTGTTTTAGTTGTGGCCAAGCTCGGGGAGGGGGGGCAGGATTAAGCTGGCTGGCTGACGTTGTGCCAACATTAAAATCAAACACACACACACACACACACACACACACACACACACACACGTGTCCACCATTTAAGACGTTCCTTTTGTTCATGCCTGCCTCTGAATTCTTTATAATCCTACAGCCCCAAACAAATGTGTGTGTATATGCAGACAATAATGTGTGTGTGTGTGTGTGTGTGTGTGTGTGTGTATGTGTGTGTGTTCTAAGGTCTATGTGTGACGTCTCTTGAATAACAGAATATAAATAAGTGAGAAACACACACCTTGCGAGATTAGTCTCTTCAGAAATTGGCTGATGTGTTAAAGTAGCTTTTCTGCAGACACACTCACTATCAGGAGGGCTAAAACAATGCGTGTGTGTGTGTGTGTGTGTGTGAAAGGACAGTGTCTACTTCCTCGTGAACATTGTGAAACTACACACTGTTGGTGGGTTAAGAGGGGTTACCGTCTTAAAGTGGTGTTTTCTGAGCTGCTCAGTTTGCAGCAAAGATGTTTGCTTCCAGTTGAGACTTGAAATCACACACAAAATACTGCACACACACACACACACACACACACACACACACACACATACTACATACTACATAGCTACTACATACAGAGGAGTTAAATACGATTCTTGCATCAGATTCTGTGTGTGTGCTGTGTGTTCGCGTGATATAAAGGATGGGGACAAAATATTAGGAACAGCAGAAAGAATTTATCACAGGTCTGTTTTATCAGGCTGCATCATTTCACCCCAGTGTACCTAATAAACTGGTACCTGAGTGTGTTATAATACGTGAGTGTGTACTCCTGTGGTCAGTAAGGTGATCTGAGGGCCACAGTTAAAAACACAAACAGTGATGAAAGCAAAGTGCCGAGTCAACACAACAGCTGCAGACAGCCGCATTGTTTGTAAAGAAAAGCCGACGCTGTTGAATTAAGGCAGAAAAAAAACCCCAGCATGGCTTAATTACTGTCGCATAATACCAATTATTTTGTCTCCACACCCTTATCTTAATTACTTCAAAAGACCAACTTCAATTAGGACGTGAAAACTGCATCTAGAACTGGCAGTCCAATCCCCAGCTCCCCACGGAGGCAACGTCACTCAATTACACACACACGCATACACCCTCAATTACTCTCGCACACAGGCCGAATCTTACCAACAAATTTGCTGATAATTAATTGACATGCCAGGCATAATATTCAGCATAAATAAATGAGCATTGTTCTGAAAAAACGAAGATGAAAGCGTAGCAATTAATTCCCTGAATCAGTACAGAGTGAACCAGAAGCCGTCCAAGTCATTTCATGTGCGTGAGAATCCAATGAAATGTCAGCGATTTATCTCATCAGTGGGCTTGAATGAGAACGATGTGCGGTTGTATATGTTTCAGAGGCAAAACCAGGTCAGTGCAGACCTCTGAGTGGAGGAACAAGAACCAACTAATAATAGACTGACTTGAATTCTGTCCACGCTCGTATATTCAGGCCTCTTCCTCTGCTGTTGCTCACTTAATCCCTTAAAAGCTATACAATGTTTAGGTAATATTTCCAGTGGACAGACATTTAGAGTCTATAAATCCTGTTTTTATCCTGCTGACACTTGATGATGGATTAAATCATTTGCAGGAGAACACCGAGTTTCAGCAGGCGGCTTCTTGGCTGAATATTTTAAAACTTAAGACACCAAAATCATTCCTGGATCCTCTGTATCTCAGTATTCATGCACCACAGAACCATGCATTTTAAAATCATAGAGGTCCAAATATGAACTATATATTCATCTGCTGCTCTGTGCTTTTCAGCTCCTAAGTCTTCGAGCACCAATCCCTTCATACGCTACGGAAACCGGTGCAGTTACCTGATGAACAATTGAGATCTTCCATAAACTTCCATTAAACACAGATTTTTAGGACAATAATCACCATTGTCACCAACAATTAAAAGGTTACATCTACGACAGCAGATTCCCAGATAGCAAAATTGGCTGTATATGGGCCAGATTCGGGCGTATACTGGGCCTGAAGAAAACAAGCATATGGCCCAAGTGTGGGCAGGATTAATTTTGCTATTGCACCTTAGACCAAATCATCCTGTGTTAAATCCTCCATCCTTCGTGTTCTTGCTGCCAGTGCAACTAATCTGTTCTGAAGACAAACAACTTGGAACTATATTAAAATAATTCTTACATTTACATTAACACACACACAAATGATCAGAGAAATGTTGAGTCACTTCATTGTGTTTTATTGAGTTTTTATAAACCTGCTGACCGACTGGGCAGTCTCCCAAAACATTTTCCTTTAAAGTCAAAGCTTTGTATTCGTGAGCCAACTAATCACCAGACCAGTCAAGAAAATGTCTTTTTCATCTTTAATTTGTCCTGAATGAAGATGAACAAGCCTGTAGCAGTGTCTGTAAGGCCAACAGTTTACACGCCTGAACAAAAAAAGATGTCGTTATTGTATCCAAATGTTGCCTAAAGTCGGCAAAACCAATTGGCATGTCCATCTCTCAGCTTGCTTTAGACCAGCAATGAGCTGTTGACACAGTGTTGTCTCCGCTTCTAAAAGACCCTTTAGTGTCCTCTCAGATCAAGATGAGAGGGGTAAGTGCAGTGTGTGTCTGTGTGGGGCGGGGGTGTAGGGGAGTGCACTAGAATGGGGTGATACTCGGGTTGTGTTTGTGAAGAGATGAAAGGTATAGGAGACCATTGGGTCACATGTCTGGCTGCATGGTTAAGGGCTGGGAAGTGTTACCATCATAAGCTCGGAGGGGTGGAGGAGGAGAGTGGGTCACGTGTCAGAGAGAGACTCTTTTTGGTGGGTGAGTAAGGCAGTAGGTGGGAGGTGGGGAGGGGGTGTTCTTGTCCCTGACCCATGTCTAAGTGGCGCTGCAATGTTTACTGTGAGGAAGGAAGCTGTCAACTGTGTTTGCTCCCATCTCAGCAAGACGGAGCAACTCCTCACCCACCTACCACCCCCCTACATACAGAGACAGAGAGAGGGGCAATGTGCAGTACATTTCTGAAGACAGAAAATCAAAAGCAAGCGAAGGAGTATGTCTTTGACAGACTCCATTTGGTCTGCATTGGCACGTCTGTAGGAGTGTATGTCGGGCCCGAGCGATGGGCCTCCCCTGCAAGGGCCCGGAGGTGATTGACAGGGCTTTCTACTTGAGCTATAGGGTTTCCCCCTGGTGTAAAGTCCTTGTGGCTCCCTTCCAAAGGGTGACTGCATTCCTGACCAGGTCATGAACTGACCACCTTTACCACCGCTACCCCCCACAACCACCACAAACCTCTCAAAATGCCACCACCCTGAGCCGCAGAACAACCCTGAAATTGAGGCAGACCTCCGCTCCTGCTTTTCTCTAAGGCTGAGAAAACTTTATTTGACTCAGGGCCATAAGCTGTGATTTGGTTATCACGACTGAGTTTCAGGATTGGAGCAAGTCTGTGCTCGTTTAGGCAAGAGGCATTAGTGGTTTCAGGTCTCGCAGTGTGTTGGTACTGAAAAAGTGGCTAAAGTCAAACGTTCAAGGATCTCAGATGTGTCCTGAAATTGCTTGAACATCGAGTTTGCTGATGGGCACTTGTCCCACAGTGCTGTGGAAAAAGGAAATGGAGGAGCTGGTCAAAGTTAGAACAAATTGTGGACGATGCTGAGACAGCTCCAGATATTTATACTAACAATAAAGTAAAAATAAAACCCTAGAAAAATATTTGGCCTTCTCTCTAAGTTTAATTTACAGTAACATTTCAGTTTTGCATTTTGACCGATGTCTGTGAGTCATTTCCTGTTATTTCATTACAAAATTAAAGTGATTCATTTCTTGTGTTCCACTATGTTGTAGCATAAATTGTCCTGTTATGTGAACAGGTTAACCAATCAAATTAGAGTGAAGCTGGGCCACAGCCAATGAGAGCTGAGTGCAGGAGAAGAGGAGTAAAAATACAGGAAATGAGAAAAGAGAAATGAAACACCAGCACGTTTGTTTTCGTTTAGTCTGAGAATGTGATTTTCGGCAGCCTGGCCAGCATGTGTGATGCCAAAACCTTGTTAGTGTGTGTTCACTAAATCTAACTGGTCATTAAAGGTCCTATCAGTAATATTTTTAATATAAATTATGGCTTGATGAAGGTATATTATTATAGATACATTTTTCTGTGTTTAACCCCTGGATTTTGTGGGTTAAGCGCAGAAACCGTGGATCCCACATTTTCCATAATGCAACACATTTTTTTCTTTTCTTTTATTAGATGTGTCCTGTTTGGATCTTTAAAGCGCCACACGCTCAGTTTGTTATGCAGCCTTTCTTTTATAAATTTATGATCTCACTTATATATCTTGCAATTTCCTGATGAGATCACCATGAAATCATCACAGTTATTTTTGTTAAACTATTTTCAAATGTTTAGCAGTACTCTCCGAGACTTGTAAACTGACTTTTATGTGTGAAATCAGTGTAGTACCCCTTTAATAACCGTTGTCCATGTGTTTTGATTTCTTTTGTTTATGTACATCACCTACTGTCCCTTTAAATGTGAGTTTCCAGAAGTGGTCGTTGATGTTGATGTTGAACTGTGTGTTACATCCAGCCTTTACATGGTCTGTTTAGCAGCATCCTCTCTGATGCACACACGTATATCAGCCCTTATATTATTACCACTTACAACTATAACATGGTATGGTCCCTATAGAGTTATTGTCTGTGTGCCTGTTGTTGTTGTTGTGGTTGTGCCTGTGGGTGGGTTGGTGAGATGGATTAATGCTTCGTTGTTGTGTATTCAGACCTTTTTTTTTTTTTTTATCCTGCCAATGTTTCTGAGCCTATAACCGCTTCATTTCCTCCCTGTCCTCCCATTCTACCACACACACACACACACACACACACACACACACTCACGTAGATACACCCCAGCCCAACCCCAGCACCCTTCAGGCCTACCTCTGGGGCCCGAGTGTGATGAGCTGCGCCCATCCCTGCTGCCTGTACTCTCAGTCTCTATCTCGACCCCAGCAGAAAGCCAGGGAAATTACGTGCCTTTTCCTGGAATGTGATTAGATTCCTGATGTTGGCAGCCACACATCTCTGTTTTTTAATTGGGTTCCGAGGCGCGACGAGATTAGCCTCGTGACATCATTGATGGTCTGTTTGTGTGTGTGTGTGTGTGGGGAGGTTGGTGGTGTCTGCTGATAAGAGATGGTAAGGGGGTGTCAGGGATTTTTGTGGGTGAATCCCCCACTCCCCAGTGGATGATGCTTACTAATAGGGTCCATGAGTGTTTTTTTTTTGTATTTGTACATATGAGCTCACACATGCACAGAGAGGTGTTTAAATGCTTTTGTCTGCAAGATTATCACATTATACTTCATTTGATGTAAGACATTTATGCAGCGTTAGTCACCGTGAGTCTGGGTTAGTCTGTGGAAACAATAAAATAAACGTCATATTCCTACAATGTTCATTAAAATCAGTATTTTCTAAAAGCCACCACAGGCCTTACTTTACATAACACAACCTCTAGCTATATGTTATTGTTATATTATGAAACCAAATTGGGCCTCATCTCATGAAACTATCTTGTCCTGAAGTAGATTCACTCCACAACATCTTGTATCTCATCTGCACGTGTTGCAACATTTTCATTTAACACCAGCTCTTTACTTTTGTCAAACAAACTCACAGTTTGGACAAATAGCTCCATATAAATCCTGACACATTTCCCTGAACCCTGAATCAAAAGCTTTTCTTTTAAAACACTTTGCTGACAGGTCAGTGACAGCAGAAGCAGGTGAACTACGGCACACATTGGACCCTCAAACCTTAAAAAACAAAAAACAAAAACATATATATATACACACACACACACACACACACATATATATATATATATATATATATATTACATTTTTTCTCAGCATGAGGAAAACTGAAGGATAATTAGGGTTTTTTGGGTAGTTTAGTGGTACAGTATGAGCTAGAATGAACTCTATATATATATATCAGTTACTTCTGGAGAAATTATTTTAGTTAAGCTGAGTTTAAGGAAAATTGTGGTTATGCATAAGTTGGCTCATGGGGAAATACCCCCACCGGTTGTATTTACTTTAAGTTTTAGCATCAAATACAGTGTGTACCAACCTGCGTGATCATGTGACTGCTCATTTTTCATTGTATGGATGTAGAAGTGGATCCGTTTGGCAAACATAGTCTCACCATGAATGATGGAAATAAGACCAGAGTCTGGCTTCAACGATGCTGCACTGAGCTACACAAGCTCCACTGTTCAGGCCTGTGACATCACATTCTGGGGTCTCCATAGCAACATTTGTGTTCAGGTTTAAGACTTATGACGTGTGTGTGTGTGTGTGTGTGTGTGTGTGTGTGTGTGTGTGTGTGAAACAGGTGCAGTGACCTCCTGATCGTCACATGACCTGCCTAAAACTTTCACCCACAGTGAGCCTTTAAGGTCATGGACACTGTTAATGTGGGGGGGGGGGGGGCTGGGAGTGGGGAGGAGGGGTTCGTGGGTGTAAAGGTCTCCCACTCCTCGCCTCCTTCCTTGTCTCCTCACCCCCCACCCCCCTCCATTAACTTACATCCCCTCCTCCTTGGGCCAGAGAACAATCAGCCTGGCGTCTGATACTTCCTGCCCGGCAATAATTACCCCACCTAATTAAAACTTAATTGCTGGCCTCTCCGCCCGCCATCTTAAATGAGCAATGGGAGCCGGGGCGGGGGCGTAAGCCTGCTGGGATGTTTGTGTGGATGGCAAATTGGTTTATCCCTATCAGATTCCTCAGTCCCTGGCCCCGCGCACGCTACTGCACCGCTCTACTGCCCAGAAACAGAAAGAAAGGGAGAAGGCTTAATGTGATGGAGGCCAGACAAGGCCTAATGAGATATACTTTTTTTTTCTTTGCTTCTTTATACCAACACATTCAGTCACAGTTTCGATTAGTTGGCTTAAAGCGGCGAGCTCAGGCCTGTCTGGACAGGTTGTTTTGGAAAGTGCGATGAAAAGTTTGCCTTATGGAAAGAGAAAGGAAAGATCTGGGGAGGTGGGGGGAGGCAGAAAGAGAGAGAGAAAGAGACAGAGATAAGGAAGTTAGGATTCATGGCCCCACTGCAAAATCATCAGGGGTAAATGAAAGAGGAAATGCTGCGTTAATCGCTATGGATTCTCATAATTGTTACGATTAAATTTCATAATTGACTAATGGCCAGCTGCGGCTTGCATTACACGCAGGATAAATACATCACATTAAACATGCAAGCTGAGAGGAGATGAGTAGAGATGGATGGACAGATAGGACAGGATGGATGGATGGATAGGTGGACGTACACATGAGGCTTTATAGGCCTGTGAGCAGCGAGCGACTCTGGGATGAAAAGCAGGAGGGAGCTGGCAGGAGATGAGGGAGATCAACAAAGGCAAAAGACATGAGAGTGCAGGAGAGAAAGGGGGAGAAAAACAAAATTGGTGTGGAGATGGAGGAAGCGATGAAAAGGTAGGGAAAAAAGATGGAGATGTGGAAAGAGAAGGATGCTAGCGTCATGGCCTCCGGGTGGTATTAGGCCGGGTGCCAGGGTGTGTGTTTTTGCGTGTGTGTGCGCTCTCCGCCACACTCTTCCTTCCTATGAACTCACGATTTCCCTAAACCCCATCTCTCGCTCCTGCCATCCTTCACTCTTGAACTCTCTCTCTCTTTCTAGCTTTTGCCTCCCTTTCTTCATCTCCATCCCAGGAAAACGAGCGAGAGGCAGTTGCGATGAGCAGATAGTGGGGGGCTCCGATGGAAGGAGGGCAGGCAGCAGCGGGGATGGGGAGGGGGGGTATGGAGGGAGAGAGAAAGTTGGAGGGTGATTAGAGAGAGATGACAGGTGACATCCATAAAGGGATTACGGAGCGGGCCTCAAAGACAGGGTCCTAATCCTGGCTTTGTACAGGCACAGATAAACAGCTCCACTGATGGCTTGCTCTCTTAAAAAGTGAACATGAGCTACACAAATAACTTCCTAATTCCCCCTTTGTAAAAGTGAGTGCACGCTACAACACAAATAAGTTCCCTAATTCTTCCTTTGTACGAGTGAGCCTGAGAAGCACAAAATAACTTGCTCTCGAGGTGTTTGTGAACAGGATGCTCTATAAAAGGCAAAGAGTGACTGTGGGTGTTTGTGTGCTTGCTGTGAGGGGGCGAGGGGGGGCACAAAATGTTGATATGTGTCTAAGAAAGGTGCAGTTGTACTTGGTAGCATGTTTTTGTTGTGACTTTTGAGAGATTTACACCCTATTGACGCTTTGGACTGAGAATTAAAGTTGAAATGTGTGTGTGTGTGTGCTTTTTCTTAGCTTTTGAAAACGCGCACACAGACACACACACACACACTCAGGAACACACACAGTTGTGTCAGTTTGTGGTCTAATTAAGCGTTACCTTAAAGACAGAGGAGGAATGAAACACGCACACACACACCACACACACCTGTGCTGCACAGACAGGAAAGACCACCAACTGAAAGTCTGGTTTCCCATGTAGGAGTGTGTGTGGGTGTGTGTGTTTGTGTGTGTGTGTGTGTGTTTGTGTGTGTGTGTGTTTGTGCATATGTGCCTAAGCTCAGCGGACTGTCAGTATTTGTGCACAGACTTTATTTTACCCACAATCCCAAGAGGTTAGAAGTTACAGTCTGCTACAATGCACATTTATACTTTGACTTATTCTGCCAGATTTACTTCTAGCTCACAGTTTTAACCTAAATAAGTCAATAAATCATCATTTATCAATTTTATGATCGCTGATTTATTGTGATACACAAAGTGGAAGCTTTTGTCTGCCACTACTTTTGTTCAAATGTTTGTGTTCCTCAAAATTCAGACCACATTTCCCGTAAAGCTTCCTGTCACAAACAGCACTCGTAGGTGAGAAGTTTACTCCTCTCTGTCATTTACTGCACAGAATTAACTGAACACTTTTAAATTAGAAACTTTTATGCCATTTTCTGTTGTCAAGCACTTCTTCATGTTAAATCCTGGTTTTCAGCCCCCTGACTTTCTGACCTTCCAAGCTCCTAAAGTTCATTTTTAAGTGGAAAAATTTGTTGTTTGAAAAATTTTTTTGTGTAATTGATTGACATATTTGTCACCTCAGATTTATTCAGAAACTGCTTTTTGAAGAAAGCTGCCATGTTTTTCCAGTGTGAAAACAATCATGATAACTGGAGAACTATGGCTCATCCACTGCACAGCCTGTTCATATCTAAACAATCATGAAAACACACATCTGAGTCCAAAATCATTATTTTTTTTTCCAATTCTATTATAGGACTTGCAATATTGTAACCTGTTCCTGGTTTTATTTCTGCTTCAATACACACTGTATGGTGCCCCCTAAGGACAAAACGCATAGCAGAGTGAAAGCACTATAAGGGAAACACACTCCAAATACAAAAAAGCTACAAATATAAAAACACAGAAGATAGAAACATTGAAGGAAATGTCAGAGGCCTGAGATGACCGGCCTGTTTATGTGAGAACAGGCTTGTCTTGGCCTTGCATTTTGAAATGTGTATGTCATTAATATAGTTTGGTCTCAGAGTTGAAATATAATATGTGTTCCGGTCAGTTTATCTGAAGGTCAAACTGAATATATATAAAATATATATAAAAATCGTATTTATATTACAGATTGGAGAACAGGCGTATGTTTTACTCTACTTTCTGCAAACAACCTAAAATATAGCCAGGTTAAAATGCAAGCATTAGCATCCTAGTAGCATGTTAATAGTTGTTAGTATGCTAACATGCTAACCGTAGGCCTGTTAACGTTAGCATCTTTGCATGTAATATAATACAAAAGGATTTAACTCAGAGCTGAGATGCATCCTAAACTGGCCACCGTACAGCAGATAACGCTGTGGGTTAGTCTGACCGTTCCTCTGGGGCCAAACCTCAGGTCAAACTTTACGCTTCCTCCCCCACAATATTTAAAGATATGAGAAAAGTCCTGTCTCTGTTTTCATCCATCTGGAATCCGGTGAGCATCAGCTAGCGTGCCTTCAGACATTTAGCAGCACAGCACAGACATAGTTTATTATTTTTAGACACTGCCACAATTGTGTCATTCACAGGCACAGGCCTCGGTTGTTGAGAGTGTGTGTTACTCATTCACAATCCCCACCCATGTATTTCCTGCCTGACGAGGGATTCTAACAGGCAACCTCACGGGGTCGGACTAATTTTAGCTAACAGATAGCATTTTGATTACGAGGGGGCCACTTATCGGACCGGCTGTGATAGCTGCTCGGCTCCCTCTGGCCCTCTCTTTCTTCCTTTTAAATATGCACGGTCAAAATCGCTATCTGCTATTTCACACTTTCCCTTTCATCATTCTCCATTACCTGGTAATGAATAGATCCTTGCTCTCTCTTCTTTCCCCCTCTCTGTTAACTTCATGCAAATTCGGCTGTAGTCCCTCTGCCACCGACGCTTTGGCGGTGACTTTGTGAGGTATAGAAGTAAAGGAGAGTGGGGGGGGGGGGGGCACCTGGCTAATGACTTCATTTTCTCTTTCGTGGTGCTTTCAGTGCGTCGGCAGTGGGATTCCTCCCCTAAAGCACTGAGTTGGCGACACAGATACTATAATGTGAAATGTACACGCTAAAAGAAGCATGACTAGATGTGTGGGATTGATGCAGAAACAGGTCAGACATTGATTGGACAGCTATTTTTAAGGATTTTTTTTTTCTCAAATGCATTGATACTGAGAGAAGTTGAGTGTGGGTGTGACCGGGGAATGGGAGGAAAAATAAGCAAACAGCGGCTACAAATACACACAGACACACAAACACGCACGCATCTCTGTCACACTCTCGTGTTGCACACTTGTACACACACCTCAGCCCCCTCTAATAATCCGCTAATCCTGTTTATCATCAGCCAGCTCTTCTTAGTGCAAGCGATACATGAGAGAAATCACACTCACAAACACACTCCAATGTGCAGAGCTGAGATACAGTATAAATACACACATCTCTATTTCTTGATTTCTTCCTCAATCTTCACTCCGTTTTTTTTTTTTTTTTTTGCTATTTTTCCTCTACGCTGTGTTATGCATCTGTTATGCAGTTACACATCACAATCCCACATCAATGCCCAGCCTCTTAGAAATAGGAGCGTTTGCCTCTGTGTCTGAAGAGTTTCACTAAGCTGTGGAGAGCTCACTCCTTCACTCTCCTCATTGCTTTTTTAACTCCACACACACATTAAAATTGAGATATTTCCTTATGGGACATTGCAAGTAAATTTGTTCCTAAACTACGGCTCAACTTTTTCGTCCCTCCCCAAAGAAAAAAGCACATTTTGTACAATATCCCAGTCTGAAAATAGAAATGTAAGGTATAAGCGCAGATGATCCAGGCTTGGGTACCTAAGCAGGCAATAAATCTATATTTTTCATATTTCTCTTTTGGGATGCTGATTCTAGTAAGGGCTAAGTAAGTTGTAAATATAGCCATAATCGCCGTTCCTCATTTCATAAGGTAATCTTCGGTACTTAAGGGGTCATTGGAGGAATTGCTATTTGGCCGTTGAGAAGCACAGAGCAGGTTTACTCAAGCCTAGTATTGTGTAACTCTTGCATGGCACACACATCTTTGAAGGGAAAAGGCGGGTGAGGAGGACAAGGATAAAGGAGGGAAACGCCTCAGTTTCACAAAGGCAAAAAGTGGCTCAACGCGGCATGATTCTGTTATGTCTGCGAGTTTTAGCTTTATGGGAAAGTTCAGTTTGACGACTGAAACAAAATACTGTGTCAAATTTTCAGTGAAAGTGCTAAGCCCCTGGTTTTTGAAATGCACTGATGCATGGCAAAGTGAGGAAAAGTTTCTCAGAGCTAATAACAGCCTCTTGCACAGGTCTGGAAAGTCTTTAAAAGTAGTGAAAATAAATTCAGATTTAATGAGTAAAAACTTTGGCAATTACACAAAAGTGTTGGGAAATAATAATGATTTTTAATTGTTTAAGTATATTTCTGTGATGAATAATATTTTGATGTTGTCATGAAGAGTATTCATCTACTGACTGATAAGTCTGTGAATCTGCAGCCATGCTAGCAGCTCTATGTAGTTTGGTGCTGCAGTGCTTTGAATGCTAACATCACCATGCTAACATGCTTGCAATGGCAATGTTAGCATGCCAATTTTTACACTCAGCTTAAGCTGATGGTGGTGCCGTTAATTTTGTAGGTATTTGGTTGACCAGATGATATGAATCAATATTACTGTAAGGGTCAATTCATTAAAGGAACAATTTTGCTAGTTTTGCTATTATTACTTAGCCAATGTTAGCATTAACTGCTGTTTACCTGTGAAGAGCTGTCTTCAGTGGTCAACAGCAATGCTCTTGTTTTGCTTTTATTTCTATCACTTCTTTTCTTTTACTTAAGTTAGCATGCTAACCAGCTAGCTCCAACCCAGTCATCACTTTCCACTTTCCACTGTAGCATCCAGTCTGCCCTGAAGAAATAGCGCTGCTCAGATTACAATTTATAACCTTTGCCTTGTAAACACAACAATGGCTGAAGCCATTGCTGTGGACATGCTAATACAAGTACATGCTAATGTTGCTAACAATGGTCAATGGTGTTTATCATTATGAAATAGCCTGGAATGTTAGCTTTGTGGTTTTTGCTGTCACTGATTTATTGTTATTGACTATATAATTGATTTTTCCTTTGTGAGTTATAAACAGTGGAGGTTTTTATGATATTTTTGTTGCAATAAACATGCATTTAGCTTCATTTGACATTTTAAAATTGAAAGTGTGTAATTTTTGCATCAACTTTGCACTTGCTCAGTCATTGATACCACGTCCCTGTCAGATTTTCCATGATTAAAACGCCTGCACTCAGTTCCGCTTCCTTAATTAATGTGAGTGACAGCTTGGCAGCAGGTGAGGTGTTTAGTCAGTTATCTGTTGCCACCATCAAAACCTACTTCATGACAAATTACATCCACAACTTGACCAGAATAGATGGAGGTGAAGATAGAACTGCCTGCGGAGCATTTGGAGGATTTGCAAAGAACATTTGACAGAGACGAACAGCATCAGTCTGAATTCAGCTTACTTGTGTAATGTGTTTTCTCTTAACACTGCAACACTTTGATGTCGGACCAAGTGTGCTGAAAGGGCAAAGAGGCCTCGGGGAAGCAGAGAGGTCTGGTCACTTAGGGCTACCTTTAAACACCAGGGGGCCGTTCCATTTCCTGAGTCCAGGAAGCCCACTTTTGAGGAAGCTCAGTGGGTTCGATTTCTCTCATTTCCTCCTCTGACACCGTCCCTGGTTGGAGTGGAGGAATGCAGCCCGGGACGCACCTCGGCGGCATCCTATGGACATTTCCTGACTCCAAGAAATAACACATCAACACAGTGAGGTAGGGTTGATTCATTTATTGTGGCGGGAACGCTGAGGTGAGAGGCAAAGTGCTCCACAATTGGCATGTGTGCTCAGTTGCAATTATGCTTCTGAGATACTTTCTAAACTTTAATAAGTGAAAAAGAGAAGGCAATGCGGTGTTAAATACAGCACATAGACCACCTAAGCTGACATAACCCTATTATACACACATACACAAACTGTCACATACACATTCTTGGACACACACATGCGCACACACACAGTAATTTCCTCAGATGGCCTGTAATCTCGCAGGCCTCCATCTCGGCGGCTTAGCCCAGTGGACTGGGGCAGCCGCTGCCAGCTTTCTACCCAGGGCAGGGGGCCCAGAAGGGAGGGGGGCGGGGGAGGGCGTAGGGGGAACCGCAGGGCCTGGAGGAGCCCCACATGGATTGTATTTGGGAGCCTGAGGCATGAAATGGAATAGGTTTAATCTGTTATCACCTGCAGGGGAGCGTCAGGGCCAGCCACTGACAGACATATAGCGGTTGAGATGGTGGCGGCGGCATTGGGATGGGGGAGGAGGCAAGGGGGGGATGGGGTTGGTCAGAGCACCTCAGTCTCCGCTGGTAAATGAAATATCAGCCACTACAGACGGTGAGTGATATTAGTTTAATTTCTCTGAAGCTCACCTCTCCTGCCTCTCTCCCTCTCCATCTCTATCTCTCGCTCTCTCCCTCACATTCGAGATTCAACAGCCGACCTCTGAGACTCAGCTTCGCCACGTGAATCATATTAAAGCTGGAAGTTTGTCTTTTTGTCCTCAGCAGCACACATGCATCCACATATGTAAACTCTAAATTGTTTGGGGGCGTCCTCTTGAAAACCCCATTAATCCATCTGCTTTTTAAAAAAACATTTTTATCTACATCTGCAGCTTTATGATTCACTTCTTCCCGAGATTAATACCAGTCCCCAGTCTGTCTGTTCAATATCCATCTTCATATTTAATGCACATGAGAGTCGTATCATCTTCTGACTTTCACATATTTTCTTAAATGTCAAACTTTTGCTTCGACTGTGTTGTTATGCTGCAGGAAATCTGATTTATAATTCATCAAAAACAATATAGAGTATAAAAACACACAAATATTTGCATTATATGTAAAAAAAACCTCCAGAAAAAACAGTTTAACACCTACACTAAGCCAAGGAAAGTGCAATAAAACGCAAGTCTCTCTATTCTAATGTAGTGTTTTCCATCCTGGCAGTTGGGACCCCTAAAAGGGTCGTATGATAAATTTGAGGGGTCTTGAATTGATTAACAGAATTTAAAAACAGCAGAGCTGAACGATGTACAAAAAACATATTGCGATGATTTTGGCAAATATTGTGGTTGCGATATTAGTCAAGATTATAGGTGGAATGATTTTTGTTGGATCCTGTACCAAACAAACATCTTTCTTTACATCTGGAGAATATGGCTTGTACGCTGAGGCACCACAATGCTTCATTTATTTTATGTTGTGACAGAATTTAGCTTTTACAAAACATTGCAACTCTTGTGATTTGGATATTGCACTTTGCCACATTGTGATTTCACTAATATTTCCATGAATTGTTCAGCCTTAGAAAACAGGAAGAATTTGTTTCTGCTGTAAAAATGTGCTTAATTTTTCACTCTTCTCTCTTTTCCCCTTGAATAACACTGGATAGTTTAGCCTTTTCAGGATCCACCAAAAAATATTCAAATAACACAAATGGGGAACAAAATAACTGGTTACAACTGGTATACAGATACAACAAGTAGCCATAACTTTATTTGAAGTGGTTACAAGCCAAAAAGGTCATGTTTTTGTTTTGAGCATCCTGTGCCAGCCGCCTGAAAGGAGGTCAAACTCTCTCAAAAGTGGGTGATCAGAGCAGTTAAATGAGCCTTTAAAGCCCTCACAGTGTGTGTGTATTTTAGGTTTTTTGACACTCAGACTAGGCACAGTTGAGCTATCTAACTGAGCTGGGTCTTTTCTTTCAATGAACTGATCTGCAGAATCGGGCACAGCTTCTAGAAAAATACGATTAACTTGTAGTAGTTTGATGACGCTGACATCTCCTCAACCGCAACTTCCTGTGAAGGAATGAGAGAGAGAGAGAGAGAGAGAGAGAGATGTCTTGTTTGACACTAAGGGGGCGTTGAAGAGGTTGAAGGGAGGCAGCGTTTTTGTTTTTTTTTTCTCTTTTTTTGAAAGCTGCTTTCACACTCCTTGAAGTGGCTCACCGTCTCTGCTACTGTACTGAGAAGAAGGGTAGGAGTGGGTGAAGGTTATGAGGTAGAAATCGGCAGCCGGGGGAGGGAAGGGAGAGAGAAAATGTTGGGAAATTGTGGCATAATAAATACCTGTAAGAGAAGAGGCTTCTCCTTCTGTCACACTAACCTCTGTGTGAGTCTCAACCTGCAGCCCTGCAGCTCATGCCAAATAATTTGGGATGTTTTTGCTCTGTTTTTCTCCACTAGACCACATCCCCTTTAATAATGTATGCTTTCCTGTTTTGTATCTATAGGTGGGTTGTGTGTTATGGTGAAATTGTGTGCATCCTGGCAGGGAGTGGCGTTTTCGCTCCTCTTTTTCATTTCAGTTGGTTTAAGCTGACATAGCTCTAAAAATAGGTGTGGTTGGGAGGTTGATATTCTCACCTACGCATATTTACAAACTCCTACTCCTTACCCACACACACTTACACACACAGATACAGTAGATTCACACCAACTGCTCCATTTTGCCAGCAGCCCACGCTACACACAGACAGATGCGCTGCACAAAGACAAGGAAATATTCCATTTCACACATTTTAGTTTAATGTTGCTGGCATCATTGGCAGGCGGCCTCTCAAGGTTCATGACAACCCCACCCCCGCCCCAAAAAAAAAAAAAAGTCAGTTTCTCACTCAAGTCAAGGTGAAAATGTGCTCAGCTCCACACAGTCGTACAAAAGAGGCACACAATCCACTCTGTACGTGTTGTCAGTAGTGCAAGAGGAAGCAGTGGTCAACCAGTGCTCAGCAGGTGTGAATACCCCCTCACCCTCCTCCCTTACACACACGCACCACCATCACTATGAAGTGTTTCTGTGATACATTTCATTTCCCATGAAGCTGCGCACACACACACACACACACCACACCCCAGCCACCACCACCACGTCCAGCTACATCTCCTCATGGCAGGGACGCAAAGCTAACAGAGCGGGCCTCTGTTTGCATCACCGCATTGCTATGCGGCGACAGCGCAGCAGGTCCACTATTGTGATTGCAATCAAGCATCCCCAGACAACTATCACAACCGACTAATTACAGGATTAGGTGATCAAACACGGCTCCTCCAGCGCCAGCGCCAATGAGGCTGCGTATTTTGGCATGCGTCACCCTGTACCTGTCAGTCTCCCACCGAGCGAAATGCAAACAGCTGCGGATTCTGGGACAAAAACATCGAAAGATAATAATATAATCAGCTCTAATGCGAGCCTCTTCCTGTGCGACAACTTCCACAGAAACTCCCTTGAGTTGGCTGTTTATTTTTGTTCACACAGAAACAGGGCGGTGATGGCACAGGGGTGACACATCTAGCTCAACGGCTGTTCAGTGCGTCGCTAATGATCCGTGGGGACAGCGGTGAGGGTGACAGGTAATGAGGACAGCGAGGAGGGAGGGTGACAGGAGGAGTGTGGGTTATGGAGGGCAGTATGGAGGCCCTACTGTATGATACTGTAGCTGGGTAAATGGGTGACTAGTGTTACAGTAGCACGATGCCGTATCAGCTCTCGGCGCTATCTCCATGCAGATCGTATGAGGAAACCCCGAGCAAGAACAACGAGATTAGTCAGTAATCAGATGTGATGCGATACTCGGTTCACTCCACTGAGGAGCCAGAATGCAGACAGGTTGTTTGAATAGAGGCAGGAATGTAGCAGCAGGTAGACGGAGGAATTCATGAGTGTGTACACACACAAAGTATTTTTTTGCGTGTTTGTACACTCACGTGAACTTAATGTTGTGATAAATAGGTCATAAGTGTTGTCTTAGTGCAGTTTTGTAACATCAGCTGTGTTAAAATGTAATTTTCAGAAAATCCAGTGGACCTCTGCATGGCTTATTGAGCCTGGGAAGGAGAATTTTCTTAAAGCAAAATATTATTAGACAAAATTTTAAATCATCAAATTTATAAACACATGGTTGTCACTGGGACAGAATCATTGCTCTGTAGTTAGTTTGTTTTTAAACCAAATTTCACTGAAAAATACAAAGATTTAAATTGGATTCACCTCCCATCACATCAAAAAGTCATTTCTGGTTACAGTAAACGAACCCCACCTCTGATGAACATGTTGATAAAGAAAGACAAAAATAGAACCCGATTTCCTTTACGTGAGTAGAGAAATAATAAACAGCTGAACTGTGGAATGGTTGATGTGTATAATTTTAATTTCATTTTTTACCTTTTTAATAATAAGAACAAAATCACAGATGTGTTCTGATTTTTAATAATTGAAACTGAAAATAAAGACTCTAGAAGCAGCATGTTTGAGTATGTGCTTAAATAAATGTGTATTACTGCCTTTTAAGGAGCACTTAAAGGTCAATTCTGAAGCGTACTTCAAGTACTATTATGGTCTGTTATAATAATACTGCAGCTTGAGATTATCTCTACTATATTCATTCAAAGTGTTGAGTAGATGTGTACAAATGCTAAAATAATTGTACTAAGAATGAGTGTGTGAACCGACCCATCGACTTGCAGGTGGAGGCCCCAACCAAAAATATGCACAGGGTCCAACACCCCCCCCCCCCAAACAAATGTCTTCTTCATCTCGATGTTTCTTCTGTGTTAGATCCTGCAGTTAGTTCTTCATTCTTTTAAAAGCAAAACACTATTTAACCACTTCCTTGATGCCCGTCCAAGAGCTGCGCTGCGACGGGGACAGGATGCCACAGCGTGATGAATGTTCCCATACCCGCGCCATGATGTCATGACAGTAGCACAGAGCACGGAGTGAAGTGTGACATGCAACGCAGCAATGTCCTGACCTCGGGGGAAAACACACACTGTTCAGACATGGATGGACGCGCAGACGGACCTGCCACATGCACAACACGTTCACACGTATTCTGTCCTGAGCCTCGGGAGGTGGAAGATGGAAAACATTAAAATTAGTGCGTGTGTGTGTGTGTGACAGCTCAGCGATGGGGGCAGGCTGCTGACGAGAGTCTTTCTCAGCAGCTCTTGCCCGGCTCTGTTTGGAGTGTAAACATGTCAGAAAGTGTGAGAAAGCCTGTGTGCGCGCAAAGGTGACAGGCTCCTTTTGTTTTGATTCTCAGGATAAGAATAGCTGATAATGAGCCAAGTTAACCTGAGCTGGTTTTTGCGGGCATGCAGGTGGTTAGAGAAGGGGGCTCGACGGTGAGAAAATGATGAAACCGCCGTGCCCTCGGCGAAAAAGAGGCGTCCTTTCAAAGAAAAAATGACGCTGACAGCCACTTCTGAGAAAAAGAGCAAATGTAAAAATGCAGTACTTTCCATAAGCATCTATCAAAATGAATTCCACACTTTCCGTCAACAAGCTGAGGTGGTGGTGAAACCAGATAAAGCTGAGGCACTTTAACGCCTGAAATATTATAGTTGCATTCGAGGAAAATTGGAAGAAATAAACACACAAAGAACTCCCTGAAAGCAATACCAACTGATAAGGCCTCACTCTGCTGCCCTGCCCTATATCAAGCCCATCAAACCTCTATAACGTTCACGCTATATAATTATAGAATGTCATAATCTCATTATGTCATGGTACATTACTAAACCTTGTTAGCCCATTAGCTCCTCGCGGCCCGGAGTGATTAGTCATGGAAGGCCCCGCCCTTTCCTGTACTCCCACTCACTCGGAGAGGAAGCAGGAAGCTGCTAGCATGTCAGTCATCCCCAGACAGGAAGTGCCTGGGAGATGGCTACCCTTTAATGCTGTAATTATTGTAACTATTGTTTGGATTGATAATCACGCTCATTACAGAGAGATGGGGAGGAAAAGGAAGGAAGTCGGAGGCTCTTAGGCTACTTGTTTGAGGCCACGTTTTTTTGTTCCGCGGAGGTTCTGACGGACGGGGTAAAAAGGGAGGGAACGCGGAGCTCCCCAGAGGGATGTGTGTTGCCGCTTGGGTGCATGGGAAAAGCTTGTTTGTTCGAAGGGTTTGCATTTGATCTGGGTTTCTCAGAGTAATTATCTGGGCTGGTGCTTCCAGGGAGAGGAGCGATTAACACAAGCTAGGGGTCAGGATAGGACAGCACACAGGACAAGCAGAGAGAAACTGTATGTTCTGTGAAAGAAAGCAGAGGAGGGAGAATATTCAGACCTAAATATCAGCCTTTTTACTCCACGGTGTGTGTGACAGCTGTAGTTAGTGCTTCATTTACTGATTTAGACTGGAACCGTAACGTGATTGTGTCGGCTTTTCAGGAACTCTGAGAAACAGCTTTCTAACACAGTAACTCCTTGACCTTTCTGAATCTGTCTCTCTTTTCGTCTTCAACTCATCCTCCTTTCTGATTCTTTTCTTCGACCTTGTTTCCTTTTTTCCTTACCTCTTTCAGGCCAAGCTAAGCTAACAGATATGAGAGTGGTATCAATCTCCTCATGTAAGTCTCAGGAAGAAAGTGAACAAGATTTTTTTGTATTATTTGCCTTTTTTCAGAAAAAAAAGAGCAACTATGTTCTCAAGACTATTGGTTACCAACCCAGGAGGTAGGGAAAGTATAAGAAATAATAAAAATCTGTTACCAAAAAAAATTTCATGTTGTTAGGTTTTGCTTTTTTCTTATGAAATACAAGATGTCAAAATGTTGGGAACCACTGTTGTAGAGCAGGAGAAAAAAGCTAAAACATGTTGAGTTGCTGTTTATAAATGGAATAATACAAAACACAGGCTTAAAAAAACAAACATGAAGTAAACTAATAAGGAATAAAATGAAATACAAGTGTAAAGGAAACCATAGAGAGGAAGACATAAAAACAATAACTGAGTGCGAAGCTCACAAAATAAAACTGGAATTGCTACTTGCTCTGCCAACTTTGCCTGAGCATCTGAGAAAACAGCCAAGTGCGTGTGTGTCTGTGTGTGAGGGTGGGTGGGGGTGGGAGGTGGTGGGAGGTGGTGGGGGGGCGGGGACATATCACACCTGCTTATCAATTACATGCTAGTAATTTCTGCATGTAAGCAGCTCTTTAAAACGATGGCGGAGAGGAGCTGCTCGTTTTCTTCTGAGAGGAGAGAAATTTGCTCTAGGATAAAGAGAAAAAAAAACAACAACAACAAAAAACCACACAGAGCCGACTATTAAAAGCAGCCAGGCAACGTTAAGCGTCACAACATGCAGGACTCAGAAAAACCTGTAATTAGAGAAGCTGTCAGCCGGTAAATATGGTTTACTTGAGGCACACTGCTGTGGCGTAGACTGGGGAAGCTTGCCAAGCACATTTAGAGGAGTGTCACTGATTACCTCCTCTGCTTTTTTTTTTAAACATAGAAATGCTGCTTGTAACTGAACCTCCTCGTGTGTTGGGCCATTACAACAGCGTTAGATACAGAGCCAATTAAGAAATTAACTGTGTTGTGGTTGTAGATCAATCAGAAGTTAACAGGAGGAAAAGAATACACACACAGGCTGAAATAAATAGCGGAATACAATATTTTTTATTATTATATTCATTTTTTTTATTAAAACATCTACTTTACTTTTGATTTGCTTGAATTTTCAGATTTAATTTCTCACTTTTAGTTTAGCTTTGAAAACTGTATCACTACTCGTTAGCACTTTAAGATTTCCTGTGGTTAGTTTTGAAGGCTCAGTGTGTTTTCACTTTAGTTTTAATTTGTTTTACAGTGCAGAGACAGTTTTTCTTTCTGTCCTCTTTTTTTTCAACAAAAGCACAAGCATAGCTTACATTCTCTGTCTTTAAGGTGGAATATTTAAGGTGCTTTCCCCCTGCTTGCGGAGAAACAAGCCTGTCCAGTTATAAACTCATGCACAGACATGCACACACGCACACACACGCACACACACACACGCACACACACACACACACACACACACCTCCTCCACGTGTTCAGCCTTAAAACAACAAAAGGGAGACATTAACATTTGACCTCTTGTCTAATCCTGGGACCTGCTACTGTTCCTCACATTGTTTCCTAATTGTGTCACTTAATGGCTCCTGCTGCGTAGAGTGACTGAAATCTGCCATAAATGAAACTGAGACGTGCTCATTTGTGTTTGTGTTTTTAAAGATCAGGTAGTTTAGGCATGTAAAAGTGACAGTGTCATTTTATATTTGGGGTGTAGGGCAGAAAACATCTGATCATATACATGTCATTAGTAAGTGGCGTTCAGTGCGAACTACACCCTGATGGTTCCTGCACCATCAGCAAAAAGAAAGTCCCACCTCAGCAGCAGGGAGTTCTTTGGGGAACTCAAGGATGACCCATGAATCAGGTTCCTGTTTTTAAAATGCAGTTAAAGAACCCAGGTGCCTGTAAAAGTTCCTGTGCTCTCATCGATGACCAGATATACTGGACTGGTTCTGTTGAGCCAGCACAGTGTGTGTAGTGAGTCTGCATTTTATTTGTTAAGCCTTTATACGTGTGAACTATCTGCAATTTGACTCAAAGACTCAGAGAGTTTAGAGATGGATGGATGAATGAGTCAGAAGAATGTCTTTGATAAACACACTCATGGCCCTTGGGGTAAATGAGCTTATTTAGCAAGCAGGAACACACACACACACACACACACACGCACACACACATTACTCTGGGGTCGGCTGATTACAGGGGTACGTTAGCCCCCTGGGGCCAGTCCATTCAGTGTGGAGCTAACACACACACACACACACACACACACACACACACGTTTATGGTATTTACATCCATTTGCATCGCTAAGGCTCTGACTGAGGAGTTTGTTTAGTCCTGCTGGGGGCCACCAGTCTTCACCCCCCCCTCCCCTCCCATGAAGAGCCGACTGGCCCGACTAGCTTGGCTCGGCCCAGGGTGTCGCTGTGTTTATGGACATTACAGGTCGGTCTACCTGCGCTTCATTGAGCCTTTCAACCACTCACACCTGGTCATCATCACCGTCCCACCTTCTATTGATCCAGCTCCTTTCTTTCTTTCTTTCTTTCTTTCTTTCTATTGGATTCTCCACAAATGTAGAATTAAAAATGCTCATGGATTTAAGATCAAAGTATCAGGAAGGATCAATAAGTCCATCAGTAACTGAAAAAAAAACAAACAAACAAAAAACCAAATGCATGACAGTCAACCACAACCACAGCAAAGTCAAGACTGAAATTCAACATGTTCTAAACCAATAAAAACAGAATTACTTTGAAATTCAAATTAAAAGCTCAGACATATTTTTAACAGTACAAAATTATTTTTGAATCTAAGATGCACTTTAGAGATAAAATCATTCACACCTTCAGACAGTGAATATTCTGTATATTAGCAAGTGAATCATAGTTACGACCATTTGTATCATATTTCAATCTCTTAAGATGATTTCATTTCCTCTTAGGTTTTGTGTGTACATATTTATTTTATTTTTTCATGGTTTATTTTTATGTCCTCTTTGAAGTTGTGTACAGCACATAGATTGATGTGTTGCTTTTTTGTTTTTATGAATGGGTGGACCTTTAATTTAAATATTTAATTATGACGAAGTTCAACAACAGATTTTTAATAATATCAAATTCCTATTCAATCATCCAGTTGTCAAAAATGACCCAGATTCTCTTTTCTCACCAATTCCCTTAAATCAAAAGATAAGGATCTGTTTGTTTCTCAGTACACTGGCCTGATGCAACAGGTCAACAAGGCAATCTGCCAAACAATAGAGCTGGAATAAACCTACAGGGGCTAAATTAACATTATGACTGTGTGTGTGTGTGTGTGTGTGTTAGCCTCCCTCTGACTGCATTGATGGCTCTGTATGGGCTGATAGTTGGCGTCAGGGCCCCCCGCTCAGCCAGAGACACAGAAAACAAATAGCCAATTTAGTTTTATTGTGCTTCTGGAGGTCCACTCGACCCCAGAGACAGATGACAGAGCAGTGCAACGGAGACACACGGGAGGAGGCAAATGAGACTGAATACAGTCAAGACAAACACTGCCAAAAACCTGCTAACACACCTACTCAGGGCAGGCGTCATTGGTACATATGGGCCCTTTTAAACACTGTCAGAGGGGACTTAAACAGCTGATTTGTCTAGAAGTGTCTGAAGAAACCCATAATTTTCACAGGCGTAATAAGTGTACAAGTGTAGAATCAATCAATACAACAGTGAACATAAAATTTGTGTCATTTGTGGAGAATGCTGACCAGACTAGATCTGATTTAATACATTTTAATGGAGGTAATGAAAGTAAAGTAAAAATAGTGATACCACATCAGAAAAATACTTCATTACAAGTAAAATCCAGGCACTATAAGTTGATAACAATACAATCTATAAAAAGTGAATGAAATAAAATTATTGATTCATTGATTAGCTGTATTTTATTAATTTAGACAATAGCCCTCACACTTTTACAGACATGTGCTTTATTCTTACATGAGTGTTTTTCATTCATGCTCCTACATTTATTTTTTTTTTACATTTGATTTGTATTTTACATACAAAACAAACCATCAGCCTATAAAATATGATGCATCTCTATTAATGAAACTATCCAACAGTAAGTAAAGTATTTCATTTTATTCCACCTTGACCAGCTATAATATTAAAATGTTTTACTTTTAATAAGTATTTTTAAATGCTACTTGTTCTTTTATTCAACTAACATTTGAATGCTGGACTTTTACTTGCAATGGAGTATTTTTACATCGTGGTATTCTTACTTTTACTTAAGGAGATGATCAGAATATATATCCAACCACTGGTTGAAGTTGTCTGTCCATTTAATTGAATTGGTCATTTTACCAGTTAAAATAACTTCAATTTCAACCAATCAAACTCATCTTTTCAATACTTAGTTTATTGGAGGTTTAACACCCAAACATAACTCCAAAAATACAGTTTTACTCAGAGTTTCAAGGTTTTCATCTGACATCAGCCACATTTTTTGCATGGAAGCCAATCAGATAATGTAGTGGAGTAAAAGTTATCTGATTCCCCCTGGTAAAGTTGAATAAATGTACCTTAACTTCCGTCTCTGTATCTTCACATATCAAGATACAATATATCGGTCTAATCCTGTTAAACACACACTCTTACGAGGCAATAAACGCTTCAACAGGCACCCCAGAACACACACACTTAAACACAAACACACACTTAAGGCCATAAACGGCAGTCGGCAGGCCTGTTGTGCTGTCTGCCATGACAGCCGTTAGCGTTAGCCATAAAGGTTGCAATCAGAGTGACCTCTACAGTAGAGAATCAAGCTGAATGAAGGGGCTGTAAAAATCCCTCCTCACCACTGTACTCTCTTCTAAAGAGCCGCACGGATTGGCCCCATAAACAACATGAGGGGTCCCTATCAGACACATTTGAGTTGGGTGGGACAGATGGAGCAAAGAGATGGGATAGGTAGGGACGGGTGTATGTAATTAAAGCAAGAGTTAGGACTCTGAGGAGACCAACAGATGGACCAACACCCCACACATACCCCCCACCCCTTTTCCCCAATTCCACAGAGAGCTGAAGCTGGCAAGCACAGGAACGCTAAGAGCAGAGAGAGAGTATGTGTGTGTGTGCGGCGGTCCTGGGTGTGTGATAAGCACATGCTCCCCTGGGTGAGTGCTTGAGTGATCTAACAGGGGCAATTAATTTGTTTTATATACGATTTAACTCCTCCGAGCTCTGACAAAGGAGGCAGTCCTCTGGGAGCTCTGAATACTCTCTGATACAAACCAGGACCACAGGGGAGATGCACAATCAGCCCGCGACGAGAATGCCCGTTTATGCCCGAGCTTTCATGTGTACTGAGGAGGGGTGAAGAGGGGGGCGATCCACATGTAAACTCATTTCCCTCCATGAATATGTAATGGAAACTGATGAGGCTAATGACTCGTAGAGGTGACCTACTTATTTACGCAGAGGAAATGGGGATCTGAGTCTTTCATCTGCCACACAGAAGAGGAATCTCAGATTATTTATGTACAAGCGATGCTCGTGATGTCCCAAGAGAGGCTGCCGTCTCTGTGACAGCGTCCTTTCGATCTAATTTATACCTTGCTATCTCTCTGAGTTGTCATGTTGCCTTGCAGAGGACGTGGCAATGTGACCTTTCCCCCCCATCACTCTCTCAAGACACACATCAGGAAATCTGCAAGTGCTTGGAAAGTCTAAAATTATCTACAAGGCAGTCATTTTATAGGGGCATTGACGAACTCTTTAACATTTAGGTAAGGTTTTGCAGAATCCTTCAATATCGATATTCTTTTCTGCTGCTTGCAGGGAGCATGTTATCTCAGATTAAGATCAAGATAAATGTATCAAACCTGGCTTGTTTAGTTGACTCTATTTTGACATGTTCTCCAAACATGATTTACTCCCAACAGGGCTGAAGTTGAGAGTAGAGCTTTAGGAAGAAAATCAAGTTACTGGTTGGTGCAGACAAAGAGTCAACTCAGATTTTAGTATTCAGCTAGTTGTCAGGGTCATGGAGCCTTGTCAATGCCCACCTAAAAATTTTTTAGCACCGCCCATTTGATTGCACTCCTGATCTTGTCTGGAACATTGAGACTCCTCCAATAGAAAAACAAACCCATTGGTTGTCTGTACAAGCAGCTCATTACAACTCCTAGTTAAGTTTTATTGTCTACCAAAAATAAACAAAATACACAACTTTCATACCGGAGAATGCTGATTGGTACCAACAGTTTATATTGTTTCCTTTATTCATGACCTTTTCACAACCTTAACTGCTTGTTTATTATTGTAGCCATGACAACAAAGGTCTTCTAACCTAAAGGAAGTATGTTTTTAACCCAAACCAAACCACAAACAAGGGTTAGAGTTAGGTTCATGAAGTTGGTCACAACACCAACATGTAGTCACGTATGCTGCTAGGTGCGCAGATGTGCAAATTCATTTCACTTTGACTGAGCTCTTACTGTGACACAGTTTGGCTGAGCTAATAGTGGTCAGTATTTGAAGTAGAATAAAATAAATGGGGCAAAGGCTTCTCTTACCATTCATTCCCACAGCCTTCATAATCTTGGAAGAAACAAAAATTTTAATTTGGCATTTCCACTTGGCAGAATTTATTTTGGTCACAATATGTTAAATCTAATTCAAGGCAGCAGTAAACATGTTTAAAGTCTTTAATTTGGTTGTCAAAAACCTGCAGTTCCTCAGCACACACACAGGGAGTAGCTTATGCTCCCTGACCAAAATTGCCTTTGTGATGTTGATCCTGTGTCAGGGTTACTTATGAGGGGTCATAGTCCGAGCCCTCTGCAGCCTGTGTGGGTAAACAGCTACTGATATGAGAACTCAGCGGTCAGCCCCCTTCCAAAAAAAGACTGTTAACTATCCCACATCAAAACCCCTTTCACACCCCTTTATCCTCCCTTTTCTGGCCCTCGCTTGGTCTCATTAACTCTCCAGCCCCCCCACCCCACCCCTGCTCTCCCTCTCCTCTGCAGCAGAGCACTGACGCTATCTGCCCATCACTCCATATTGGTCTCCTGAGAGAGCCCAAAGCGGTGGGAACCAGGACCCCCAATTGGTTCTCTGGAGAAAGAGGAGAGAGTGGGACAGCAGGTTAGATGATGAACAGAATGACCCTTTAAAAACAGCTGGATTGATGGAGGTGAGGTTCGCAGATAGCAACAGGCCCCATTGTGTCCCGGCCTCCCCTAATTAAAATAAAAAACAACCTGGACTTGACGATAAGGACTGCATTAGTGTCATCAGTTGCAGATATGGAGAGGAGAAAATGAGAGGGAACAAAAGGACAGAAGGGACGGACGGTGGGAATTATCTGATGAGCTCGAGTGAACGGGACAGTAGTTAAATCCTCTTCATGCTGCTGTCCCAGGACAGGCATGGTGATTGATCAGCAGGGCTGCAGATCCAGTAGGATATTAAAGACAGATAACATTATTTTTGTTTGTTTCCCACTGAAACCGATTCTTTTAATGTGTGAAACAAAAACCTCAAACAGCTTTTGAAACACAGACATAAATTCAGCTTCATTGTGTGCTCATCTTCTTCCCAGAGCCATAACTCATCATACTCCTATTACAGTTGATTGTTTTGTGTGCATCCTTGGTAACAGTGCAAACATGAACTATTATTAGGTAATGCAGCATAACTGCTCATGGTACAGCTTCATCAAAATGTAAACAACTGCAGGCTCAGGTGCAGCAAACAGCTTACTCACTGACTCCATGGCATCATCATACCCCCGGTTAGAAAGACCAAGTAGCTCGTCTGATTGTCAACAAAATCTAAAACCCCACTCCTCCTGTAAATTTCTGCCGTCAGAAACTTCACGTAACCAACAATCTGACAATAGCTGCTTCATGCAGTGCAACCTGTGGCAATGCACTGTGAACACTCAGCTACCAGGACACTCCTGCCATCATTTTTAATGTTTAAATGAATGCAATACCATCAGTGCCTTTGAGGACATTGCATTTGCACCATTATCGCCCATTTGTATCATCATTGGTCACATCTCACCACTCCCCATGACAGCAGGCTTTTCTCCCAGACTTTGTGTGTGGCCATTCAGGACAGTTACAAACATGTTTGCCTTCAGATGTTGTTGGACAAAACTTCAGAACTACCATTTGGTTCAAGCAAGCACCGGCCTTCTCAGAATGGCCAACCAACATGGGCCACCCACAGTACAATGAAACTCTCCTTTATCCATTCATATGCAAATATTTGCTATTTAAAACCTTTTACTAACAAAAGACCCAATTGTTTTTCATTTAAAAAATGTTCAAGAACAATCATAAGCTACATGGTAGCCTTTCTGAGTATCCTAATCTGTCCCTAAAATAACAATATATGGCTCACCTGGCTAAGACACATAGTGAGTATTAGAAGTCTTCACAGAACTGACAGAACTCCTGGACTTCTCAGGTCACACACTCCTTCTCACCTCAAAAGATGATCAGAACTGATAGGGAGTCAGTTTGAATCAACCTGAGATTTACAGGAGCTATAAACACACAAAACTAAGACCTGTGGCAACAGAACAGGACCCTACATGTCCCGATTATAGTGAATATAATTTGAACCTGGTCTAACTTGAGTCCTAGATCAGTCTCAGTTACTAGGAAAGCTGTGGACCATTTATGTGGCTATTACATAGTAGTGACTATACCAAATGTCTGCAAATAAAGGGAGTGAAAACCAAGCAAGAAGAAGAAGAAATTTAATAAAACAAACAAAGGAACTGACTAATAATTGTATAGCTGACTCAGTGATCTCATATTTTATTAAAAGCTAACATCATCCCCAAATATTAGTCTGACCCCACTTTCCAAACCCGGAAAACTTCTATGTAATGAATAGTCCTCAGACACAAAAGATGACATTTAATCTCCATGATAACTTCACCCTTCAAATAAGTAGTAGTGCCCCAAATCGCTGGAAAAGTAAATATCCGAATGTTTTGAGAACGAAAGTTACATAAGTTTTCTCTAATTTGCCACGTCAGGAGAGAAAGTGTCGGCCCAGGAAAAACTGCAAGGTGCAGATACGGCTCTGAGGAAACAAGGACTCCCCTCCCTGGAAATGTTCATCAGGCCTTAACCCATTTAGCCTGTGTGTTAATGAGGCTAGAAGCCTTTACTGATTGGACCTCAGACACATGGGTAAATAACACCTTAGGGAATGCGGGGAAATTAACAAAAGCACATTTCAGTCTGAATCATTTATACATAATTATGCACAGAGAAAGGATGAAAGCATCTGTCAGAGGGGGAATCCACCCGTAATCAAGCCAAAACAAAACTATTAAAAAGGCAAAATGGAGACTGTTAAGTGGTTTGACCTTCAGTGACTCCGTGTGCTTGGAGATGTAAAGCAGTCCAGGCATTTTTGGCTTATTAACTAAAAGACATTAAAGTTATGGAAAGAAGAAGAAGGGAGAGAGGCAGGGAGAGAGAGAGAGCAACATATTAACTTTCCTTTCATGCTCTGATTTACAGCTGTGTGTCAGGTTAGTTGAAGGAATTTAATATGAAGTGATCTATGTATCTTGGCAACAACCTGGCGTGACGAAAGGCTTGATATGAGCAGGTAGATTTCCATCCCTGCATCACACCACTGCACGCTGCAAAAAATGCCAGAAAAAGAAGAAAAATTGTGCTTTCCGCATGTAGCATTAACACAAACATTAACAGTAAAATGTAGGTGGAAGTACTCCTTGTACATGTCAGTCTGCTAGATAATTTAATGGCTTCTAATTTTACGCCAATGCAATGTTGTTGCAATGTCACAGAAAAAACAGCTACACGGCAATTTTTGACAGGCACAGGAAAACAGGGGCCAGTGTGTTAATATACATCACATGCATCATATTTTATGAGTTCATTTTCTGTTTTGCAAGTAAAATCTGTAAATGCAAAGTCATGCAAAAGTAAATGCAGCTGGTGAAAGAAGGATAAATACAGTTACAATACAAAACTGTTTATATGTTGTTATAAATATTGCAGTTTATTGGCCTGTAGCATTTTTATCCATTAAAGATCTGTATCATGATTTGTCATCATTATTTTATCTGAGACCAGCTCTAACTTTGCACACACTCAATTTCCTTCAACCGTATCTCTGCTGGTTACACTTAGAAAAACAAACTCTCCACCCTCTTTGCCTCTTATCCGACACAAACCCCAGTGTGTTTGCTCTCGCTGAGAGGTGCAAACTCAGACCTGTGTCACTTTATCTTCAGCTGACAGCACTCCACGCCATCACACAGCCCCATACCGCTGCAAGTGTGTGAATGCAACAATGGATCTCTCTCGGTTCGCTGTTGACCAAAAGATAGAAATGATGCTAACGTTAGCTCAGCTCCGCTATCACACTGCAAAGCCCTTGAGCGTATGAAGGGGCCACAATGCATAGCTCCCTCACACACACACACACACACACATACACACACACACACACTCTCTCATACAAACAAACACACAGAGATTAAATCTGGGCTGGCTACTGCTGGCCTCTCACTTTGATGAGCCAAGGAGCCAAGAGTCTGGGTGCTGGATTAAGATGGCTGAACTAGATTCACACACACACAGGCACACACACACCACACTCACTCTCATTCCCTAGAGGGGTTAACCCTGATCCCCTATTCATTTACATTGAGTAGTCTTTTTTTTCTCAAGTGAAAACAAAGACTCCCTCCACAATGGTTAAAAAAAAAAAATCCACCTTTGAGATTAGCCAGCATAAACACTTAGTCATCTGAGAGGAGACCTTTCTCTCTTCTCTCCATCACACACAAGGACAGAGGCCTTCTTTAGTTTGGGCTTGTTAATAAATTATATTGAGGGTCTAAAGGAATGATGCATATTATTAGTGCTGGTGGAGGCTAGTATGACTGGGCTGTGTTGCGTTACACTGCGGAAAGCTCACTTGATTCTTACCGCGTAGCATTGTTTATGGAAGCTGACACCGCAGGCCATTCAGTAAAAAGTGATGAAGAGTGGATTGATGCAGACTGATTCATGGGTCAAGCATCACCTTTTCCATCTGTGTTCACCAGCTCTGGATAGATGTAGTGTTTGATATGGGACCTGGTAATGATTACGGTGAGTGTTGGGTTTGAAAAGACCACCACAAGAGGAAAGGAGCTGGCGCAGCAGTCAGGTTGGGTCGGTGAGACCAGTTCTGCCAGATTTGACTGACCACAGTGGTCCAACCAAAGCCTACCCCCAACCAAATCATCATAAAAGTATAGTGCCAAGCTTTTTGGCACTTTGTCACTCTCAATCATACTACTCACAGGAGAGTACAAACCATTTTATAGGAATAAAGACGAACTTCTTGTTGAGGGAAACTAAATGGTTCAATTAATGTAAATTTTTTCTGCCTTCTCCAAATAATTTTTTTCTGCTCAAGTCTAATAAAATGTCACTAAACTGGGTGGAAAACTGCCCAATTTTAGAACAGTGATCAAGATTTAAAAATGAAATTGAGAAGTTGAAAACATTTTGGGGTGTCCCAGTGGCTCACCTGGTAGAGCATGTACCATTTTGCCTGAGGCCTGACTGCAGCAGCCTGGGTTTGAGTCTCTCTCACTGTGACTACATTAAAGGCATAAAAAGCCTGAAAAAATAACATAAAAAAAGAAGATGAAAACATTTTAAAACCATGTTCAAATGAAGAAAAGTGAAGGCAAAGGTGTTTTCCCACCAGTCAGGATATGAAGTAGGTGAATCTATTAAGAGCTGCAACTGAAAGCACAAGGATACAGTCTGTTGATGGTGTCTCTCTTTGACACAACATGTTGGTGCAAGACAAAACGTGAGGAGTATCACAAAGTATTCAAATGTTAAAAGGTGATAAATCTCAATACTATTGCATTAGCAAGGCTTCATCAGAGCTCAGATTCAAGCCCTCATTTGCCACTGCTCGTCAGTATACAAAATAAAATGGTAAACTGTGGCCAGCTCTGTGTTTTTGATCATCACCTTCTTTGCTAAGAAGTTGTTGCAACTTTAGCAGAAAATCAGATTCACTCAGAAGAAGCATGTTTGTCTTGCCTTGGGGTTAAAATGTAAAAATGTTTGACATTTCTGCTTGTTAAATGAGTGAAATGATTAATCATGAAGTCTTCGGTTAATTGACTCATCATTTCAATACCTTTTGTCGAGGTTTGAATTCCCCGGCTGGATGTGATGCATTCTTCCCTCATAAAGGAGACTGACAGACACATTCAGAAGTCTGTCAGTGGGAGATTTAGAAATAAAACAGCTGCATAAACACACAAACCAGTTAGTGTAGCAGACGAAAGGAATGCCTGAGGTGTATTTGACAGTAACTGAGCAACTGTGCTTGGCATTAAGACCTGTAGGATTACCTAAGAATATGAGTGAATGGCAACAAGAGCACTTAAGTATCCACCTGATCCCTTGCTCACAAATACACAGAGGGAGACACACACACACCAATCACTTAAGCAGCCACACCTGTAATTAGCCATTCTGGCATCGGGGGGAGACTGCCAAGAACCGTGTATGTCTTTTTGTGTGTGTGAGAGGGTGTGTGCTTGCAGGTGTATTTTAATTTGACCACTTAGGTTAGTTCATTAACATGTAGTATCATGGACTATAATGTGATGAACAGACATACAGTAAGTACACCATAGTCCCAGACATGATGACTTGAGCAAGAGTACAAAAACACTGAAACTGTCGAGTGACATCCAGACCAAGAAAAGCCTTTTAGGTTAGTCAGCAGCTCCTTAGAGGCATAGCCTGATCTTTTAGGAACTTTTTGTTTATTTACCAAGGACTATGAAAAGTTTGATATTTGTGTCATCTCTTTGTGTTCAGTAACAGCATTAGTCCAAGACATGTTTAGACTAGCTGAGCTAAGCTAGTGTAGACATATCTTGAAGCAGTCTTTCCACTGAACACATCATGGATGTCTTCAAAAGAATTGGATGTTCCAGTGGTGCTGCAGCTTACACTCTCCTGGTTGAACTATGTCTAAGTAACGGCTTTGGTCAGAGAGGAACTTTCATATCATGTTTTGAATTAATGACACTGGCTAGGCGTCCGTCCCTCCGTCCATCCATTTTCTTCCAGTTTTCCAGGGTTGGGTTGCAGTGGCAGCAGTCTAAGCAGGGTATTCCAGATGTCCCACTCCTCAACAATGCTTTCCAGCTCCCAGCCTAAATGGGACATGTAATCCCTGCAGGGAGTTCTGGGTCAACCCTGGGCTCTCCTCCCTGTTAGATGTGCCTGGAAACCTCAGATGGAAGGTGCCTAGGAGGCACCCTAATCCGATTCGGGAACCACCTCAACTGGCTACATTCGACATGCAGGAGCAGCAACTTTACTCTGAGATCCCTCCGAAGGTCCGAGCTCCTCACCCTCTAAGGCTGAGCCCAGACTCACCACGGGGGAAACCCATTTTGTCCGCTTGTATCTGTGATCTCATTCTTTCAGTCCCTATCCAAAGCTCATGATCATACAGTGGATCCACTGGTAAATCGAGAGCTTTGCCTTCACCACAATGGACATCAACATTACTGCTCCAGCTAAAGTATGATTTTTAATAAGGCTCATATCAGCAGGACATGACAGTCTAGTCACATATAACAGATCTCTCAACAAAGACATGGATAAAGTGGAACTAACCTCCAGATATACAACACAAACCAATCTACTAAACTTTTCCAGTATGATTCAACAACAGCCTCCATCTCTCTAAAGCAAGGGGGTTGTGTTCTCAGTTCATGTTCGTCTAGTACTAGTGCTATGAAGAAAGAAGAGGGGGTGAAGCAAGCAAGACGTGAGGAAGATGAGACATAAGAAGAGTCTGCCAAGCTACTTGCACTTCCTCATTGCCCCCAAGCATGGATTTAGACGTCCCTTATTGTGCAGGCGTTTCACATGTTTATTGTCCCGCTGAGAAACCATTCACTCTGTTCTGACGCATTAGTCAACAGATTTCTTCATTACTGCTGCAGTTTACCACCAAAGGAGATGCAAAGAGAGGCAGAGAGATGAGGAAACGTTGTCAAAGAAATCCCTTTAACATCCAAGTTAGGATAAAAGTAGAAGAATTGCAGCCCATCTCAATGACATACAGCTAATACTAACATTGTAAGTCATCCAGTTTCGGTTTAAATGTTACAACTGTAGGCCTATGATGTGCTTAGCCCTAAAGGTGAAGACATGTTCTGACTGTTTGTTCATAATGCCATTAAAGTCAGGGCACTCCCTGCACCTTGCTGTAGTTATGTACTAAAGGCTTAATGGCATTAACATAAGCCATCTGTAAGCAGATATGAGCTCATATACTCTCTTCACATGCTGTGTCGATATTTGTGATTAGTGATCCAGCCCCCAACTTCCAATGATGCATAAATCTATAAATATAAATCTCACCTGTGTGCCTGGTCCAGGTCTGTTTTCAAGTGCGATGTCTTCTTTGTCTCGTTCAAGCAACAAGGTGAGATTTATATTTGAACAGAAGCGTGATTAAACAGTATTCATTGTTTTTCAAAGAGAAAAGACTTCAAGGATGAAGACTTAGTGGCTGTTTTGCCAAATCCAAATTTCTTGGTTAACTTCTCCACCTTCACCAAAGAGCAGCGCCTAGCTGAGTGAATGGGGCTAGTTTCAAGAGAGGTTCTCGCAACTGGGCTGGTTTGATGATACGTAGCAGTGGGTGTTTCATGATGTGAAAGGTTCAATGCATAGTATTTTTCTTGTTTTCAGGTGTGGCTTTCAGTCTGTGTTGCTACCTTTAACAAAAAATGTTTTCATGGTTTTACTACTTCTTCTACTTTCTGCTCCTCATTGTCTGTCAGCGAAGAGTAGCTTGTAGCTTCACCTGCATCAGTTTCAAAATTGCTTCTTTAACATTGCCCATGACCTTTTGAATGTTTTAAATATGCTCATTTTAGCTTTCATTTAAGCACTGGCAAGCAGTAATATTTCTATGAGACCAGGATATTTTGTCATCACAAAACACCTACTCAAACCTACTCAAAGCTCTTTGACCAATTTGTATTGCTATTGATACGTACAGGAAGAGCATGTGCAGGGAACACTTATAGCTGCAGTCTGTGTCAAAGTTACAACTACCATGCTGACAAGAGACTGTTAAAGTGTAAAAACTCTTAACTCGGGCTTTGTGGCTGAGAATGTGAAGCGAGAGAGTGAAAAGAGAGCAAATGTCATGAGGGAAGGGGTGAAAACTAGAGATGATACATCGGACACTTTCATGGTTTCACTTGAGAAGTATTTGCAGACTCTAATCACCGTTCGTTTTAGAGTAGATGATGCCGTCATCATGAGACAACAATCATAAAGAAGAAATGACGGGCAGATCAAAGTCTTACGGAAAAAAAAGAGGTTTTAGAAAATGAGGGGAGACAGACAGATTGCTGCCTGTAATTCAACAATAATTTGTCAGAGGAAGCAATTCCCTCTGGAGTGTTGCCAAGTCTGGGTATTTTACAATCTCAGGAGGGCTATCATTATATCTTTATTAATTCTAATAAAACCTGGCAAGCGTGATTGGATGAGTCAGACCTCCCGCAGTCAGACACACAGTCTGTGATATTTCTTGTAAAATTCAATGAAACTAGAACCATTGACAAAATGAAGAGGGTTGTTTCACCCAGGATGCCCTCTTATGTATTTAGCCTATTTACAGTGTGTGTTCATGTTCTTCATTGGCACACTACATCATATGATATCACATATCCTAACTGGGGTGTATCATTTATTCAATCGACAAAACATCCAAAATTATATCACAATTCCCTATAGCACAAGATAACAGCTTCAAATTTCTTTTTTTTTTTGTCTGATCAATGGTTAAGAACCCAAATACATTCAGTTTAGAATGATATACAGTGATAACAGCCAAGAAACTATAAGCAGCAAATGTTTGACATTTTAGCTTGATAAATTACTTCAACAATGAACTATCAAAAATCTGTCATCAGTTCATTTTGTGTCATTTAGGTAGTTGACTAATTGTTTCAGCATCAATATTAAAACACCAACAAATCGTAACCAAAGGGTCTTTGAGTTTCTAACCTTCAAATAAACCATTAAAAAGGTGAGTAAGTTGTCTGCATTTATGAAAAATAAATATTTAATACAGCGTTCTAACAATGACTCATTAAGCCTGCAGCTGTAAATGTTAATAAGTTCTTAATAAGTGAACTGTGGTCTAGATACGTTTGGAGCAAACTAAAAACACAAAGCAAGTGTCATGCCAGAGGAGGATAAACATCATCATACAGGCTTTTAATAACTTTTATTAATAGATTGTGACCCACGTATAAAGAATAAATAACCTGTAACCAATTACACCACTGGTAATAGTTCATGAACCCATTATAAAGGTTGCTATAACAGTGTATTACACCTGCACATTAAGTGTATTATAGACTACATTAAAGCAAATATTATTATTAATATAGAGTCAAAAATACACATTAGAATTAAAGCGTGTGAGAACTGATTGCTCGATATTTCAGTGATAATGAAGGAGCTGTTATTTGTGGCTTTTTAAAGACTTCCTTTCGCTGCCTCCCTCTCTGTCTCTGTCACCTCTCTTCACAGGTTTCTGTCACTGTACACAGTGTGCTACACCCAATGAAAGGTATCAGCTAGAAAGCTACATTCTCTAACCACAATCCAAAATTACCCTTCAGCAGCAATAAGCTTCAAGATATTTATAGCGGTGTGAGTCAAATCAGTAACTGCTTCCATAGAATAAACAGAATGTGCCTCTAGAGAAACTAAAAAGGGCCTCGCTTCAGGATGAATTAATGAAAGATACGACAAATACACAGACCACAAACATTGCTAAGAAAACCTAGTGCTAAAGAACACCTGATGTTATGTTTATGTTGTGCTCATTTATGAAAGATTTCCTTTTTACCCCGATTAACTTTGTGTTTTTATTTAAAGTTTAATGTACATTATCAATATATCCCATAATCTGTATGTGTTCTTTTTTGTTAAATATATGTGGGTACTCTTTGTGCTATATTGTGTATTTCTGAAAGTATGATCGATAATGTTTTCTTAAACGATAAAACTTAAAAAGAAAAAAAAAAGTATAATTAACTAAATTAAACCATAGACTTGAGACACTGTTGCCTGTTGAAAAGAGTCTTGATGTAAATGGGAGCTTTATCACGATAATAATTATAAGAATAACAGCAGCAACCATGGCAACAAGAGCAACAGTGATACTTATAATAATAATAATTATCTTTTTGGTCTGCTAATGAGGGCTAAGGAGCATTAGCTTGAATGAAGTCACTCTACTGTTTCCACTAGTTTAGTGACTTGTTTATCTGTGTGTGTGAGTGGCTAAGTGCTTACAGTTACCTGTGCAAGTCAATACTTCCTGCTACTTTGTGTGTGTGTGTGTGTGTGTCTTTGCCTGTGTAACAGAGCCTTGTTTGGGCCTGAGTGGTTCTGATCCATCCATGGCCACCATTCGTATCCAGGGCTTCTCCATTCCGCTTTGTGTGTGTGTGTGTGTGTGTGTGTGTGTGTGTGTGTCCTGGCGGGAGGCTGGCAGCGGGTGCAGCCACAGCTGGCACCGGGCCACCCCCCCCTCCGCCATCCTCCCTCCCCACTCTGTCTGAGAGCACAATGGGCGATCCGGTAAAACAATACAGGCCCAGGAACAAGGCCCTCTATAGAGCGAGCGACACACTATCCCTGAAAGAGAAACACTCCAAAACGCAGGGCGGCTGAAATAGAAATGGAAAGTAAATTTCTACCCCTCCGCCACTTTACTCTCTGTTAGTTCTTTCAAAGCCAGTGGTATTACTTTACCCCGAGGTGGAATTGTTACACAGTTCATTTCTTGCGCTTTAGTTACACCCTCCAAATTGGTGATTTCATCTTCTTCTTTACCTAAAGTCAGGATGACTCAGTTTGCTCGTAATGTGTGCAATCAGGAAGCTTAACAACCTTATCATATGTGCTGCTTTTACCTTGATGAAAAACATAAAAAGCAGAAGGGATCTCCTCGGCCTGATACAGTCATATCCTCAACGTCTTTTAGGATGATGACTAAATTTAGGAATTCTGTTGGGTTTTGATTTCAGTCTGATGTTTGAAGTAACCTGATAATCAGATTGAAATGTTTTGTTTTTTTTTAACCACTCTCTTATTGACTCTGACATTGCTCTTATATTAGTCATTTTCTGTCAGTGGAATATTTTATTCTGCATTGACTGTATCTAGCAATTATTAGTCAACAGCGAGGCAGCATTCCAGTTAACAAGCTTCCAGGGAAACTAGTTTGCTGGAGTGATACCACACAAGAAGTGTCCTTATTACTTTTTTGCCATGGAAATTTGCTGAAGAAACACAAAGAACTTTCTTGAGTGCTTGAGGCAGTTGAATATTTAATGAACACAGGCTGCTCAACCTACCTGGTGTAACGTGTAACAGGCCTGCTAGCTAAAATTTACAACCTAGCTAGCCAAATTAGCTGCCTTGTTAAAGGAGCTATTTGTATGTTTTGTTATTGCTACAGAGCTAACGTTAGCATTAACAGCATAGCTGATTAGCATGCTAACTTCAGTAGAAGAAAAGAGAAATAGAAGCACTATAGACAGCTCTTGGTGGGTAGAGGAATAAAGTTTGATGTTGAACTCGCAACTGGAGACTAGTGAAGCTGTTCATGCTAACACTGGCTATGCTATTAGCTCCTTTAACTATCTTAGCTAGTCTTCGTTCTAACCCTTAGTCGGCTATTTGTGTATATTTTAGAATTTAATGTTTGCTTTCAGACAGGAGCAGGAGTGTTGACAGTAGCTATCATGAAACCTGACATAGCTTGCTAGCTTGCTTGTGACACTACAACTTCAAACCCACCTACATAACAACATTCAACCATTCACCAGACCGTTTTGAATTGCTATGAATGGCTGGCAATCCACAGACCTGAAACCAGGCTATATTTTGAGTTGTGTCAGTTTTGCAACATGCTCATGTATAACAGTAATCAGTGGCATGCTGGCTAGCATGTGTTACTCAATAACAGCTTTGAATAACTGTAAAAAGCAGATCACACACCGCAGACAACAGAAATAAACGGATTTCCACTATAGCAAGCATACGTTGAGCTGTATATACAATAAACATTAAGACCCAAAATCATCCACACACACATGCAAAGTGTCATACAGGCACATAACGAGCTCTGACCTGGCCCTGCGGGTCTGACAGGTAAAGAAGAAGAGCTGAGTAACCTGTTGATGCAGGTACAGAAACATTCCTCGTGCCCCCTCCACCCCCACACAGCCTGGGAGAGAGAGGGAGACAGCACTACTATAGTCAAGATCTGCCACTACATCTGCATTTGTGAAAGCCAGTGCAGTTTATTCCTTTATCAAGAGCAGCAGATCTTCCTCTTAGTGCCCACTCGCTAACACCAGTTGTAAAACCAACACCCCGTTCTCATTGCTATCTCTGCTACTTTACAGAGCTGTCACTGAGCAGAAATCATGAATCTCAGTCCTCCAAAGCGAGAGCAGCCTTCACACATGCAGGTCTAATCAGAAATCTAACGTTTCCCTTGTTTGCAGATGGAATCTCTCCTATATTTATCAAACACAGCCCATCTCCTCACCCCCCCCCCCCCCCCCCCCCACCCCTTCCCAGGCAACCGAGTGTATCAGAAATGACTGGCACATCGGCACATTTATCACACCTATCGCCATCACTCCGCCACACATCTGCCCAACCCAGCACACACACACATTGACAGACACACACCTCAGTTACATTACCACTTATGACACATTACACAGCTGATAAGATCCCTTGTACTGATAGTGTCACCTTGCCCCAGAAAAGGTCGACAAAACGTGTTGGGAAAAACTATCAAAGCACGCGCTGGGAGTTTTTAAAACATGCCAACATGTCACACTAGACTGTTGGAGGGAAGTGGCCAAATTGTTGTTTTTTTTTGTTTTTTTTTTTACAGCGGTAGAAAAAGCTGATAATGAAACTCGCATAAGAAGTATTGCATTAGTTATTTTTTTATTCCTAACTGAATCTTCAAACAAAGGACAAGTAAAGTAACATTACATTCAGAAAGAAGTTTATTTCATGCCATTACTGACACATTTGTCACATTTTTTCTTTTTTTTTTTTTTTGCATACTTTAAATTATTATTGTCAACATGTAGCAACTAGTAAATGTAAGACTAGGAAAAATGGAAGGTGGAAAAGGATTGCGATCATGGTGAAATAATAGAAATGTCAAAATACTGAGCACTGGTTTGCTCAAAGGATGAATCACGGTTGCACTTGCAGAAAAATGCTGGTGCAGGGCTGGAATACTCAAATGTATGCAGAAGCAAACTTTAGAAAGTAAATGTTATGATGAAAGGCTTTTCTTAGTTTTATGTTTCTTCATGAAAACCAGGCACCCACTTGTGTGCAGACTGACCTACAAAACCTGCAACAGTTACAAAACTGTTTTGAAACCTTTGTGCAACACTACGTCCCTGTTTGAAGAAAGAGAGCATAGTCACAGTTGACAACAAGACTATTAGACTGGATCCAGGTTTAAAATTATAACCTCAATACTGGTCTTGCTTCTATGCATAAAAACCTGACATTTTATCCTGCATACAATAAACACAACCAATCTGACAATTTGTATAATACAGCACATGAAAACCCAGCCTCAACTCAAAATGAACAAGAATAACTTACAGATCAGAGAAGGAACCCAGAAGTTTTATGAGCATCACTTTAAGATAAGTGTCACCAAACATCATCCTCAGACACTCATTAGAAACCGTTCAAAAACACCATGTTATTGCCTGTGAGGTTTACCCCCATGCAGTATGTCTATACGACCCAAAATTGCATCACATCCACCTTTACCCGTTCAGCACTTGTGCATTTTGGTCTTGAGATAATGAGATTTTCAAAACGTCGATCAGTTTGAATGTGACTGAAGCTGAATGGTTTCCCTGACAGACTCCGACTCCACTGCAGGCTGCGCCGCGCTGCATTCCATCATCTTAACCGAGGCCCCATTAAATAAAGTAGTAGTCTTCCATCCAGCTGCCCTCCTGTCAACGTGACTCAAGAGCAAGCGTGCTGTAATGCAGCAGCTCTGGTTAATTGGAATATCTCTGTCTCACTTCTCCAATCACACCTGACATGTTCTCATGAGGGAAGAAGTGGCGAGGTGATGAGATGAAGAGGCCCCCGGGGGGAGGAGGGGGACGGAGAGCTGCTCAAACTGTTTGGGAGGGAGGAAAAAAAAAAGAGCAACTCAAAAACTCTTGAAGTTTGCCATGTCTGAGACAAAAGTTCAACTGTTCCACTCGCTGTTTTTCATGTCAAATCTTGCCTCATCTGTTGCACCACTCGAGGAATGTGAGCAGTGTGAGAGAGTGTCAGATTTTCTGATTTTCAAAGTAAAACTCAACAGTTTACAGAGTAAAACATTAGCTCAAAGTTTATTCAGTCACTTCAAAGGCGCATTATGTCATAACTACATCAGGATACTGAATAAAACAAGATAACACACTTAATGGTATGTAAAAAATACCTGCACATACAGACAAATACACGTCTCCTTCACATGCCAATAAGCTGTCTTCATGCACTTCATTTCACCTCTCACGAGTGTGACTCACCTTTCACGAACTCTGCACACGTGTGCTCAGATGTGAGTGGACAAGCATGTATCTGAATGCATTTGTGCACATATGTGTGTTGCAGCAGTGTGTGTACGTGTTACTTCAAGGTTGGAAATCAAGAATGTTAATGTTGCGAGTAGCCCCGCAGCAACGGGAGCGAAATCAACCAATGACTTCTCTCTGTTAATGAACAGTTGAGCATTCCTTCATGCAATAGAGAGTCCCTTCTCCCTCCGACACACACACACCGACACACACACCTGTCTCCAGCTTTCAGGTGTTCCCGTCTTTCTGCCACGACACAAAGGAGGTCAAAGCAGGGCATGGGTACTTTCCTTGTTCTTGTTCTTGCTCTTAGATTTAATCACGTTTGCTCAGGTTTTGAAACAGACAAGCTAGCTGCTACCACAGCCGTAGGTAACCTGAATCAGGCTCACACACCTGCACCACAAGCCCCTCCCCTTTACACCTGTCACCACAGTGGCAGAAGGCAAGTAACAGTATGAGTTGGCCATGGCGATCAAGTTTTAACTACCGGCCGGCGGTCAGGGCTGTGTGAACCTTGGCGTGACCCCCAGCGACCCCCCTCCACTGCAGTTCACAGCTCCTCAGAGTGGGCTCTGGCCTTGCCGTGAAAGGAGCTTTAAATGAAGACCATTATCCAGTTGCACAACCTCCCAAACTGAAGTCCCACAGGGGCTCGCCTTAGGGGCTGGCAGGGGTGTCCATTATGGGTCTTCAGCCAGGAGTTAAAGGGGAGAGGGGAGGCGGGGAAGGGAAGGGGGGGGGGGGGGGGGGGGCATCCATTACGGCTCTGGGGGATGTAATGTCCAGATGGCCAGGTGCTACAGGGGAACCTGTCCCATCCCGCAACAATCACAGCATTCATCCCCGGCCCACCTCAACCCTCCACCAGCCCAGACCTGGTGGTCACACAGGGCTGGTCAAGCAAGAAGAAGAGTGGTGGACGGGGAGAAGTTTCATTGACAGTCCTCTTTCCTATGTAATGGAAAGTCTTTGTCAATGAAAATAATTTGCCTCACAATGAGCTCATCCTTATTCAGACGGAAGTCAAATATGAGAAAATCTACGCCAGTGTCAATAGTATGTACCGAAGTGTTTCTGAATCTTCAATCTGTCAACAAGTCGGTGTGAGGCAACCCTGACAGATAGTTATATAAATACAGGACGTGCAACATCATCTCAAACTGTCATTCTGCTCCTCTTTTAGACTGGAATTACCCGAAGCAGAAAAAAATCTATTTTGGATTCCCTGTTGCTCAAGAGCTTGGCAAGTATAAAGCATGCTACCCTTCATTCCAACCCTTCGCCGCTCACTGCAAACACATACATACATACATACACTCGGAAAGTCGCACACTTCCCACCCACTCACACACAAATCCCACCCCAATTCACACAGGCCCATTGTGAAGCCACAAAACAGAAACAACAAGCCGCTAAAAAAACACCCAGGGGACTCGCAATTCACCGCTCAATCAATCTAACCGCTGTGCGAGCAGACGCGCGCGTTCGCTCTCACACACACTGGAGGCACATTTAAACGCAACAAATATGTTTTATGACAAATGAATGAAAAACATGCACACACAGACACTCACAGCGAGAGAGAGCACTACATTGCATTGCCCTCGAGGGACAGGCCAGCAAGTGCAGATATAGGATTACTAGAATTGACGCTTCAGTCTTTCCATTGTGAACGTGAAAATCCAATGAGGGGCCTCTAAGTGGATGCACTCACACAGAGAACCTGTTCTAAGGCTGCTAATTAAATCTAAACAGGCGGTGGCATTGATCTGAGAGGCCATTAACGTCCTCTTATGGTCATAGAAGCCTCATATGTTTTACAAGTGGTGTTTGCGAGGCAGGCCAGAGCACCACAGGGTGAACGGTTGAGAAGTGGCAACAGGAACTTGAGCAGTCACTGGAAAATACATGTAGAAAACAAGTGCATGTTCCTTAATGTATTCTGACCTTTTAAAAAGGAAGCTATCATGAACCTTTCGCTCAAAACCCCACAACATATTCTCAAAGTGGCCTCCTCCACCTCTCACTGTGTCAGCAGTCCACCAGGTTCTGCCCCCACCTGTACCTCCAGAGTGGGACAGAGGAGTTAGTCACTAAACACACTGAGCAGGTTCATTAGGCCATGACTGAGTAATGCTTCCACAGAAAGGCATGGTGAATCGTCTGTTGTTCACTTGAGGGAGGGAGGAGGAGGTGACGTGTCTCCACAGCCAAAACTGATGCTACAACTTTTAGTTTCAAATTAAGACAAAGGCACACCTGCAAGTGGCACTGTTAGAGCTGTTAGCATGAGTAAACCACACAAAAATAGAGATATTATAGGCCAGAGTGAACAGGGGATTTTTCAATGAGCACTGGTGTTTAGAGGAAATAGTCTTTGAAAACACAATCTGACAGGTGTTGGATAAAGGCCAACATTTGTTTCAGACATTCTTAATGAAAACTTGGTATAACCTAAATAAATTTAGCATCTGATTTGTTTTTCATGTCACCTGTAACCATCACCTGATCACAGTTCATCTCATGTTTAGTTTTGTCTTTTCAGTGAGTGTAGGAAAGAGGAAGGAAAAGGGGGTGGGCGGGGAGGGGATACAGTCAGAAACTACAGGAAAGGCATAAGATTCACCCAGAGTTTCAGTTGCCACTCCTGTAATCACCATAACCTTTGACAGCACTTCATTAAAGTGTGACAGAGCATGACGGTGGGTGTCCCAACCTGCTTTACAGCTACAAAACCAGAGAGGAACAATGAGAAAGAAACTTTTGGCAGAGGAATACAGAAGTAAGATGAACCAAACAAAGGTCCAGAGGGGTTTGACAGGGAGAAAACTCCTTGTAGAGGATCTGCATGACACGTGTGAATAACTCATAAATATCCCTCAAGTCCCCTTCTCACCCTTAACCAGGGATACTTGCTGCGAGGCATCAACGTCCGGGTGAAGAAGAGTTCAGATGGGCTCATTTTCCCTGCCTGACAAACTGCATGCAAAGAACACACACGTGGTGCAGGGAATGCAGACCTCATCTGTACATTTACACCAGAGAGTGCGTGAGAAGACTTTCACTACATAAATCTAGTGATTTATCAAGGTGGTGTAGATTATGTGATTATGTAGGTGCACTTACCAGATTTTGGGTTGCTGGCTAGCATGTGTCTGGAGTTACTGCAGTTTCCACCACACCACAGGGCTTTAACACTGCAGTCTGTGTTCATATTTTTTTTTTTATTATTACACCACGGAAATGACAAATGAAACTGCAGCTTTGCCCCAATTCAGTGGCTGCATCCGTCAGAGGCTGCATTTGAGGACTGATTGCGTCACAGCAGTGACAAGGTGACTAGGCTGTACCATTTCAAAGGCAGAAATCCTTCTTTTCCTATACAACAAATGGTCCAATGGGTGGATCCTTCGTCGCCCAACCTATCCAAAAATTCATTACACACCCATAATGAAAGCAAACAACACCAACAGGGAGCCCGAGGATTACAATTTTAAATGTAAAGTGTTAGGTTTCAGCTAAGTCAAGTTAAAAGCTAAGAGTACAACTGTTAACACCAGGCCACGTCCTCTGAAGGATGTGGCCCCTGAATTGGAACACAGCTTGCATTAGCTAAGATGTTACCATCATTCATTTTGGATGCTACATTGTGACCAGTCTTTCAAAGGACTTTGCTATTGGTCTATAGCCATGTGGTTAGTCAGGGGTTTTACTTTCAGGTTTGAACCAACTATCTTTTGGCCCTGCTGCTAAACTGATGCAGGAAGATGCTAAAGCCACAGTTATACTCACTTGCGGACATGTACATGGGCAGCTGCAGACACCAAGGATGTGTTTTACTTATACTCCACTTGAAGTCCACCTGCAAGACGGGTTCCATACATGTGCAGTAGATCGTCGTCTACAGATATGTAGACGACGTAACGACATCATATATATAACTGTAGAGGTGAGGGTAGTAGCGGACTTCCTCCTCACACAGCCTCTCTTGAAACTCAACGTCCATGCTCATGTGCAGTTACCACCCTTGTAGCATACATAATAAATTGGCGGGTACGCGTACGTCTGCATCAGAGTCTTGCCTACCCCTTCCTTTGACAAAATCTCCTGGACGTTAGTGTACTCACGTGTGCAGAAAGTATCATTAACCTTTTTTGTCAAGTTAAAAGTTGGAAGTTATTTGAATATCTACCCTCAAGACATCTATTACAACTACAGTTTCTTGTAAACATCACATGAAAGGATACTTTTTGCTGTACTGTCACATGAGAGGGTATTTTGAGTTTCATAATAGCTTCACTTACTATACAGCTGCCAAAATCACTGGGTTACATGTCATGTTACTATTTTTGCAACAAAAATTTCCCACGTTCCATGTTTGTAATTTCCTTTAAAAGGTTTTACGGTTCACATTCATATGACTGACTCTGTTGTTAGTTATGGCTGCACTGAAGTGAATAGGTGTGAATGTGTGTAACGGTATGAACTTCAGTCCTGGTGCTTGGTTGACTTTGCTCGGATGGATTTAAACAAATGGTTCTTATCTACAGAACAGGCCGAGACAATGGACTCATTGGCCACATTAAGTGGGGTTTATCAGAATTAGGCTTAGTTGACTGATATTGTCCAATGACTCAACTTTCACACGTGATTAATGGCCAAGTGTGAAAAATCCGACGATAACAAACAACCTGCCATTGAGGCGAGACGACGCAAAGAAAAGAAAATGCTTTTAAAAACGTCTGGCTTGTCCCAACTCTATTTATCCAACTTCTCTCGGTATGTGGGACTTTTTCTCTTTTTCTTCCTCATGGGCCAACAATTACAGGAACATTTTCATCTCCTTGGAATTTAAAAAAAAATTCCTCAGAGAGGAGAGGAGAGCATAATGGAGAAGCATGTTGTTGAGAGGGGAAAGCCCTACTTTTTGGAACAGCCGAAAACTCATGGAGTGATGGAGATGGATATGATAAAGGAAAGCGAGGGAGAAAAAAGGCCAAACAAAAAAAAGATTGATGAGAAGCAATGAGGAGTGTTTTCCTTTTCTGAAGACTCACTTGCTGTCCTTCTCTTCCCTCTCTTTCTCTTTCCTCCCCTCGGGCTGATCTCTCCCTTGCATGTCCGGACGGGCTCGAGTCATTCCCAGGTAAAACTGGTCACCCGAGTCCTCCCCTTCATCTCACCCCACCTCCATCTCCCCTTTTGCTCACCTGCCCTGAGGCAAACCTCCCACTCCATCTGGCACCATGAGTAAGGAGAGGAGAAACCGCCGGGGTGCTCCACAGCATTCTGCACTGATGAAACATTATATAAAACAATGCGCCTACTGTTGAGCCAAACTTTTTGTATGAAACAACTTTTTTTTTTTCCAGTTTGCAGCGACATTGTTCCAAAATGAACCCATGTACGGGTTTGACAATCCAAACTTTTGTTTGTCCCGCTGCTCTCATCGCTTGGCGACAATAGGCCAGCTCTCAAGGTTAAGCTGCAGATGTGTTAATGTGCTAAGACTGTGTGATCAGGCTTTTTTAAGGAATTTGAAGAAACAGTCGAGTGAATAGCAGAGGAAGAAAAGAAAAGGGAAGGGATGAAAGAGGGAAAAAAGCTCATTTCTGCTGACATGGACGGGCTGCTTAAAGGGGGACAGCGAGCCAGGGCAGCAGAGAGTGACAGAGCTACAATGGAAACACAATGGAGACTCTCCTTCCCCCAACGCCAGCCATCTCCCCTCACTGGGTTTTTTATCCCACTGTCGCCCCTGCCAGGCTGACAACACGGGCCAGGCTTGTTCAGCAGAGCCGCAATAAGACAACACTAATAAACGCCAACTGGGGAGGAAAAAACAACAAACAGCTTACACTTTCAAATTTTACACTGAACTAGTCAGGGCTAATTCCTCCACCAATGTTTAGGGGAAAACACCAACCCTCACTAACCCCTTCTTTTTTCTCTTAAACTACCCCATCCCAACCTGTTTATCCACTGTCAACAATACAGGCCTGCCGTTGGAGCGAGGCACCTGCTGCTTCCTGGTTCACGGGTGGTGATCAGGAGGCGTTCAGATAAACAAACTCTGTCTCGTTTGGTTCGGGTGTTGACAGCGGCGCATTCCCGCTTTTCATCTGCTCCTCTCTTACGCAACCCCACACTACACTGGCACTCTGCAATGCTTTTTTTCTTGACAGATTGGTTTCCCTTGCTAGGCTTTAACATATTTCTGTCTGTATGTGTGTGTGTGTGTGTGTGTGTGTGTGTGTGCGCGTGTCTGTCTTTGTGTGTCTTTACTTTGCTTATTCAGCACCTTACAAAAATTGCTTGCGCAGGCACCATTAAGTGCAGCCTTCCCTAGAGCAGAGGGAAGATGAACTGTTTATCTGTCTATTACAGTATAAATCACACCCACCCTTATAATACAGTGACTAAGGCCCTGATGGAAGAACTTCTCTAAACTCAGTAAACAACGCCACTGTAGCTCAGGTGAATCATCAGAGCCTGAGGGCCTCTTATAACCTACCAATCAAAATTACTAATGACTTTAAAGAATGTTTTTTTTTTTACTATTCCCAAGGAACGCACATGTTTTCACCTCTCAGCCTAATCTTGAGCAGATACATTTGAGGCAGTGGGTCGTCAAAAGAAGTTACGGTGCTTTCTTTGTCCGCCTGCTTTGTGTGACTGTCACTGGAGGTCAAGGTCTATTAGCGGCATTCTTATCTCTTCCTCACCGTTTAGACCGCACTTAAGTAAATTAGAGGCCACGGTGAACACACACACTCCTCCCTCTGCCCTAATCCATCCTTCCTAAAGTTCGCCGACTGTCCCAGACTGCTGCACATGAGGCCCGATCCTTCAAACAATACATACCTCGTGGTTTACTGAGAGATGTAAAGCCTGCAGCAGCTTGGGTTGTATGAACAGTAGTTTGTGGATTGTCCATTCCCAGTATATGCATAAGAGCAGCATGTCGCAGCGTCCCAGTAAGCACAGATTTGGTGATTTGCAGGTTACAAGTTACGTAAGTGTCAAGGTTTGCTTGAAAAGTTTCTTTTACACGTCTAGATTACGTGTATATGTTGTTTTAAAAGTATTTCAGTTATTAGATTTCAACTTGTAGTTGAAACCTAAAGCAACAGTGTAGATATGAGATGATTTTGCACAACCCTCAAAGTTCAACAACTGACTGAGGCTTTGATACTTTCACAATATTAATATAGAACCTAGACCTGCTTTAAAACCTAAAAACACATGGAAATCTACCTTTATACAATATGGGACTTTTAAATGTTGTTGAAACAACAAGCCCAGATGTCTAAAAAATGCTTCATCGGCTGCATCAGCGTAGTTTTTCTCCCAAACACTCTATAGCAGTTAATGGCCATTTTTTGACTACTGGGGCTTTTTCAGGAACCTTTTATAGAACTAAGGAACTTAACCTGTACTTCAACCACAGGTGCCTGGCTCTAGTTTTAGATCCTGAGTTGTAGTTCCTGCTTACCTCTCAAGGAAACACAACACTTATAACTTACTGCTTAATATTAGCATCATGCTATAAATTGAGCATATTGCTGTTGTAAAGAGGTTTCTGCTAATTTTCTTCTGTCACTGCAGTACTTACTTGCTTTTAATTTCCTATGGTCTGTATACATATTATTGTAGGGATAGCCTCACTGTCCTGAGGCCTTTGTATTTATTTATATTCACATAATGTAATATGGTGGATTTTGAGGGTTTGCTATGTATTTGGATCTTGGGAACTGCAACAGCTGCAGAATCTTTTCTCTTTTTATTGAATTGTTTTTATTCTCTTGCACTCACACACAGTTTTCTCCTCAGTGCAGTTATCTTTTTTAGACTATAAGCTCACATGTTAAATGACATGTTAAGCCTGCCAAAGTTCAAGGTAGCACTGACAGGTACTGACTGAAATATCTGTGGCTGCTTCAGGCAACAAAACACACTGGGAGGGCAAACAATCTGTTCAACTATTTATCCATTAATTATTTTGTCAGGATCCTCTAACGTTGGCAGATGGATCATACATTTTTGAGTTTTCAGTAGGAACATAATTAATGTTTTTTTTAATTTTCCAAAATGAATTGGGACTAATGAGCAGAAAATATTTGTCTTAACTTTTTTTAATGGTTTTTAATGTCGTGACTCATATTAATTTGCATCATATAATATATTGCAGACTGATCCTGACATGTTGTGGGCGTGGTTCATATTGGCAGGCAGTTACGTCTCCCAGAAAGCAAATGCATGAGAACTGCGGTGCTTGTGAAATCACGTCGTAGCGCAACTATCGGCAGCTAAACATTAAACTGTAGCGCTCCATGGTGATGTGATCACAGACCATCCATGACCTCTCGCCAGAGCCACTGCTGGTCTGTACATGCTACAGCGGTCAACCCAGGCCAGCATTACCTCAGGAAAGAGATTTTGCTATGAAAACACCAGCCGTCTCCGCTGGCTGCCTCCAGTACAAACACTCCCAGGGCTCCCAGAGGGAGGTGGAGCGGCTGTGGAAGCAAAGCAGGGCTGAAAGGTCCGGGGAACATTGGACAGTGGCAGGAGCAGGGGGACAGAGTGGGTCAGGGAGGGTGAAGCAGACTCTTTATGTGGTGTTCTCGTACAGCATCATTACACAATTGTAGTTGATTACAAACTGTACATGAAGCTCAGCTTGCATCAGTGAGGTGTTCTGCAAGTTTTATGCAGGGATATAAAAAGTCTTATTGGCTGTTTTGGCATCACCTCTCAGTGTAACATCATCTGATGGACATAACTCTGCTGCAAGCATCAACAGGAACACAGAACCAGTGGTCAAATATTAACTGAATAACAGAATTTCTGTGGCTGGTTTGATACAAGAAATCATTCTATCCTCATTTTATACTGAATTTACCGTCATATTTCCTTACTCATTTTACAATTTGTTTTTGGATTGTCCGATGGTGTGTGTCCCGTTGTGCATTGCATTTTGGGAAAATAGTGTCAAGAACCATTTTTCATGAAAGAAAATAACATCAGTAAGGAAAAAGGAAGTTCATAGAAATCTTAATCTGCTGATATCTGATCATCAAGACCATAACAGAGTTCTGTGGTTGTTCAGCTCTGTAGGAAATAAAGTCATTTTTCTCATCTTGTTGTTCACACACACACACACACACACACACACACACACACACACACACACACACTTGCTTGATTTTGAAATTTTATCCTTTATTTTAACCTTTATCTGGGAAATCTGGGGCAAAATTTTGCCAAGTTTGACATTCACATACTGAAATATGACATATGCATGCATCTGTTATTCCTTATTTCACATTACGAATCAGAAATGCACATTTATTCGCTGGAAATTTCTCTCAAGTGCCAAAGTTATATGACAAAGCTGCTTTTTTTCCAAGTTATGATGCATTTACAACTTTTAGTCGTATTAATATTGCACAAAAATCAACTTTGTGCTGTGCTGACAATGAAACACAGTCAAGTACACACCTTTATTACATGCCTGTAGCCAGACTAAACATCATAACTAGGATTAAATTGGCTTGTTAAGCTGCAGGGCAGCCACTTGTTTATCTGTTGCCTTTTGAGTTTAGTTTTCAGACAACATAGCGTGTAAAAAGCAATGATGTTTATCAGCCAACTTGGAAAACCCACAGGTTGGAAGTTCCCAGTGACACATGAAAACGCCATATGCAAATGTAGGCCTGGCACTCCAGGTGCATCATGCTGAAATAAAAGCAAAACATTCCTTTGTGTTGGTCAGTGCCTCTGCAAATCTGGAGACGTTCACACTTCTCCAAACAGCTAATTTATTATCAGGGATGCTTAAGCCTCCCTATGAAATCCATCAGCCACAGACGATGAGCGAGCAGAGAGATATCGACTGTCCAATCAGAGCACAGACGGCCACATGAATTAAGTCCTTAATGAGATATGGGGTAGATAGAAGGGAGGAGATACAAGGTTGTACTAATGTGTTTTGTCACTTCCCTCATCGTTTCTCCCACTTCCTGGGGTGCTGCAGATAACCAGCCCAGATTCCCGTGTGCTTGCCAGCGATTGGCCGCACCAGGCTTATTTACCTAATAAGGCTTGTCTGATTGGCCCACAGGAGACAATGGCATGTGTAAACAGCCCCGGGGCTCTGGACAGCCGACGGACACAGCAGTCCCTTTGTTAGTTAGGTAGCTACTCTAACTGTTGGCAGTCGACACATGCATGATCACACATGCACTCACTGGTTGCAGTTAAGAGTTGGACTTACACTGAATTTTAAGGCCAACTGTGAAACCGGAATATTTGCGTAAGAACTGCCAATAGCCAGTTGCATGTGCCAATATTTCACATCTTTAAAGGTGAGCAGTATCAAGAGGTTATTCACTCCTGCATTTGCCATGAAGTGCTGGTGATGCACAGGACACCTCACTGCTCCAAAAGGTCAAACTGACATTAAGACAGTTCCTGTCTGTCCAATCACGTCTCTCCAGACTGAAATATCCCAACAACTACTGGATGGATTGACATGAAATTTGGTACAGATATTCCTGGTCCCGCGAGGACGAAACCTCCTGACTTTGAGGATCCCCTGACTTTTCCTGTAGTTTTTATTTACCCAGAGAAATATCTAAACATGAAAGTTGGTACACTCCACATGGTTAATTGTATTAACTTTGGGGATCTTCTGACTTTTCATCTCCAGGTCAAACTTTGAATTTGTCCAGTCCTTTGGTTTATGACCAAACGCCTCCATTTCCATCAGCCACAACTGCAATTTGTGTTTAGTGTTAATTAGATCATGTTGCAATGCTTATAAATGCTTCACATCAGCATAAGGCTGAGCTAAAGATAAAGCTAAGGCTACGTTTTTTGCTACGTTTACTGACACTCACACTTCTCTGGAGATTTTGAACCCTAAAATACAGACTTTTTTTTTATTTGAAAACTCCAGGGTTGCATTTTAGTCTGAACATACAGAAGTGGAGACTTTTGGAAGCAATGATACAGACCCTGACATACACTCCCTGATTGGGTCTCATCAGTCAAGACGTATCATTCAGTCATGTGACCCTTTTCTGGATGAAAATAGCAATTCCCAATATCTGTTTGTCTTGTAACCACCATGACCATCACCACCTTATACACTGACATTGGTCCAAGCAAAGAAATCTCTGGTCTCACTTTTCACCATTTCTTTTCCTCTTTCGTAGTATTTTCTGCAACTAAGCAACAAACTGTAGAGTAGAAAATCTGCTTCCTGTTTTTTTTTTTCACTATAGATGAAACGTTATGTGATATGTGTTTTCAGGCATGTTAGTATGGACGGAGATTATTTCTGATACAGAGTGAAAACGCTCGCCTGGCTGGAGATTGTTTTAAAATGCTGTTTAATGTATTAGTGTGGATATAGCCTAATAGCCGCTAGTATGGCTGTAAACTCTTTTTCAGCTTGTGCCTCCCTCCTGCGCATCCGTCTCACATTCAGGTATGCAGAGATTTTTTACAATGTACAAATACAAAACTTTCTCCATCAGTCTTTTCATTTTGTTTGATATATCAAACATAATTTGTAGATCATGTGGTTCCTACTGCGGAGGCTGTGATGTGTTGTCAATTAGATAAGTGAACTTTAAGAAGCTGGATGCTTTCTCTAGAAAAATGTTGTATCCATGTAAGGGTTAGTAACTTAAAGAGATCTGGTTTGCATTCAGTGGTGAAACTCTGCATCTTTAAATGTGCCTCTTCATGCCAGGAAATTCTACATGGCAGATGTTTCTTTCTTGCTGTTTTCTGGCGTGGATGGCAAGCTGATTCCTCAGTCTAAGCCTCATTGTACCATCATGGAAAAATAACTTATTTTTATGCATGTAAATGTAGATGAAATAAGAAAGACATCATCTGAAATTAGTAGTAGATTATTAGTAAACTTAGTCCCAAAAAAGTACACACAGATATTAAAGCTGCAACATCTGTCCAAAGACATCAACTTCTTACCCAGTTTATTAAAAGGTGATTAATGTATGACTTGGCCCAGATATAAATGGAGTGGTATTCAACACACACTCTTTAAACACACCTTTGCAGACAGTGCCAAGATCGTGTCATCAAACACAGCTTAGCTAATGTGTGTCCCCTGGCACTGCAGCCAGATGAACAGAATACAAGCACCTGTCTGCTCTACTTTTGCTGTGGATTTGTGATGTGGCTAAGAGGTGCCAGTCAGCTATCAGTCGGTTTCTGCACAGCTCAGATGGTTTGGCTGTGAGTGTGCGTTCGCTGTGAAGAGCAGCAAAGGCTTCATGTGGCGTTGGGTAAAACCCCAGTGACAGTTTGTGGATGCAGGCCCATGCAAATGTGCTGCTGCCACAGAGCTTTTTGACAGGTGAGGTTCAGTTTTGCCCGGGGGCTGGGAGAGATGGCTGTCCGTTACACAGGCCAACCAGGGGACGAGGCTGCAAAACATCACCTGAGTCATGTGCTACAGCAACATACATGGGAATACACCCCAGAGGGGCTGCAGGGGGCTCTCACACGAAAAGTTTTACATCAGATTCCCAAAGAGAGAGGAATCTTTGATGTTTTGTTGGTTTCATCAAGGCTCACACAGTATAACACACAAGGGAAAGACTGAAAAAATTAAACAAAACACATATTTACTGTATTTGTTTGGAACTTTATTGTATTTTTTTCTGCAAAAAGCCACTCATTGGCTTTCATCCCTCAGTCTGTTCAACAGTTTTTCAGGTCAGCAAAATGCCAACTCCATGACTCAGAATGTGAAGTGAAAGACCACATGTTAAAGCACCAAATGACAGTTACTCTCATTATTGTAAATGAAAAGATCATTTTGTATTCATAGACTTTCATTTTAGCTAACATTTACATTTTACAACTCACTTTGTTTCTTTATATCTTCTTAAAAAGAAACTAGCAGGAAAATATTTTTTTCTTAGAAAGTTTCCTGTTCAGTTTCCTCTATTTTAAGAAAAAGAGTGCCATTTTGAATACACTTATTGTCATTGCCAAGAGTTAGACAAGAAGTATGAAGCTACAGCCAGGAGACAGTTAGCTTAGCTTAGCATGAAGCCTGATAAGGGAAAATCAGAAAGACTGGATCTGGTTACTAAATTAACCTCTAGATCTGAAGTGGTGCTGCTAGCTAAACTAGCTGCTTTTCCTTTTTCTGGTTTTCATGCTAAGCTAAGCTAACTGTCACCTAGCTGAAGCTTCATATTTAACATGAAGACATAAGTGTGGTATCAATGTCCCCAAATGAAAGCAAGTAAGAGTATTTCACAAAATTCAAACTAGTCCTTTAATATTTGTAACTAAAGTAAACAAACAGGAAGTTTTCCCACTTTCTAGGAAATTATTTTCAACACTAAAGGGCCTTTAAAAATAAAACAACCCAAGTATATTTCAACTGTGTTTAAGTTAACATTTTATTTAAAACCTTTGTAGGGTCTCTATTAACTTTGAATCAGCAGTTTATTTACTGTTGCAACTTTGTTAGCTAAAGAACTCAGCTTGAGGTCATTTGTACTGCATTTGAGAGATCATGTTCCTCTTGCACATTTTGCACAGGATAATGTGGTTTTCTTTCCTCTACTGGTGAAAACATATTTCACTCATGCAACCTTCCTCCTTGAAATATTTCCATTTCCAGCTCTGTTTAACTCAAATCCTTCATGCCATACCTCTCATAACTTTTCCCTAAAACATGTCAGCTTGCAATCTCTCAGGTCGTCATTCATTCGCTGTCTGTCACAGACGGAGGTTTGTAGCTCATAGCTGCTCCCTAAGTGAACCTGTGAACTTTGTGCCACCTCCAGTGCACACAGGTACTCTGCAGAGGGAATTTCTGAATCTAAAACTGGTGAAAACCCCTATGTTTTTCACAACTGTGTTGCATGAAACAGACAGAAATCAGTTTGTTTAGAGGCATTAGAGAAGGTTTGGATGCTGCTTGTCCTTGTGCACACATTCACATAAGCACCCTCAGCATTTAAACTCATCTGCCGACGAATCTCATCATAACAGCAGCAGGCTTGTAAGCCTGTTGCTAATGTGTGAGAGAAAGTGTGTGTGTGTGTGTGTGTGTGTGTGTGTGTGTGTGTGTGTGTGTTTATGTGTGTTGGTGGTGGGGCGGGATGAGGGTTTAGGCACGTTGTCTGCTAGGCCATCCAAGAAGCCCCAGGGCACCTCAGTAAAAGAGATAATTATCTTTTATCTGCTATGTTGTGACGGGAGATTATGGTTCAAATTTACGATTGTTAAGGAGACAATGCAACGCGAGGCTGCTCTTTTGAAAGTGGCGAGGGGGTCTCGAACAAGTGAGAGAACTCCCACAATGCCGCGACTGCTCATCCCTCATGTTTCAGGCTCGAGGTCTTTCAAAACAAAGGAAAAGGATAAGAACAACAACAGCCACTTACTTTCAAAAAGGACTACACAAATCCTATAACAAATTTAGATGATGCTTTACTGTATGGGTATCAAAGTGATATCATAGGAGATCAAAGATAAGCCAGACCACAATAAGCAAGCTCACTGTCAATGTAGGCTCACTATGCAGCTCAAAATACCTTTATTTTTAGTCTTGGATTCATTTATAGTGTCCCGGCAGAGAGTTTGAAGTGTCTATTGTAACCAAAAGTTAAGTGATAACATCTTAATCACAGTTCAGAGTAGTTTATAATTTAATATGTCACAACACAGGAAACATGGGCAACATATTTTATTTCTATCCAATTTGACAACTGTAATTTTGGCTTTTTGATCCACTACACATTATGTGTTTAACATTCTAGCCGAGGGTTAGGTGAGACGACTGACACCACTGTATCTGTCTGTTAAATATAAAGCTACAGGCAGTGGCTGGTTAGCTTAGCTTAGCCTAGCTCTGTCCAAAGGTAGTAAATCTGCACACCAGTACCTCTGAAGGTCATAAATTAAGATGCTGTTCATTGTTTGTTCAGTCAGTACAAAAATTAGCATGAAAACAACAAGTTGCTGTTTTTGATGGGTTAAATTTGGACTATTTCCTGAGCAGGGACTTCCGTTTTTGTATGGCATAAACAAAAGAGATTTAGCATAGCTTGTTAAAGGAGCTTTTTGTAAGTTTTGCTATTGCTACATAGACAACATTAGCACTATTGCTGAGAGCTTCAGCCATTGTTGCATTTATGATACAACAGGCTACAATACGTCCTCTGAGCAGCGCTACTTCTTCAGGGCTGACCGGATGCTACAGTGACTCAGTATCGGAAAGTGATGAGACAGAGCTAGCTGGTTAGCATGCTAACTTGAGGAGAAGAAAAGAAGTGATAGAAATAGAAGCAGAACAAGAGGTTTGCTTTCCACCACTGGAGACAGCTTTTTGATTCTGAACTTGTTTCTTTTAGAATGGGAAGTAAACAGCTGCTAATGCTAACGTCGGCTATGTAGCAATAGCAAAACTTACAAACAGCTCCTTTAATAAGTAAACTTAAAATTTTGGAGGTTGTGGTGCTTTTTTTCCTGCCTTAGGACAGAGCCAGGCTAGCTGTTTGCTCTATTTCTAGTCTTTATGCTAAGCTAAGCTAACCAACTCCTGCTTGGAAGCTTCTTGTCAAACACAGACACAAGAGTAGTATCGATCTTCTCGTCTAACTCTCAGCAAGAAAGCTCACACACAGTGCTTTGGTCCAGTATATTGGTAAGAAATGCTCACACTAATGCAAATTCTGAATGATATTTAGATAAACATGCCATAGGCTATGAGATAAATGATAAAGATGCTTTTTTTCTATCAGCTCATTGATGTCTTTATTAGCACAGTCTGCTGTAACAGTCAGCTTTAGACTTATTTGAACAAAATCTAACAAGTTTATGTTTGAATTGTGGAACTGGAGAGAAATCATTAACCCACAACACACAACCTGCTCCCCCACATGTGACCACACTGACACAGATTGCTCCGTCCTTTCAACCAATATTACTCTGTATTTGTATGTGAAAAGAAACTGTACCATGCCTCAACCAGGAGATGAAATGTTTGACAGAAACCATTCGTAGGGTAAAGAAGCTTGTGATGAAAGAAATAACATATCCTGTGCAAACAAGTTTCTACTTCCTGTGGTGTGATGTAAAGCATTTATAGCACCGTGGGGAATTGTATGAGGTGATTTTTTTTTTCTCTTTACTTTGAAAATGTTTTGTGAAAATGATAATATTGCAGGAACTTAAACAGCTTTTTAAAAATTGATTTCAAGCAATAACATTTGGATTTCACAATATAATTTTGAAGAAAAAGGTCACCAAAGTCACCAAATTCCTCCATGATGGCGACCCCCAATTTGACCTGACCTCTGCTGATGGTGACAGCGGCGTTGCCTGGATGAAGATGGACTATTCCCGAGAGCCGATTACAGCCACAAATCTGTCATCATCCTCACCTGAAAGAGGAGAGGCAGACGCAGGAAGAGAGAGAGAGAGAGACAGACGGAGGGAGCAGAGACAGAAATAAGTGGTTTGTGTCGACGACGACGATGATGATGATGGAGGAAAGAGGAGAAGAGATCACAGAGAGTTCGTCGGTCCGCTTACATCCTCACCTGCAGCCAGTCGCTGCACATCCAGTCACCCTTGGCAGACGTCCACAGCCAAACACCAGAGGGAAAAAAGGTCAGCCAGGGGCCATGGGGTCCCACCACAGGGCAAAGCTTTCCTCAATCCCCCTCTACACACACATACACACACACTATTCCCATTCTCATTCCACATGCCCCCTTGACCTCACTATTAAAACACAGGAGCAAATCTCCTGATTGGTCACAGCGGCTCAGAAACAAATGATGCCAAATACCTGACTTCTGTATGGCCTTTTCTGCAGGGAGGCATGAGAGAGCCTCAGCTGCCGGATTTGGCATTCCACTTGTGCAAATATATTCCGATATTGGAAATGCAGTTCGCAACAGTCCACGTGATTTTTTTTTTTTTTTTTTTTTTTTTTTGGTGGAGGGGGGTCAGGGAGATCTGTTTGACTTGTGTAGCGTTTACAGGCCACGGGCGACTTTTCAACAGTGGCTACCAGAACAAATAATGTGTGTTGCATAAGAGGGGATCGACTTAATGAGGCTGATGATGGGCAGAGGAGGCAGCTGTTAAAAAAACAAGACATCTGTTTAACTTGTGGCTTCGTCAAATTAATGAAAAGTCTGGACGTCTTGATGTAGGCACCTGTTTTTTGTTTTACTCCTGCATCCCGTCATTATCAGGAAACGCTTCCTGGATGTTTTGAGTTACCAGAATGTGTGGCACCATTAGGATGAAAGGCTAATTAACTTTTATTTTCAAGCTGTTAGTGGGCTTTTATTTTTTAATCAATCTTCTTAAAAGTAAAGATGATGAAGTGTCATGTTCACTCTACAATCACTTAAGTCAAATTCTGATTTGCTGTCATTCATTGTGGGAAATACTTTTTATGTAAACTTGTAACATGTAGAATAAACACAGCAGGAAATAGGTTCTAATTTTCACTTTTAATGTTTTTATCCTGGGTCATGTTTCAGTTTTCTGCACCACACCTAGTTTGTTTGATGTGGTTCTTATAACTCATTTTATTTATTTCTCTTTGTGATTTCATTTTATTCACATGTCCATCATCTGTCACTTCATTTTTATTTTTTTGGTGCATAATTCACCTATGGTTTCACTGTTGAACTGCCCTGACCTGTGTTAAAGGTGCTACATGCATAAAGTTTGGTTCAGTGTTTGATTGACACATCATGATCTGAACAGGTCATGAACAGAGCAACATGCTCCTATGCATGTGACCTTTGTATATTAATGTGCAGAGGATGCTGCATGTGAAGTCCTGACATGTTGATCATTGTGAAAGGGGGACAGACTAACATTTTAATTCAGTTTTTGTGAAGCAACAGAAGCTGATTCTGTGCAGGATAGATTTATTCAGAATTCTGCCTGCTGAAAGTGACTGGATATTAAGCAGTCTAAGATCAGACCTCAAAATGTCCAATTTTTTTATATAGTACAGTTTAAAAAGTAGATTTGTGTCATTCATTAGGTTTAAAATCTGTGGTCAGAATGCACAGTAGCTTAATCTGCTGTTAACTTCCTGCCTGAATTTAAACATGGAGGAAGCTCCATCCACTCTGTGGTTCATGCTGTGGTCGAAACCAACAAGTAGTTCCTCAAATTTTCCCGTCTGAGCATTTGAATCATTTCTCAGCAGCAGCAGTGAGACACGCAGCATCACACAGCAGTTCGCTGCTTGTTCTACAGCTAAAGTAAAGACTTCTGTTGATCTGATGCTTGTTCATGCAAAGATTTGACTGTTTCATGCTTTAAGTTGAATATTACAACAGGATTTGACAAAGTGTTGTCACTGACAAGGTATGACATGACACGTGATGTCAGGTCAGAGGGGAAATGGCTGAAATGATGCTGTTTCCTGACTCATCGTCCTTGCTGCGTGAATGTTTGATGTGTGTGTACAATGCTGCGTGTCAGCCGGTGTTTGTGTGTGTGTCAGTGGGATGAGACAAAAGCCGCTTCAGCCTACGGTGGCCTCTGCGACCCCGCCATTTGATTTTGTTCCTCCATTGCCACTGTTTATTTCAGCTCTTCCTGTTTGTGCTCAGCTGACCAAAAGAGTCACCTCTGTGAATGCTGGGTAAAAAAAAAAAAAGAGATAAATAAAATTTTTTTTTAAAAAGGCAGGGGTGTTGCTAGCTGTGGTTGTGGTGAGGAGGTGGGGGCCGGGTGGGAAATGTGTCAGTGATCACACAGCACAGAAAGAGACAGAAGACAGCTCTGGACCACAGCGCTAACATGTCAACAGAGATTAAACTAGTTTATTATTTTCAAAGAGGAAAAAAAAAATTACGAAACAAAAAAGCAGTCATATTTTACACTAGTGATTATTATTAAATTTTTACAACCATTCAGTCTGCATAACATAAGGAAATAATTCTACATCTTTGTTTCTTTCGTATTTTTGGTACTCTGATTTATACATACAAATAACAAATACAGGAACTTTTTTCACAATGCATATAATCTGTGGGCAGGAAGAAAGTCTTTCAGGTGATCCATGTGTGTGTGTGCATGTATGTGTGTGTGTGTGTGTATGTGCACGCGTCAACACAAACCAATTGCCCGAGACCTATAGCACATCCAAAAAAACAAAAAAAACAAAAACAAAAAAAAAAAAAAAAAAAAGAAGAAGAAGAGAGACTCCTGCAGCCGGAGCCGCTGCCTCTCTGCAAACTTAATGCAACACAATTCACGCAGGCGAAAAAAAACCGAGGCCTGCCCTTTCTGAAAAGTCTCTCCCGCTCGTCTTCTCACCTCCTCCCTTTTTTTTTCCTCATTTTCCTCCGGGACTCAGAGGCGTCCTCTCCTCACTCCTCCGGCGGCAAGTCTCTCCACCTGCTGTGACTCGTACCCTTCTCGTCATTAGCTGCCCAAGGGCATATTTCCTTTTTTTTTTTCTTACTTAATTAAAAAGTCTTCATTAAATGTACTGTATTTCATACAATTTGTACAAATATATTCAACGTCTGTCTCTCCTCGTCTTCAGAAGAAGAAGAAGAAGGGGGAACGGGGGGGTGGGGGTTCCTGTTACACAGGTGCAAGGTAAAGAGAGGCGGGTTTGGAAATTTTAAGGGAGAGGGCGTCGAAAAAGTTCTTGTAAAGTCTGTTTTTGTGATGTCTGTGTGTGGAAAAATGGCTTTTTGTACACAAATGGAGCTCCTTATCATGTGGATGAGCTGGGAGGACAGCCTCAATGTGGTAGTGGCGGCAGCTTGGGGGAGAAAACGTTCTTCTCTCCCGGGTTGGAGGAAAAAAAAAACAAAAAAACAACTCTTTTCCCCCTGGAGGTCAGTGCGCCACAGTCAAGTCAAGTCTGCAAAGCATTCACATCGCAGAGGTACGCTTTGATTTTTATAAAAATAAGATACAACTGAGGGCAAAGGAGCCGAAAGCCTGTCGCTCTCGCACCGCGGCTCGCTCGGTGGTGAGACGGGGGGAGCGTGGGGCTTAGGTCGGGCCGAGGAGCAGTCTATTTGTCTTTTAGGATGTGGAAGCAGGTCAGCAGAGGTACCGAGGGGCGGTGGTGGTGGTGGTGGTGGTGGTGGTGATGGCGAAGCCGAGGGTTCAGGGGCACTGCAGCACGGGGGACGTCTAACCCATGGCTGTGACCATACTGGAAGGGTGGTGGGGGGCGAAGGGGAGGCTCGAGGAAGGGTGCATGGGTGTCGGGGTGGTCAGCATGTGGCTGGAGTGCGAGAAGGGAGGGAAGGATGACATGTGGCGGGACAGGGCAGCCGGGCTGAAGGAGCTGCTCTTGTCCATCAGGCTCTTGGAGAAGTCGTCCATGTTGTCTTGGGACTTTTTGCTCTTCTTGGACTTGCTGGACATCTTCCTGTTCCTGGTCTGGATGCCTTCCTTCTTCATGGTCAGAGGTCGGTTGATCTGCTCTCGAAAGGAGACAGAGAAGACGGCAGGTTAGCACTTTGTCGCAGCAGATGTGCGATAGAAATCTTAAAGAGTGGAGATTAGTGGAGGCCATTTATGTTAAGCAACACAATGAGAAAAGAGCTGAGGTGGCTGGTGTCACCGCGTTTCAAAACAAATAAGAAAAATGTGGCGCACACTGAGCTTTTTAGCTTTCTAGAGGCAGACTTTGGGGTTTTGGGGAAACATAATGACATGTAATGGAGTCCCATTAGAAGGCAAATCTGACTGTCCCATCCTGAAACAGAGGATTGTTTATATATACTCTTTGTGTGTGTGTGTGCATGTGTGTGTGTGTGTTTGGGGTGGATTTAAAATGTTGATTCCTTTAAGCTGGACTGTATCTGAGGCTGCGGCCGTGCCAGAAAGAAAGGGAGAAAAAGGGAAAGATGGAGAGGAAGAGGAGGGTTGGAGGGAAGATGGAGAGAGCGGGTCTGGCAGCTGATGTGCAGCCAGTCGACCACAGAGACACATGGCCATGACGACCGCCGGCGTCGGCCAAGTCCTCCTCTCCACCCTCCTCCCCCTCCCCCTCCTCCTCAACTGCGTGGCCGTCTCCTGGCCAAAATGGCCCCAGCTGCCATATTCCAGCATAGGTTTAGCCGGGAATGAGAGCTGGATGATGGAATTCCGGCTGTGGGCAGGATTATGAGGGGAGGTGGATGAGGCCGACTGGCTTCCTGATCTTTCTGAGCGGGTTCTTCCCGGGGAAATGGGAACAGGGATTTCTTCCTCTCTCTCGCTCTCTCTCTCTCTCTCTCTTGCTGTCTGAGACATTGACATTTTTTCGCTGACTCTTTAAGCAGAATGGCCTCGATGATTAGCAGAGGGCATGGATCTGTACCCCTCACCCCCCCTTTAGTGATGTGGTTTCACTCTCACTCTAAGATGTGGCTCCATACTGGGTGACTTTCACTGCCTTGCTTCCAGCTCTGAGGCCCTGCTACACCCACCTAAAGCCGGTCAGGCCGGCGCTCTTTGATGCTGAGATGTCTGAGAGGAAGCCTTGAGCCTGCGACCTGTGCTCAGGCCGCTACGCCGCCAACGCCCCGGCACATCAAACAAAGGCAGAAGCCAGAGCATTTGAGTCAATGACCACCGCAGAATACACAGCACAGCCTCTCACATCCTCTCCCCCAGCACCAGCAGCTAACCACCTGAAACCTCAGCCCCCATGCGTAGCATACTCATCGGAGCCGAACACACTGTACTCCACTCGAGGCATCTTTCACACGTGGTGAGAAAACCCCTGATTTCTGAGCTTGTCTATGTTTTGGGTGTTAAGACGACCTCATGCTTGTGGCAACTTCTCTGTTTGCACTTATCTAAGCCAAATGCTTACAGGACAACTGACTGTTATCATCAGGTGTTTTGAGACTGTCCACACACACACACACACACACACTCACACACCAGCACAGACCATGGGCTAAATTCTCCATGGAGAATGTGGAATTTGTTTCAAAGGGAGCAAGCCCCAACAGAAGTCTGGATTTACCAAAATAAACTAATTTCACAATTACACCAAGGTCGGGGTCAGTTCAAATGCTAATGTGTAACTGGGAAATATTATTCTTCTCTCCTTTTAACCTTGGTCTGAGTCTGTTTCTGGAGCGCCTAACTATCTGCCAAAAGTAACATGGGAAAATGATTTAACAGGGAGCACTTGCGTGACAAGCAGGGCAGCAGAGCAGGATACTCTCTCCCTGACGCACAGGGATATGGGATATAGGCAACCTCTATCTGTTGTCTGAGGGGGGTGGTGGTTTACCTACATGTGGCCTCAAGAGCAGTTAGCCTGGTTATTATTACCATTAGTTTCAACCACAATGGCTGCTTGATTAGAAGTGACAGCTTTGTGCACAGGAGAGGAGAGAGGGGGAGAGAGAGAGGGAGATAAACTAGTCCCTGGGGTTTTCAGATTGAGGATGTGAAATGATGTGGTGAGGCACTAACCAACCCAAAACGAATCAGAGGGATTGGTGGTCAGAGGGGGGACTTGAAGTCCCAGACGCGCACAGAACCAAAAGGCTAGAAATAAGAAAAAAAACCGGCCTGGAAATTAATCGAATTTTAATTAAGCCCCCTTCTTTAATATTCAAAAGCAACGCGGCTGCAGGCTTAGTTCACTTCGGTCTTATACATTTTAGATTCGTACTTACTGCCAATAAATCATATTAATTCTACACTTTTTGTTATCGCCGTGCCCCGGAAATTCTCTGCAGGGACGAGTCAGATAAAATATTCTGGGGAGGAGGGAAAGGTGCCCAGCAGGACGTGAGGAGGGAGGAGTGAAGGAGGCGCAGGAGGGAGGAATAAATATTCACGACAGCGGCTGTGGGACTGGGCTAGAGAGCTGCTGCTTCCCGCCACCAAGGTTTATTACTTACATTGTGCAGTTTAAAGTAGAGGCCGCAGGCGTTGCACACCGGGTCCCCGTTGGCGTTTCTCCGCCACAGCGTCGTCGTTGTCGTCTGACAGTTCGCGCAGGACGTCCCTGCCCGCCTGGCCGCGGACTGTTCAACACAGAGAGGCCAGAAAACGTCACATGACAGCGTAATCACCTCCAATCAGTGTGAAGGTTCAAAAAAAAAGGCCAAGATTCAGGGCTGCCATCCCTAAAGAAACACTGATGATTTTTTGGTTTTTTTTAAACTCATGAATTTACTCAGATTGTGTTTTATCTGAGCCATTTGGTGCGTTTTTACCAGCATCCGAGTAAAGATATGGGATTTAAAATGAATAAATGTGGTGTTTGTGGATGTGCTTGTGTAATTCTGGCAGCCCTGTACACATGGCATCGTGCAAATGCAGTAAAGAAAATGCAATTGTATTTTCTTTCATTACAGATTAAATACATTCATTCTTTTCACTCATATAAAGCAATTAAAAAACCCATTAAAACATGGTAGTCAGTAAAGGCTTTATTATTAACCTATATACATAGGAATTCTTTTTTTTTTTTTTTTTTTTGCATCCACTGCAAGCTGAAAATAGTTTAAAATAAAGACATAAATACCAAAAACAGAGCTGCTTTCACTCCAGGCTAAAAATAGCGTCACAGAGCACATACCTCCTGGAGAATAAATATTTACAGAAGACATAAAAGTAGTGCCTTGAAATGGGAGAGCTATTAAATCTGATTAAATTTCCCCTGAAAAGTGCCACGAAGGCTTGTTGTAAACGTGGACTTGGTGACGTTATACACCTATAGATGAAGAGAAACGTCCACATGTACATCAAACCTCTCATATAGGCTGCAAGCAGGCTCTGTGCAGTCGTCATATGGCCAGAAATTATGAATGCAAGATGCAGTGAAATGAGCCATAACTGCACGCCAACTAAAAGCATAATAATATTATTAATAAGACAGAAAGGGTGTATTTTTGGCTCTGCTGCAGGCTACCAGCAGAGTGAAACCCTCCCTTCACCCTGACACAGTCAAAGTCATGTCTCCTGATGGATTTGGCTGCCTAGCCTGCCTCAGCCCAGTTTGCTGCAGTGCCATGACATTGATGTTATAATCTCTAAAAACAATCGATAGACAGGTGACCGCAGAGGACGCGGGAACGTAAAGGACTACATTATCTCGGGGAGGGATTTCCAATTATACATGTGAGGTGGCCTAATAACCCCTGCTGCTGCTGCGTGCTGTGAATAACCAATCAGATGATAGGAATAAACTTTATTATACCTGTTAAGTCCATTCATGATGTGTGTGCCATTATCTTTACTTTTATTATTTCTCACAATATATATTTTTTATTATTAATATTTTCTGCAATTAAAAGGTTAAAAATGAGCAGTGACATGATTTGGTAGATTTAATTTCTCGGACTGAATCCTGCTCTGGTGTCATTCACTGCCATTTTTCTTCATCTATGACTCACATGTTGCGTGGCAATTACCCACACCTGACCCATCCCCGTGTGCTGAACCACGGATTATAACACTAAACAATCTCAAGTCGTGACTGTGCTCGGCCTGGCTCGGACTCCGCAGCCTTTATGTTTTGACTGGGGAAGCGGGCTGTGTTGTTAGAAGCGACTTATCTGCGCTGCTCAGATATCCGGCAGCCCTTTCCCTGGGAAGTCGGGTTTTCACATTAGAGGCAGAGATGGAGGAGGAGGAGGAGGAGGAGGAGGAGGAGAGAGAAGGAGGTTCAGAGCAGGACTGGACAGCCATCTTTGCCTCGAAAGATTTTTTTTTCTCTTTCTCTTTTCATAAGAAGGCAGGGGA